>NC_132847.1:39948294-40267298 GCF_048164855.1 Canis lupus baileyi | reverse complement strand
TACTTACATTTCAAAAAAATTTTGACTTATGTTTACATATGACAAAGTTTATTCTTTTTTTGAGTGAAGTCCTATGGTTTTCTAATTTCTCTGAGCATGTAGTTCTGTAACCACTTATAAAGTTAAACATACACTTAACGTATGTGATCCAGCAATTTCATTCCTATTTGCCCAGAAGATTTGCACTTTGGAAAAACCACTCTGGTTGCAGAATGGGGAAACAGGGCGTTGCAGTTAGGTAGGCCTAAACTAAGGTGGGAGTGGGATGGAAAGAAAAGGTGATTCATTCATTTGCTTATTCAACAGATACTATTTGAACCCAGTATTGGATCTGGGTAGGCAGTGGTGAACAGAATAGACAAAGTTTTCTCTTGCAGAATTTCAGTCTAGTGGATGAACAGACCTTCAACAAATATCTTATTTAAAATTATAATAAGTGTCAAAGTGAAGACAACAGGATACTATGTGAAAAAATAACAGGTTTGAGAGATAAGAAGGTAGGGACTTCATTTGTGTTTGTTGAGGAATAGAAACATTTCAAGGACAAGAGTTGTTTGACATATGGATAAGCATAGGAACCTTAATCTTAACTCTTTTTCCAACTTGAGAACATAGCTTTATGTTTATAGGGGTACTCACATATGTTTGTCATGAATTCCAGGGCCTCACAGCTCCTTTTGTAATTGCCTAATTCCTAAGCCAATTTCTTTTTAGAGTCTGAAAATAAGGAATCACCCAATTGAAATATCCCTTCAGATTATTGTTGAAAATGTATTGAACGTGGAAATACCTCAGATCACTGTTCTAAGTATTAAAAATATTTTATATTAGCATATAGAATGTCCTTAGATATAGTCTATTAT
The DNA here is from genome assembly GCF_048164855.1 of Canis lupus baileyi. Taxonomy (NCBI): domain Eukaryota; kingdom Metazoa; phylum Chordata; class Mammalia; order Carnivora; family Canidae; genus Canis; species Canis lupus. The sequence continues at coordinate 40,266,435 of NC_132847.1, read as the reverse complement.
GTTCGAGTGTTTTTTCCCTTCTTTTTGATAATGTCTTCAGATTCTTCTGAGACCTTTTGTTTATAGTTGCTGGTTTCTTTTGCTTTTAACTTTTTTTTTTTTTTTAAGATTTTATTTATTTATTCATGACAGACACAGAGAGAGAAGCAGAGACACAGGCAGAGGGAGAAGCAGGCTACATGCAGGGAGCCTGACGGACTCGATCCTGGATCTTCAGGATCACACCCTGGGCTGAAGGGCTGAAGGTGGTGTTAAACCGCTGGGCCACTGGGGCTGCCCTTAACTTCTTTTGATAATCGAGTGGCAAACTATTCCCTTTTGCACCCATACAAATGCCTTTTTATACTACAGTAATGGAAGATTCTCATAATTTTTTATCTGATAACTTTGACAGGTTATTTCTTTTTCCTTCTTGAGTGTAAACTTTAACCTCTTTTGGGATATGTGTTCCATTTTTATTCACTTTTCACTTACCCAGAGAACTTAAATTGCTTTTTTTTTTTTTTTTTGCTTCTCATGCTACTCATACTTTACTGCCAGGACTTTGAAAAATGGTTGCTATATCTCTGTGCCAAATTTGACTTGTTTTACCTTGGGAGTTACCAAAGTGTAGTTTAAAATCTTGCAGGTGGGCCATGCGGTGGAACATGATATCTGTGGTGGATCCTTTCCATCAGCCGTTTGTTGCTGTAGATGAAATTCAGAAAACTCTTCTCCTTATGGCTCTGGTAGTCCCAGAAGCCTGAATTTTCTGTGTCTTACCAGACACTAAGGTTTGGGATAGGGTAATGAGGAGTAGACATCCATCTTAGAACAGTGGCTGATGACTGGCCCCATGGTTCCTATACTGCTCTTATGTTAACTCTTGATTCCTCATAGCTGTGCTGTGGCATTCTTGTGAGGTTTAGTTTGTTGTTGTTGCTGTTATTCTTAACATAATTTTTTTTTTTTTTTTTACGCTTTGTCTTGATTAGTTAGGAAAATCAGGACAATCAAAAACTTTAGAACACCTGCTAGAATTATATAAGGGTGGTTCTGTGATTAAAATGTAATAGTAAAGACCCTGGACTCTGGGGTCAGATGACATATTTCAAATCACTGCTCTTCTACTTCCTGATTGTATGATTTTGGATAGTTTTGGCAATTAAGCTAACCTCTGTAAATTTAAAAATTTCTCATCTGTATAATGAGAACAATCAAATTACAATCTAATGTCATTAGAATTAAATAATCCATGGTAAAGCAACTAGCACAGTATTTAATTTCATGATTGTTGAAAATTAGATGAGGGGATCCCACCTGCGGGTGGCGCAGCGGTTTAGCGCCTGCCTTTGGCCCAGGGCGCGATCCTGGAGACCCAGGATCGAATCCCACGTCTGGCTCCCGGTGCATGGAGCCTGCTTCTCCCTCTGCCTATGTCTCTGCCTCTCTCTCTCTCTCTCTATCATAAATAAATAAAAATTTAAAAAAAAAGAAAATTAGATGAGTTATTACCTGTAAAAGACCTAAAATAGTACCTGGGAAATGATAAACTATTAGTAGCTATTTTTATTGTTACTCAGTAAATGTTGGTATATATCATCTTTAGCCCATCATAGGCCATGGTTTTCTCTCAATCTAATTAGGCTTTCCTTTTCTTTATGTGTCCTATTCTCATTGCAGTAAAAAAAAGTTCTACCAGTTTTCTATGTGATCAGTATTTTCAGAATCAGAAAATAAAGGCTTATTGCTTTTCTTATTTATAAAAATGTACATAAATGAGAAATTAGTTTGCCTTGACCTCTTGAAGAGAATGAAAAATACTAATTTGTGTTAAATTGTTACACAGCTTTTGATGATAGTTTTATTAACCATATTCCTTTTTTGTTTTTTTCCCCCCTGCTTCTATTTCTTTTTAAACCACTAGGAACATGTTTGATAAATTGAACCGTGATGCCTTCCAAATCGTTTCTTATTTTTTGTTTCAAACACTGGACCAGTCACTCACCAAAGAAGTTTTCAAGTGAGTCAAGTTACTTTATTTACTTTCTTTTTTTAAATTTATTTCCTTTTTTGTAAGTGGTCAGTCTCAAATTTAAAAGGGGAATATACTCTGATGTAAGCCAGAATCTCAACTTTGGCCTTTGACTATTGTTTTGAATGGTTGTCACAAAAATCAGGTTTGAGTCTTAAAAATTTAGTGCTTAACTTTTATAAATCTGAGTGATTTTTCTTTGGTACTTACCTTAAAATCACTGATTATGTCATAGATAAGATAGATTTTGTTTATAAAATTAGTTCCTAACATTCTTTATAGTCATAGTTGTTGGGCAAAACAGTTAATTGGTACCAATCTGTCTATACAGTTTTGCCTTACTTTTTTAAAATATTTTTTTGCTCATTACTCCCTGCCTTACTCCTTTTCGTATAGGCAATATCACTTGTTTTGTCTATTTTTAATTTTTAGGTCTCTAAATCCTTATTAGTTTAGTCGGTGATATATAAAAGTGTCAAATGCTATAGGTGAAAATCATTTCTATTTAGTTTAATGGTAGATAGTGTGGAATATTGAATAGTTTAAGGAGGAGATAAGAATATGAATAGCACTAAACCTTGGTTCCAAGTTATTTTCCATATCACTTGGGTTTCTACCACCAGAAAAAGTGTTAAAATTTGTTTTAATATTTATATTGTGCTATTATCCTTTTAAATAGAAAAAGTAGAGGGTCTGTTCGAGGATTCTCTTCCCCCCCTTTCCCTCCCACTACTTGTGTGCACCATGTGCACACTCTGTCTCCAAAAGTAAATAAATAAATCTTAAAAAAAAAAAAAAAAAAAAGAAAAGCAACAAGTAAATCCATTGTTTAGGCATTGTTATTTTTGATAATTTTTTTTTTAAAGATTTTATTTATTTGAGACAGAGAGAATGAGCAGTGGGGAGGGGCAGAGAGAGAAAAGCAGACTCCTTGCTGAGCAGGAAGCCCTATGCAGGGTCCCAACAAGATATAAAAATACTAAAAAGAAAAGTTTTGGGGTGCTTGAGTGGCTCAGTCTGTAAGCGCCTGCTTTCCACTAGGCTATGCTCCCAAGGTCCTGGGTTTGAGCCCCATTTTGGGCTGCCTGCTCAGCAGAGTCTGCTTCTTTCTTTGCCCCTCATGCCACTTGTGCGCTCTCTCTCTCTCTCTCAAATAAATAAACTCTGAAAATTATTTTATGTCTTGTTTATCCACAAAACAGTAGCACATATTGACTGTGTTATGGATTATCTCTAGGAGTCCAAAGCTTTCATGTCATTCCTTCTGTGCTCTTCCTGAGCAGTTATTTATGTTTCTCTCTCTCTCTCTTTCTCTCTCTCTTTCTTTCTTCCAGGCTTAACATACTAATTTATTTATACCATTTTTTTTTGGCATTAGTCCAGTGAATCCATTGAGAGCGTTGTCTTCTTTAGCTGATTTGTAGTAATTTTACTGGTGATTAATTGCTTCATTTAACATATGTATTCACTGATGTGGTAAACTGAACTCAGCCTTTAATTTATAAAGAAAAAGATCCAATTTCTCACAGGTTGGTATCCTTGTTTAGTTGAAATCTACAAATGTTAGTCTTGGTTCATTTAGCATTAATGTTTCTAGTATAGGATGTAAGTTTCGTGTTTTAAAATTTTTATTTTATTTTATTTTTTATTTTTTTAAAGATTTTATTTATTTATTCATAGAGACACACAGAGAGAGAGAGAGAGAGAGAGGCAGAGACACAGGCAGAGGGAGAAGCAGGCTCCATGCAGAGAGCCTGACGTGGGACTCTATCCAGGGTCTCCAGGATCACGCCCTGGGCTGCAGGCGGTTCTATCACTGCGCCACTGGGGCTGCCCTCGTGTTTTAAAATTTTGCTGAGTTTTTAAATTCATGATTCTAATGCTTCTATATATGTTTCTAAGGCTTTGTTGGCCTCCATTTGACCAAAAGAGTGACACTGAATTCCGGAAACATTGCTGTGATTGGTTAAAAAAGATTTCTGTAAGTATTCTCTTTCTGGAAGATACAAACTTTAAGAAGTTAAAAAACTACATTAAATTTTTTTTGGCTTTATTGAAGTATAATTTTACCTTAATTTTTTGGAGGTGAAATCTTTTTAGTGCTTTTATCCTAACAGTATAATAGCAAGGAAATATTTGTTAGAATAATACTTTTTAATGGTTTTTGGTAAGGATTCTGCATATATCTAGGAAACCAGCTTTGCTGCCTAGATGCATTGGAAATAGGTTACTGAGTTCCTGGGAGGTTATATCATGGTTTTCATTTAAAGAAACCTTTTTTTTTTTCTTATGAAAACATTTTTGACGATAATTTACTTTAGCTTGTGTCCCCAAGTAGTATCAATAATTGTGGCTTTATATTATAATTATTTTTTCTGGCCAAGTCCACCAAGAGTTTACAGGGATTCAAATATTCAACTTCTGGTTCAAATGGAATAATCCTGATCATTCCTGCTATGCTACATAATAGGAATTTTGTCTATTATTATTATTATTATTATTAGATCTATTATATGGGAGAGAGAAAGAGCATACGCGCTTGCATCTGTGAGTGTGGGGCATGGGAGGGAGGGGCAGAGGAGAAGGAGAGACATATGCTAAGCAGACTCCTAAGCAGACTGCCTGCTGAGCGCTGAGCCAAAAGCCAGGCTGGATCTCAATACCCAGAGCCAAAATCAAGAGTCAGATGTTTAACTAAATACACCAGCCAGATGCCCCAGAATTACGGTTATTATTAATAAGATTATTGTTGATAAGGTCTTCAAATCATCTTATTTCTTTTTTTCCTTAGGCTGAATGTGGAAGTAGTTTTCCTCAAGTTGTTGGATCATTGTTTCTTTCTCCTGGTGGTCCTAAGTTTATTCATCTGATGTATCATTTCGCAAGATTTGTTGCAATAAAATATATAAAAACCCATTCTAAAAGTAAGTTTAATTTTTAGTAGGAATTTTTTTGTTTTGAGTTTTAAATTTTCATTGTTTTTTTATAATTTATAAGTCAAAGAGATTTTAATAAAGCAAGATAAGATAAAAACATTAACTTACCTTACAAGGCATATAGTTAATATTCTACTGGAACTGTAAGTTTGAAAGCCTCTAATGAACATAAGTAACTATTCAGATAATTTTATTACATTCTAATACAGGGGTTGGGAAACATTTTCTATATAAGGCCAGATAGTGAATATCTTAAGCTTTGTGGACTACACAAGATCTCTTTCACATACACATCTCTATGGTTTTTTTTTTTTTTTTTTTAATACAACCCTTTCAAACCCTGGAAAGGATACCTAGCTTGCTGACCTCACAAAACTATCCAGAGGGCTAAATTAAATTAGACTTGGAGGTTATATGCCTCTACTATATTGTATTAAATGTATTGTGTTAAATGTTGTGTCATGCAAGGTTTACTTTGGCTACTGTCAGTTGGGATTTTTTTGTTAGAAATAGCTGTTTTAAAGGGATTTGATCTGTTTCTTAACTCATAGAAACAATATTTGATTTTAAAGCTAAGACGTAAAAAAAATGTTATTTGTAGTTTATTAAATATCCTGTTTTGTTTAATTGGTTTATGCTCATAAAACATGGGCAGCAAATACAGAAAGTCGATGCAGGAAGGTCCCATCCATCTTCCAGTTTCTAGAAACAACCATTGCTGACATTTTGCTTTATTTTCTTTTAGATTTTTTTTTTACACGTAACTATATCCATACTTTTTTAAGTAGGTAATTTTCATGATTCAAAAATCAAAAAGTGAAAAATATCTTTCACTTCTATTCTCTACTGAGTTTCCTTTTGTAGAAGTAACCAATGTAATTAAGAATACAGGCAAATATATATATATATTTTTTTTTTCTTTTTTTAAAACCCTAAATGGTGACATACATCAAGTTTCAGATCTTGTGTTTTTCGCACTGGTGTATATTGGAGATCATCTCATATCAGTTCATAGAGCTTTTTTATTTTCTCTCTTTAGAACTGCATATTTGAATTTTTTAACCAGTTTTCTGTTGACAGACATTTGGCTTTCCCCCCACCTTTTTTTTTTTTTTTTGGCTACAAATACAATGCTACAGTGACAAGCTTTATACATGTATGATTTTGTATGTTCAAGTATACATATGTGTGTGTGTGTGTGTATAACTGCTTGGTCAAAGGAATTGTGCAGTTGTAATTTACTAATTATTTTCAGATTATTTCCCGTAGAGATTGAACAATTTATACCTCTGTCATCAGTGTATGGAGAGTTTTGTTTTTCCACAGGCTCAACAACATTGCATGTCAGATATTTTTATCTTTTCAGTCTGATAGGTTAATACAGAATCTCAGGGTAGTTTTAATTTGTATTCCTCTTAATTAGTTAGATTGAAAATTGTTTCATATATTAAAGAGCAGTTTGTATTCTTTTGTACTCTATAACTTTTTCTGTTAAGTTATTGCTCTTTCATTTGTAGCCCTTATTTTTTAGTATACTTTCTCTGTGATGTGATATGTAAACCTTTTTTTCCAGTTTATATTCTGTGCATGGTGTTTAAAAACTTATACATGTGCTCTAGCTGTATAAGTATTTGCATATTTAAAATTTAGTGCAACATAAGCATTGTTACCAGTTTTTCTTTTTGTGGATGGTCTACTTTAACTATGTGTAGCCTAAAATTTATTATATGAAATCTATATGTTTGGATTTAACAGTTTATTGTGCATAAGACTTCTAAGCATGGGTTGTCGTAGTTGTTGTTTAAAGCAATTCCAGTCAACGCATTCAGTCTCTAGATGACTTCTGCATTCAGCAGACTTATCCCCTGTTAAATATTTAGAATCTGTGGTTTCTTTGGGGGTATCACTAGAACCTGGATTAGTAATGTTAAGTGTAGTGGGGTGGTCCCTGTTTTCCAGAATATCCATTTTTATTGTGTTGAGCCATCTTAAAGTAGGACTTATTACAGCTAAAAATCCGGACTCTGAAATGTTGGATGGATTATTCTCAGGGTCTACTTTGATCATTAGTAACACAGCTAAGAATTATTTGGGAAATGGAGACTGGTTTTAATTTGGTTGTCCTATTGGTCTTACTAGGTAGAACAATAAACTGATTGGAGCAAAGGAGGTATTGTGATCTCACCTCATCTCTTTAAATTGGTTTTCTTCTTTTGTTTGTGTTACTATGTATAACAATTTGTTCATGGATGTATCAAGCTGTGATAAGAATTATTTGGGGCATATGGACTCTCAAAAGTTTTTTAGTATGTAAAACAACTCAACTTTAGATACCCTTTTTTAGTTACCTACTTAAAAAAAGGTTTCCTTTCTTTTGTTAAAATTAGTTGTATGTGTTTATGCGACATACCGGTTTTTAAGGAGTTGTTAATCTCTTAAAATTAATAGATTTCAACATTTTTGATATTTATTAGCTGTAAATCTAAGTTTTCTATGATCTTTTTTTTTTTTATTTTTTTTATCCCCCCCCCCCATTCGTTTTCTATGATCTTATTTGTGTTGCATGTAGATTCTTCTATACGTTTTACGGAGACATTTAATGTAAAGCCACAAGATATGCACAAATGCATTGCCAGATGCCATGTAGCACGTAATCGATTTTTACACGTTTTGCAAAGAGAAGATTGTGTTATTCAAAAGTATCAGGAAAATGCACAGTAAGTAATACATTAATAGAAAATGAAAATTCCACGGGTGCCTGAGTGGTGCAGTTAGACATCTGACTCTTGGTTTTGGCTTAGGTCATGATTTCTCAGTCCTTGAGATCAAGCCTACATTGTGGGGCTCTGCACTGGGTGTGGAGCCTGCTTGAGATTCTCTCTCCCTCTCTTTCTGCCCCTCCCTCGCATATGTGTATGTTCTTTCCCTACACCCCCCCAAAAAGGAAACAGAAATTCCTTTCTTTTTGAATAAATGTCATCAATGTGCCTTCATTGGCAGTAATCCATGCTTACCTAAAAACTCCTTAGTGTTCGCTTTCCATTTTAAAGCCAGATAACTTCTGGATAAGATATTTTAAAACTATGCATACTAAATGAAATTTCAGAACAAAGGAAAGTATTACTTTGATTTAAAAGTTCAGTACTGGGCAGCCCCGGTGGCGCAGCGGTTTAGCGCCGCATGCAGCCCAGGGTGTGATCCGGGATCGAGTCCCACGTCAGGCTTTCTGTGTGGTGCCTGCTTCTCCCTCTGCCTGTGTCTCTGCCTCTGCCCCCCCCCCCCCCTCTCTCTCTCTGTCTCTATGAATAAATAAAATAAAATCTTTTTTTTTTTTTAAACAAATGTTTTTTTTAATTATTTTATTTATTTATGATAGGCACACAGTGAGAGAGAGAGAGAGAGAGAGAGGGGCAGAGGCAGGCTCCATGCACCGGGAGCCCGACGTGGGATTCGATCCCGGGTCTCCAGGATCGCGCCCTGGGCCAAAGGCAGGCGCTAAACCGCTGCGCCACCCAGGGAATCCCCCCATAAAATAAAATCTTTAAAATAAATAAATAAATTAATTAAAAAAAAGTTCAGTACTGGGGCAGCCCGGGGTGGCTCAGCGGTTTAGCTCTGCCTTTGGCCCAGGGTGTGATCCTGGAGACCTGGGATCGAGTCCCACATCGGGCTCCCTGTGTGGAGCAGCTTGCTTCTCCCTCTGCATGTGTCTCTGCCTCTCTCTCTCTCTCTCTCTCTGTCTCTCCTGAATAAATAAATAAAATCTTAAAAAAAAAAAAAAGCTCAGTACTGGGATGCCTGGGTAGCTCAGTGATTGGGCATCTGCCTTCAGCTCAGGGTGTGATCCTGGAGTTTCAGGATTGAGTCCCGCATTGGGCTCCCTGCATGGAGCCTGCTTCTCCCTCTGCCTGTGTCTCTGCCTCTCACGAGTAAATAAAAATCTTAAATAAAAAAATCAAAAAAATTCAGTATTTTAGAGATTTTTCTTTGATATGGATTTACATTTTTAAGATATAATTATAGTGCTCATTCTATTTTGTATCCTTTTTTCTCATTTCATTCTGTAAGTTTTTCCATATTGCCATAGTATGTTGCTTTTATTTATTTAAAAATTTGAAAATTATTTTTATTTTTAAAATTTTAACATTTTCAAAGTATATTGCTTCTGAAATCTACTTGATAGTCTTTGAGTATCCATTAAATAGATACTGTGAAGTGGGTATTCCATAGTCTTTTTAACCACTTCATATTATGTTATATTTAAGTTTATCTTGTCAGCAAATTTTTATTTGGTTACTTCTATGTGCCAGATATTGTTTAGGCACTGGTCCTACAGCATTAAATAAGATAGGCAAGGTTCCTACTCTCAAGAAATAGCATATTTTTTTTTTTAATCTATTGTGAAAGTTAGAATATCCTTTGAAATCACCTTGAAAATACAACATTGCCTAAGTGTCCTAGGTAACATTTAAATTTATCCCTTAAGTATTTGTGACAAGGATGAGAGCAGAGTAGTCTTACTTCCAACATTTTTATTTGAAGACAGTGTATATGAGCCAAGAAGTCCTGGTCCATCCTAATAGCAATCTATATGTTAGATCACTCCTGTAACTCTTAAAGGAAGTCTAGAGCCCATTACCTGGCTGCTGGGTCTATTTGGAAGAGTAGTTTTCAGTGGCCTTGAGCAAAGATAAGATATGGGGGAAAGCATCAAAGTGGTCCTTATCAGTTAATTGTAATGGAATTATAGTTGTCATTTATATGTTTTCTTACAGATTGTCAGTTAAACAAGTAAGAAATTTGAGATCAGAATGTATGGAACATCAAAACCAAATAAAGAAGTAAGTGACTTTTAAATTAGAGCTGAAAGTTGCCTTAGTTCAACTCCTGCATTTTACCAGTAAGGAAATTGAGAGTCCCATAAGATTAGAACATAATTCTGATTCCTAGTCCAATTCTTCCAATACATTTATTGCTGAGGTAGAATTTTATTTTTGTTTTTAATTAGGATAGTTTTTAATTGGTGGGTTTATAGATCAGTTAGCTCTTTTGGTGGTAAATTATCAGACAATTAAAAAAAATAACTAATGAAATCATTTAATTTTTGACTAGAGTGGAATCCTCTGATGACGAAAGTAATATACAAGAGAAAATCCAGAAGGTAACTTTTTAAGGAACAAATTTAATCTTTCTTACTTTTGTGATGTGCAGTTGGCTTACTTATTTGGACTTTTATTCTCTCTTTTTGTCATTTCTTTTTGTAAATTTTTTTTTTTAACTCAGTAAGTAATATATAAGGGTGCCTCTAAAAAGCATGAATATAATGGAAAAAATTAACTTAAAATTTATTAAGACTAAAAAATACAAAAGCAGGTTTAAATTAATGATAGAAAGTTCAGTTTGTAACTAATAGTATTTATGTAAATAAAGTATGTTAACTGAAGGGAGATGGTAAGCATGGAAGAAAAATGAGAAGTCAGCATTGAGGCTGGCTTGGCAGTTAGGAAGAATCTGGCAGACATAATCTGAGGTTTTCAGAGGTTGGATTTGATGTGAGATTGGAGTGTTTTCTTAGGCCTTTGTGTTTAGATGAAATCTTTCTCAAGCTCTTTGTTCTGATTTTATGATCACTGAGCTGCTTTGCATGTTAACTTGGCGTCCCCAGCAGTTTGTCACTGGAAAAAGTCAGTGCTCTCCTCAGGGAATAATTATTCATCCATCAGTGAATTTGTATTAATCACCTGCCATGTGCTAGGCTTTTTTCTTGATAGTAGAGCTACAGTAGTGAAGGAAAGAGGCAAAGTCATTTCCTTCATGGATCTTCCAACTTTGTGAATATGAATGGATATTCCTATTACTGAACACAGTATCTTTGATTGTAATTTTAATAGGTTGATGTGAAACCTGTTAAAAGTTTTCACATTGATCCCTCCTGAGTTTGGTTAAGGTTCACTTTCCCTGAGCCCTTTACCTTTGGTCAGTTTTTTAGTCATTGACAAGATTAAAGTAAAAATCTGAGAACTTAAAAAAAGAAAAAGAAAAAGAAAAAAAAAATCTGAGAATGAGATCCTGGATCTTTGTCCACCAAGGAAATGCCATCCTGTGAAATCTCTAGATTGCCAATGAGTCCTCTTTGGGGACAACTTTACCTTGTACCATGGGAAGACATAAGCACAAACATGGGTATAATTATTGTATTTCCCTGCCTGCCTCCCACTTTTATAAATTCTTTGAAGGCATAATATATGTACAAAAAGTGATAAAGTCACAAGTGTGTAGCCTGACAAAATTTCACAAAGTGAGTATACCCATGTAACCAGCATACAGTATAAGGAACAGAACATTACCCCAGAAGCTTCAGGTCCCCTTTCATTTAAAACCATTTTCCCCAAGAGTAAATACTCACTTCTTACATTAAAGATTAGTTTGCCTCTTCTTGAACTTTATATACAGGGGACTATATAGAATACATTCCTTTGTGTTTGTCTTTGATGACTCATGCTGTTTTATACATGCTGTTGTGTGTAGGTTGTAGTGTGTTCATTCACAATGTTATGTAGTGTTTTGTTTTATGAATATAGCACAACATACTTTTTTTTTTACTCTCAGTAGACCTTTGGGTTAATTGCAGTTTTTGACTATTAAAATAGAAATGCTATGAACATTCTTTAAAATTTTTTTTATTATCTTAATTGAAATATAGTTGGCACATAATGTTATGTAAGTTTCAGGTATACAGCGTAGTGATTGGACAATTCTCTTATTTATGCTATGCTCACCACAAGTGTAGCTACCACCTATAAACATTCTTTTTTTTTTTTTTTTTTTTTATTTATGATAGTCACAGAGAGAGAGAGAGAGAGGCAGAGACATAGGCAGAGGGAGAAGCAGGCTCCATGCACCGGGAGCCCGATGTGGGATTCGATCCCGGGTCTCCAGGATCGCGCCCTGGGCCAAAGGCAGGCGCCAAACCGCTGCGCCACCCAGGGATCCCACCTATAAACATTCTTACATCTGCATTTTACCGAACATAGATGGATTAGTATATGCCTAAGATTCTTTGCTTTTAAAGAAGCATGGTTTTTCATATTTTAATCTTTTGAAAGAAACTTAAATGGCTCTTAGAATTGATGTGGTTTTTTTTTTTCCCTTCCTGAAAATCTTTTATTGTTACTCCCTGAAAAGTTTCTGTTTTCTTTGTTTTTAAAGATTTTATTTATTTATTTGAGAAAGCATGAGCAGAGTAGAGGAGCAGAGGGAGAGGGAGAAGCAGACTCTTCTCTGAGCAGGGAGCCCAGTGTGGGGCTTGATCCCAGGACCCTGGGACCATGAACTGAACCGAAGACAGACACTTAACTTAGCTACCCTGGGCCCCATTTTCCTGAAAAGTTTCATTTAGATTCATGGCATGTTTTGAAATGCTAACAATAGATTTTTTTTTTTAATTCATTTTTATAAAATCTGAGCTGGCTGGGAGCATCAGGGAACAGCAACAGCTCAGGGAGGGATGGTATTATCTGCTGGTCCTAGCTTTCCCACATCAGGGAGTAGGTGGTTTCATGGCAACAGTTGCAACTCCTCTTAGCTCCTAATGGATGCTCATGGCTCAAGCTGGGGAGGGGGTGGACACAGGAAATGCTAATTGCATCTTTATAGAATGAAGTTTCTTGGATTTGTTTTGAAAATCATGGTGGGCTAAATTAAATTCTCCTGAGAAATTCTTTTTATTTTTTTTAAACTCCTGAGAAATTTTTTAGTTTTATTTATTTTAGATTTTGAAATTCTTTAGTTTTAAAACCCCTTTGGAAGTAATATTAGTGCTTTTAGGCAGTTAATTAATTTTCTCACCAGAAATCATTACAAGAATACTTCATTTGTTCCTGACAGTGAGGATATATTTGTGTTTTACATTTCTTTGATATACATACAAATTACATATAGGCTTGGTCTCTGTTTTCAAAGGTCCGGTCTTTGTGGGCTTCAGTGAATGAAACACTAATATATTTGGAAAAAGAAAAAGAAGTTGTTAATGCAGTCCTTAGTCTTGTTAACCAATATACTTTAGATGGAACTAATGTTGCTATCAACATTCCAAGGCTCTTACTTGACAAAATTGAGAAACAGAGGTGTCAGGTAAGCATCTGATATTAAGTAAACTGCTGAAAGAACTCTGTTCGTGAATTATTATATATAATAATAATAATACATGCCTGTTTAATATACAGTTAATGTATATGTGATATGTAAATAATGTATATTCTTACAATGTCTTCAGAATTTATTTTTGTGAATAAATCTAGTAAAACATTCTTTTGTTAACCATGTATATATTCACATATGTTAGCTTTTATTAATTGTTCATTCCTTTTGTGTGCTGCATACATCATGCAGTGTAGAGAAATGGAGGAGGTTACTTAGTAGGAAGATAATATGGTACTAGTTCTTTATAAATTCTGAAGGAGAGCAGCAGTGATCTAGTTGGCTGAATGTCTTTTTAAAATGTCTGTATCCTATGGTTTCTCTTTCATTTTAATGCTGTTAAGTATTTTAGTCTTTTCTTTCCTTAGCTTTTGTGACCTCAGTATCTTTCGTTTTTTAGACTGCTATTGTCAGTTTTTTATACTGGCTCCTTTGTCTCGAATTTTTAAAAAGATTTTATTTATTTATTTGACAAAGAGAGAGAGAGAGAGCACACAAGCAGGGGAGCAGCAGGCAGAGAGAGGGAGAAGCCTGCTCCCTAGAAGCAGGCTCCTTGCTGAGTAGAGAGCCTGATGTGGAGTTTGATTCCAGGGTCCTGGGATCATGACCTGAGCTGAAGGAAGATCATTGACCCACTGAGCCATCCAGGCACATCGTTTTTCTCTAAATTTCAAATGAAAGTATTTTCCATGGTTCCTTTAATGACTACTTTTCTTTCCCACATTACAGTCATCTTTATTTACTTACTCAATTCTATATTTTCATCAGTAATCCTATACCTAGGATTGGTATTTCCAGTCTCTCTCCTTCAACCCAGACTCCATCAAATTATTTCCAATTGCTTATATGGCATTTTCATCTGGATAGCTTACTTTTTTTTTTTTTCCGTGAACTCCTAATCTATGAAGTATCTCCTATATGCCAGGCATTAATTACAATATAGGGGAATACAAAGGTAAAATAGTGTTGTGACACTGAAGAGCTTTCACTGTAATAGGTAAACCTACCACGCACTTCAAATTCCTAGTACAGAAATATCAAGAGTCTGCAAATTCAGATTCCTACAGAGGCTAGGTAGATAATATTTGCTAATTGTGTGTAACAAAAGGGGTAATGTAGGTAGTGATGAGGTCTTTGGAGAAATAGTAATTTTTATGTGAAATCTAAGATTTTTAGTTGATTGGCAACTAATTCTTTTTTTTTTTTTAAAGATTTTATTTATTCATAGAGACAGAGAGAGGGGCAGAGACACAGGCAGAGGGAGAAGCAGGCTCCATACAGGAAGCCTGATGTGGGACTCGATCCCGGGTCTCCAGGATCACACCCAGGCTGCAGGCGGCGCTAAACCCCTGTGCCACCGGGGCTGCCCGATTGGCAACTAATTCAAATGATTTTAAAGTACTTGAATTGTGCAAGTCAAATAAACGTGTCTAAGTTTGGATTCATCAGTTTGCAACTTCTTTAAAACATGAATTCAGGATCTTTCACTAAACCTGCTCTTTCTCCTCAGTCTTTATTTTGCTTCTCATTTATTTGCTTTCCTTTTATTCTAGTTTGCAATTTTTTTGCATAACATAAAAATATAGCACAGCCGGATAATTCTTTCACAGTAGTTTTCTTTGGACCAAAATTATTTACTTGGTTTCATTTTTGGGTAGACTTTTGGCTTTTTATTTTATTTTATTTATTTTTATTTTTATTTTTTTAAGATTTTAATTATTTATTCATGAGAGACACACACAGAGAGAGAGGCAGAGACACAGGCAGAGGGAGAAGCAGGCTCTATGCATGGAGCCTGATATGGGATTTGATCCTGGGTCTCCAGGATCAGGCCCTGGGCTGAAGGCGGTGCTAAACTGCTGAGCCACCTGGGCTGCCCAACTTGTGGCTTTTTTCACTCTTCTTTAAGGTAACTTTTTATATAATAGTAAAAAAAAAAAAAACACCTATTTATGTAATAGTTTATCTTAAGAACCACTTTTTTTCCCCTCTGAATCCTTAGTTGCACATAGGAAGTGTTTATGAGGCTGGAGAATTGAACCTCTTAACAGTTATTCGGTTATTAAATGAAGCCTTAAAAGTAGTGAAATATGAACGTTGTCAGGCTGACCCAGCAAAACTGAAAATAGATCTTCATTTCCTTGAAAAAGAGACCAAACTTCAGAGAGAAAGATTATCAGATCTGAAGCATATAAGGTACTGTAAAAAGATCTTTTGTTATATTATTGGGGAGGAATAGGGTGGTTTTGATAATTTCTCAGCACAGCTCATATATTTGATAACTCTTTAGCTTTAGCAAACAAATGTGAACATTTCATTAGAACTCAAAAACCTTGTCATTGACTCCCAGAGAGACACATGAAGAAACTACAATTAATGTAGTTTTCTTTTTTGACTAGAATAAATTATTTACCATGAGTGATAATTCTTTGGGAAATAATTTTAACTTTTCTCAAGCTTTTCTTTTGTGGAGTCTACTTAATAAAACTAAGCCTTATTTGTTATTTATTTAGTTTTTAAAATATTTTATTTATTTCAGAGAGAGAGAGAGAGAGAGCGCACAGAGCATGAGCAAAGGGAGGGGCAGAGGGAGCAGCAGATGCTCCACTGAGCAGGGAGCCTGATGTGGGGCTTGATCCCAGGATCCCTGGGATCATGACCTTAGCCAGAGGCCGATGTCTAACTGACTGAGCCAACCAGGCACCCCAACCTTATTTGTTATTTGAATGGAGTAACTGGAAGCTATGGGCTGCCTTTAGGAGTGGACAGAGTAGGAGTAGAATTTGGATTCTAGTTTAGAACTAGGAAAAAGTAATAAAGATAAATGGAATAATAGATGCATGACTGCTTTCTGGTCCTAAAAGGAAAAAAAGTACTTTAGGTTCTGAATGTTCATTCACTGTGAGAGTTTATTCGGTGTATATGTGCTATATTGGTTGAACTTCCAGTTACATTTTCTTCCCTTTCTCTACAAACTGTTGTATTCTTAAGTTTTACTCAGTACTCATTTTATATATTCATATTTTGAGTGAAGTTCTTTTTTTTTATGCTATCATAGGTGTAAAATAAAAGAAGATCTCACCAATATAAAACATTCTGTTGTTGAAAAACAAGGAGAATGGTTTAAAAAGTGGAAAGAATTTCTTAGTCTGTCTCCTTTCAGTCTAATTAAAGGTTGCACTCCAGTAAGTAATGTTGACTTGCCTTTTGGAGAGTAGTTTAATATAAGGCAGTCTTTTGATTTATCATGTTATGAATGATCTAGGAATGCTATGCATGTGTAAGTTGTCATCTTTGCATCTGAGTCTAAAGTTTAAATGTTTTGGTTTCTGTAAGTTTTCTAAATACATATAGAGTATTGATCAGGCTGCTTTGTGATTTATAGTTAATATTTTTAGATTCAGAGGATTGTATTAAGAAAATGAGAAATTTCTTTTGCTGTTAGGTAGTATGTTTGAGACACGGAGGACAGAGTAGTCCCCTTGTTCTAGTATTGTAATCCTTGGTTTAAAATAGTTATAGGATAATTTATATGCTTGGTAATTCTATCTTCATGGGGGGGGGATCATCCATTCATAGATTAATTTAGTAGTGTTATTGTGGTAAAGAAGTAAATGTGTATATTTCAAAATGATAAATTCTGTGTTTTAAGGCTGTGGATCTTTTACCACCAATGTCTCCTCTTTCATTTGATCCCGCCTCAGAAGAAGTATATGCAAGGAGTATTCTTTTGCAGTATCCTGCTTCACTTCCAGGTTGGTTATTTATTTTTCTCTCTCTTTTTTTTTTTTTTTTTTTAAGATTTTATTTATTTATTCATGAGAGACACAGAGAGAGGCAGAGACACAGGCAGAGGGCGAAGCAGGCTCCTTGCAGGGAGCCCGATGTGGGACTCGATCCCAGGACTCCAGGATCATGCCCTGGGCCGAAGGCAGACGCTCAACTGCTGAGCCACCCAGGCTGCCCTATTTTTCTCTCTTAAACTTTCTCTCATCAGTATTTCTCCCTATGATAGCAGTTTCTTTACATTTTTGTTTTTTTCCCCCAGTTATTTTTTATTGTGATGAAATTGCACATAGCATTTTAGTCATCAAAGTGTACAACTCAGTAGCATTTGGTAAATTCACAAAATTGTGCAACCGTCACTGCTTTTTAGCTCCAGAATATTTTTATGATCTCAAAAGGAAATCCTAGGGTGGCTCAGTTGATTAAGCATTTGACTTTTATTTTTGGCTTAGGTTATGATATCAGGGTCCTGCATCTGTGTCCAGCCTTGGACTCCACACTCAGCACAGAGTTAGTTTGTTCTTCTCCTTCCCCTTTTGCCCCCTCCCCCACACTCTCTTGCTGGATATTTCATATAAATGGAGTCTTATGAGACTTTTTTTTTTTTTTTTTTAATATGAGGGTTTTTGTCTCTGGTTTCTTTCACTTACAGAATTTTTCACTTTGCATAATATTTTCAAGGTTCATCCAAGTTGTAGCATGTACTTCATTACTTTTTATGATTACATTCTATTGTATGCCTAAACCATATTTTGTTTATCCATTCATCCACCGAGGGACATTTGGGTTGTTTCCACCATTTCACTATTAAGAGTAATGCTGCTATAAACATTTGTTTACAAGTTTTTGTACAGAAGTCCACAACTGTTTAACATGAAAGTACAGTACAATAATTACCTGAATACCACCTGTTTTAACATTAACATCTACTACATTGCTTTATATGTGTATGCATGTATTTTTGCTAAACCAAGTTAGTACTAGACATAGTAACATGTCATTCTTTCAGCATGCATTCCCATAAAAATACTTTTCCTATATAACTACCATAGTAATGCCACATCTAAAAAATTAATAATACTATAATATCTCATTCAGTTTCCTTAACTACTATGCCACTATCACACCTGAAAAATTAATTTCTCTACGATATCTGATAATCCATCTAGTTTTCAGTTTCCTTAGTTGCAGTATTCGTGTATAAGAAATTGTTATTAATTTCAGTAAATGTTAGATAAGAGGAGGAATAAATGCGTTAAAAAAACCTATGAATTATGTAGTGAGACTGGAGCAGGTGATAGATGTAGGCCACAGTGGAGTTCATGGCTGCCAACAGTCATGGCAGTCGTTAGCATAGGACTTAGGAAGAAAAGGGTGAACACAACGGGAATGAATGATTGATTTGGGAGTCAGGTGTACATGGGGAAGACACTAGATAGGAAAGGTCATAGATTAGAGAGCAAGGCTCATTATAGGCACTAGCAAAAGAGTAGACACAGAAAAGACTGCATGGTTTGGTGAATGACCGAGAGCTTCAGATAGAGCATTATTTAGGATGATAGAATGACTCTTAGGGCTCTTGGCATATTTGATTGGCATATGTTTTCACTTCAACTTGGAAAGGGTCGTTGGCATCTAGAAAGACTTAGTTTAGGCCCTGTGAAACCTTGAAATCTGTCTGCATGTCCGTTCGGTGATTTCTATCTGCCTTGAAAATGAGGACATATTTGTAAGTAGGAAGTTCACATTTTAGAAGTGTTTGATAGGTTCTTTGAGGTAATGCTCTCCTTCATATGTTGTAGAATTTGTACTCTTTGAGATTCCCTTTTTTTCCCTAAAGAGGTAGAGAGAGCCTTGATGCTAGCTGGGGAATGTTAACATTATTTTATGCTTTTTTGTAGTAAAACAACTTTTTTTCCTCCCTACACTTTATATATTACATCTTACTTGAAGAAATTTTCTTTTAAATTGTTTTCTTTTTTTTTCTCTTACATTTTTTATTCGTGAGACACACACACACACACACACACACACAGACACAGACACAGGCAGAGGGAGAAGCAGGCTCCGTACAGGGAGCCTGATGTGGGACTTGATCTCAGGTCGTCAGGATCATGTCCTGGGCTGAAGGTGGCGCTAAACTGCTGAGCCATCCAGACTGCCCTCTGTTAAATTGTTTTTTAAAAAATATTTCAGTATATTGAAAAGTACAGGGAATAGTAATATAAATAACCTCTTCATCAAACACTCTTGTCAAAGCTTTGCAATAATTTAGATTTTTAAAAAAATATTTTATTTATTTATTAGAGAAAGAGGGAGCATGTGCAGAGTAAGGGGCAGAGGGAGAGACTCAAGCTGACTCTGGGCTGAATGTGGAAACTGTCATGGGGCTCAGTCTTAGGACTCTGAGATCCTGACCTGAGCCGAAGTCAGATGTTTAATTGACTGAGCCTACCCAGGTGTCCCACAATATTTAGATATATATTTTTTAAGTATATATGTCATTAATCCTTGGGGATCTACCTTTCCTTGACTCCATTCTTTCTGCAATTGCAAATGTAACCACTATTCTGAATCTTGTTTCAGCTAGTATATGTTTATAAAAATAATTCTAGGGATGCTTGGGTGGCTCAGAGGTTGAGTGTCTGCCTTCGGCTCAGGTTGTGGTCCCGGGATCCGGGATCAAGTCCCGCATCAGGCTCCCTGCGAGGAGTCTGCTTCTTTCTCTCTCTCAGGCTGTGTCTCTCATGAATAAATAAATAAATCTTAAAAAAAAAAAATTCTAGTACATGTGTATGGATCTAACTGTGTATAAGACTGTTCTGGCATACGAATAAATTCTCTTCTTATACTTCAAAATGTCCTGTATAAATGTTTATATTTTGAACTAGGATCTAAGGAGGGTTCATTCATTGCATTTGGTTGTTTTGTCTTCTTACTTTTATTCTAGAATAATGCCTCTGTCCCCCTTTCTATTATTTTATTTTTTAAAGATTTTATTAATTTATTCATGAGAGTCACAGAGAAAGAGGCAGAGACACAGGCAGAGGGAGAAGCAGGCTCCCCATAGGGAAACCGACATAGGACTCGATCCCTGGACTTATCGTGCCCCAAGCGGAAGGCAGATGCTCAACCGCTGAGCCACCCAGGTGTTCCCCCTTTTTAAATGACATTGTTAGAAATTGTTTTTAACAGTCATTGTGTGTTTAGATTTACCAACACATTTACAGATTTTTTTTTTAATTTTAATTTTTATTTATTTATGATAGTCACACACAGAGAGAGAGAGAGAGAGAGGGGCAGAGACACAGGCAGAGGGAGAAGCAGACTCCATGCACCGGGAGCCTGACGTGGGATTCGATCCCGGGTCTCCAGGATCGCGCCCTGGGCCAAAGGCAGGCGCCAAACCACTGCTCCACCCCAGGGATCCCCCATTTACAGATTTTCTTGTCAAGATTACTACTTGTATTCTCCTTTTCAGAAGTATATTCTTTAATTCTTTTTGTCATGGACGCTGGATAGTCAAATCTCTTAGTTTTTCTGTGAAAATGTCTTTAGTTTCACTAGTTTGTGAATGATAGTTTGAATATAGGATTCTAGATCAATGCTCAGTTTTCTTCTGGCTTTGATGATATAATCTCATTGTTTTCTGCCTTCTATTTCAGAAATCTCTGTTGTCAGCCTTATGGTCATTCATTTGTAGGTAATTTTTAGTCTCTGGTTGCTTTTAAGACTTGTATTTATTTAGTTTTGTATTATGCAGGTTCATTTAGATGTATCTAAATGTGGGTTTATTTTTATTTAACTTTTGGGCCTGTGTGTGCTTATTTAATGTGAAGGCTCACATTTTCTGTTTTGGAAACTTACTAATAGATCTCTTCTAACACTTTCGCAGTCATCCTTTTTTTTTTTTTTTTTTTTTTTTAAAGGATTTTGTTTATTTGAGAGAGTTCACCAGTAGGGGGAGCAGCAAAGGGAGAGGGAGAAGCAGACACCCCGCTGAGCAGGGAGCCCAATGTGGGGCTTGATCCCAGGGTTCTGGGATCATGACCTGAGCTAAAAGCAGACTCCTAGCTGACTGTACCACCCAGGTGTGCAGGTCTCAGTCATTCTTCTGATGCTTTCCTTTTAGAGCTCCTGTTGTTGGGACTTGTAATTCTGTCCTCTATATCTCTTAAACTTTTCATTTGTATTTATAAACTTTTCATTTATGGTTCACTGGTTACCTCTTTAGATGTATTTAATCTTTTTTTTTGACATGTCCAATTAATCTTTAGCTTTTTCGTGGATGTGTTTTTCATTTTTTTTTTTTTTTCTTTTGCTTCTCTTTTCAAAAATTGCCTGTTCTTGTTCCTGGTATCATCTTCTTTCATTATAGCTCCTGTTGTTTCTTTGCCAAATATTTTAAACATACTGATTTGATCTTATTCAATTTTTAAAATATCCCTGTGTTTCAGATACTTCTGGTTCTGTGTGTTTTGCGTGGTCATTTTTTATCCTTTTTTTTTTTTTTTAAAGATTTTATTTCTTTATTCATGAGAGACACAGAGAGAGAGGCAGACACATAGGCAGAGAGAGAAGTAGGCTCCCTTTGGGGAACTGGACCTCGGGGTCACTCCCTGAGCCAAAGGCAGACACTCAATCGCTGAGCCACCTAGGTGTCCTTGCCTGTTCATTTTCATAGTTGTTTGTTTCCTATTAAAATATTTGATTGTGAGGGTGCCTGACTGGCTCTTTTGGAAAAGTATGTGACTCATAATCTCGGAGTTGTGAGTTCAAGTCCCATGCTGAGTGTAGAGATTATTTAATAATAAAATCTTAAAGGGCTATTTGGGTGGCTCAGTCAGTTGTCTGCCTTTGGCTCATGTCCTGATCAAGCCCTGCATTGGGTTCCCTGCTCAGCAGGGAGCCTGCTTCTCTTTCTTTGCTGCTCCTCATGCTTGTGTTCTTTCTCTTTCTGTCAAACAAACAAACAAACAAACAAACAAACAAACTTAAAAAAAAAAAAAGACAGCATCTTAAAAAAAAAATTGTTTTTGATTGTGACTTCAGTGGACCCACCCCTGAAGGCATCACATGGGCCCTGGGTTGTAGAATGGTCTCTACATGGTGGCCTAGGGTTCCAGGTATTTCCCTTGCACTAGGCAGTTAATATTTTTGGTTTGGGGTTCCCACAAGTAGCCAATATAATATTGAATTTCATACTTCCCTTTCAGTAGGCTAGGTAGGCTTAAAATTTCTTTTCTCTCCACCTTAAAATTTTTTTTATTTTTATTTTTTAAACCCAAGACTCCAGGTAGACAGCAGACTTCCTTGTTACTTTCCTGGTCCAGTTGTCCAAATATTTATAATATCTTCAGGGGCTGAGTAGCCTTTGCAATGTCCTGGTCTTAGGGCAGTTTCTCAGATCTTAGTCTGAGTGGACCAAGATTTTATTCTTACTTAGGCAGTAAATCCCTATTGTTCAGCCCCAGGAACCCACCATTTAGCCTTTGTGTCTTGATTTGAGCTTAAATGCTTTCTGTCTTTAGTCCTGTCATGTAATGATTTTTATCTGTTCTTCTGGGCATTCCTTTCTCTTAAATTTTATTTTGCAGTTCTAGTGTATTATGGTAAGAGTCATTGTCTGCTACAGCTTTGTTTGCTTTGTTCAAGTGAGTTATTTTGTCTTTACCTCCTTATTACCTTGTTGTGTCTGTCCCCTCTGTTCTCTTCACATCTTAAGTGCTATAGTTTGATTTTCTGTTTCTTGCCTTTAATTGTATTCTAACTAGGTACTTTGCCTCTATAGTCTACCTATTCCATGTTGCAAATGATTATCAGTGATCCTTCTGTAATGCAAATACAAAAATCTGATCCTTTTTATCTCCTGGTGTAATACACATCAGTGACTTCCTGTCACCTTTAGGGAAAAAAAAAGCTTTAGATGACTTTCACTAAGCAACTTTTACCTTAAAAACATTCTTACATACTGGAACACATGTACATCATCGTCTCTACCAATTACCACCAGTGTTTATGGTTGTGCCTAATTATTTTAGTTTATTATTGCCTATTCGTTTTTTGATAAAATTTTTGTACTTATGTTCATTTTTAGAATGTTTTATGAATACCAGTAATTCCATTATCATTAGTAAGTGCAAAAGCATAGAGTACTGAAAATGTTTATAATATAGCGTACTATAATGATGGATTAAAAGGAAAAGTTCACATAATATACACATTGGTTTCCAGTAACGCTTTGGACACATGTATAAATTGGAGAAAGTCCTTTAGAAGCTAACATGTTGAGAGAAAAGTTCCTGGAATATCCAGTCCTCTGTAATGGAGCCATGACTTTCTTCACCAATCTTGTTTCCTGCCATGCTTCCACTCAATACACACTATGCTCTAGCATACTGAATTTGTTCCCTGTTCTCTCAGTACCTTTATGTCCTCTTCACATTTCCATCTGGACCAGGTACCTTTTTCCCTCCTTGGATTCTGTGCATATTTCTCTAATAACTATAGCAACATGCCGTAAGTCTCTACTCATCAATAGTCTCTTCCCTAGACTGACTCCTTGAAGCCAACATCTCCAACTTTTTTTTCTCATTGTTACTATAGCAGTGGCATATAATTATTGATGCACTGAGGAATAAATATGTATATTGACTGATGTCATAGATGCTGGGCTGAAATATGCTAAATACATAATTTTTGACCTTGCTGATTTATGTAGTAATTGCATGGTGTGTGTACGAAAACTAGAAGCACAGCTAATATTATGCTGGAGAACTATGTACTGTCACCTTTTTGGAAATTTGGTTTAGTATAAATCTATCATTTAAAAAAATTTTTTAAAACATTTTATTTATTCATGAGAGACACAGAGAGAGGGAGAGAGAGAGAGAGAGAGAGGCAGAGACATAGGCAGAGGGAGGAGAAACAGGCTCCATGCAGGGAGCCCGATGTGGGACTCAATCCCGGGGCTCCGGGATTATGCCCTGAGCCGAAGGCAGATGCTCAATGACTGAGCTACTCAGGCATCCCAAATTTTTTAAAATTTAAATTCAATTTAGTTACATATAGTGTATTATTAGTTTTAGGGGTAGAATTTAGTGATTCATCAGTTGCATATAACACCCAGTGCTCATTATATCAAGTGCCCTCCTTTAATGCTCATCACCTAGTTACCCCCATTCCCCGCCTACCTCTCATCCAGCAACCCCCAGTTTCCTGTAGTTAAATAGTCTCTTATGGTTTGCCTCCTTCTGTTTTTATTTTATTTTTCCTTTCCTTCCCCTATGTTCATCTGTTTTGTTTCTTAAATTGCACCTATGAGTGAAATCATATGGTATTTGTCTTTGATTGACTTATTTCACTTAGCATAATACCCTCTAGTTCCATCCATGTTGTTGCAAATGGCAAGATTTCATTATTTTGATGGCTGAATAATACTCTATTGAATATATATACCACATCTTCTTTATCCATTTATCTGTTGATGGACATCTGGGCTCTTTCCATAATTTGGCAATTCTGGACATTACTGCTATAAAATTGGGGTGCATGTGCCCCTTCAACTCACTGTATCCTTTGGATAAATACCTAGTAGTGCAATTGCTGGGTCATAGGGTAGCTCTGTTTTTAATTTTTTAAAAAAAATTTTATTTATTTATTCATGAGAGACAGAGAGAGAGAGAGGCAGAGACATAGGCAGACAGAGAAGCAGGCTCCATGCAGGGAGCCCGAAACAGGACTTGATCCCGGGTCTCCAGGATCACACTCCGGGCTGCAGGCAGTGCTAAACTGCTGTGCCACCGGGGCTTGCCCTGTTTTTAATTTTTTGAGGAATCTCCATATTGTTTTCCAGAGTAGCTGTACCAGCTTGCATTCCCACAAACAGTATAAGAGGGTTCCCCTTTTTCTGCATCCTCACCAACATCTGTTGTTTCCTGACTTGTAATTTTAGCCATTCTGACTGGTGTGAGGTGGTATAATTGTGGATTTGATTTGTATTTCCCTGATGCCAAGTGATGTGGAGAATTTTTTTCATGTGTTTGTCAGCCATTTGTATATTTTCTTTGGAGAAATGTCTGTTCATGTCTTCTGCCCGTTTCTTGACTGGGCTTTTTTTTTTTTTTTTGGATGTTGTTTGATAAGTTCTTTATAGATTTTGGATACTAGCCCTTTCTCTGGTATGTCGTTTGTGAATATCTTCTCCCATTCCATAAGTTGCCTTTTAGTTTTTTTTTTAAATTAAATTAAATTAAATTTTTTAAAAAGATTTTATTTATTTATTCACGAGAGATACAGAGAAAGAGGCAGAGACACAGGCAAAGGGAGAAGCAGGCTCTGTGCAGGGAGCCCAACGAGGGACTCGATCCTGGGACTCCAGAGCCATGCTCTGGGCCGAAGGGAGGCACTAAACCGCTGAGCCATCTGGGGATCCCTTAGTTTTTTTTTTTTTTTTTAAGATTTGTTTATTTACTTACTTGATTAAAAAAAAGATTTATTATTTATTTGACAGAGTGCACAAGCAGGGAGAGCAGTAGAGGGAAAGGGAGAAGCAGGCTCCCCACAGAGCAGGGAGCCTGATGCAGTGCTCTCTATCTTAGGACCCTGGGATCATGACCTGAGCCAAAGCCAGACACTTAACTGACTGAACCACCCAGGCATCCCTATTTATTTGAGAGAGAGAATGAGCAGAGGAGAGAGAACATGAGCAGGGGGAGGGGCAGAAGAAGAGGGAGAAGCTGACTCCCTGCAGTGCAGGGAGCCTGATGCAGGGCTCCATCCTTTAACTCCAGGATCATGAGCTGAGCCATATGTGGCTGTACCTGCCTTTTAGTTTGTTGATTGTTTCCTTTGCTGTGCAAAACCTTTTTATCTTGATGAAGTTCCAATAGTTCAGTTTTGCCTTTGTTTCCCTTACCTTTGGACCTGTGTCTAGCAAGAAGTTGTTGCGGGCAAGGTCGAAGAGGTTGCTGCCTATGTTTTCTGGGGTTTTGATGGATTCCTGTCTCACATTTAGGTCTTTCATCCATTTTGAATTTACTTTTCTGTATGGCATAAGAAAGTGGTCTAGTTTCATTCTTCGGCCTGTGGCTGGCCAATTTTCCCAACATCCATTTGTTGAAGAGACTTTTTTCTGTTGGATATTCTTTTCTGCTTTGTTGAGATGAGTTGACCATAGAGTTGAGGGTCCTTTTCTGGGTTCTTTGTTCTGTTCCATTGATCCATGTGTCTGTTTTTGTGCCAGTAACATACTGTCTTGATGATCACAGCTTTGTAATACAGCTGGAAGTCCGGAATTGTGATGCCTCCAGCTTTGATTTTCTTTTTCAACATTCTTCTAGCTATTTGGGATCTTTTCTGGTTCCATACAAATTTTAGAATTGTTTGTTCCAGCTCTGTAACTTATCACTCTTTATATAAGAGCTTATTACTAGATATTCTCTATTTGTCCTGTTTATACACCTAATTGAATAATTGTCTTTTCCTGTTAGCATTCATATTGGTCTGAATTTTCTGTTTTCTTCCTTTTAGAAATCTTTCTAGAATTTCAAGAGATCACTGGATATTAGAATTTGCAAACATAATTAAAGAGTAATTACTATTTATGTTCCTTTAGATACACCTAAGCAACATAACCAAGAAAATGATTGCAGGAGAGCCAGTGATATACCGGAAACTATACATGGTCTAGCCAACAGGTAAAACAAAGGGAATTTTCATACTGATTTTTTCCCCTCCTTCATTAATTTAGTTTCATCTTTACCTAATTCCAAGCTTCCCTACAATGAGGTTGTCTGTAATTTTCTCATAACCAGAGAATATTTTCCCACTGTAGATCCACATTTTCAGGAAAGATATACTACATTTTTTAAAAAAGAAGTTTTAAATTTTTATTTATTTATGATAGTCACAGAGAGAGAGAGAGAGAGAGAGAGAGAGAGAGGCAGAGACATAGGCAGAGGGAGAAGCAGGCTCCATGCACCGGGAGCCCAATGTGGGATTCAATCCTGGGTCTCCAGGATCGCGCCCTGGGCCAAAGGCAGGCGCTAAACCGCTGCGCCACCCAGGGATCCCAATATACTACATTTTTGATACATAGGCATTTTCCCCCCTTCTTTTGTGTATTTAAATGTTGGGATTCATAGGGGATTATCTAATATCTGAAGATAAAAAGCATGTTTGGAAATTACCTAATGTAGGCTTGGGAATTTTTGCCTTTTTGTGTCTCTGAACTTCTTTGAAACTGCTTGTGCCTGTTGACTAAATCCAAGAGTTTAAGAGCTTTTGATATCATCTACTCTCCTAGTTTTCAGACTGTTCTGCAGCACCCCCTGGTGCTGTGGATGCATCTGATTTAGCCTGTTGCTGCCTCTAGCTTTTTTCCACTTCAACCTGACCAGCTAGTTCTTTTATCTGTGATATATGTTGGGGATTTTGTATGCCATTTGATAAAAAGAGTTCCATGCTTTAAAAAAGAAAAAAGAGAAGACTTCCTGATTTAATCTAATCCCCTAATTTTTAACATATGAGAAAACCAAACCTTAGTTTACTATGATATCCTTCAGGAGTGTTCTTATTTTCTTTATTGTCTGTTTTCTTTATTATCATTTTTTGGCTCTTAGAACAGATGGCTTATTTTGTAAACAGAAATCTCTAGGGGATCCTTGGGTGGCTCAGCAGTTTAGCGCCTGCCTTTGGCCCAGAGCATGGTCCTGGAGTCCAGGGATTGAGTCCTGCGTCGGGCTACCTGCATGGAGCCTGCTTCTCTCTCTCTGCCTGTGTGTCTGCCTCTCTCTCTTTCATGAATAAATAAATAAAATCTTTAAAAACAAAACAAAACAAAAAACCCCCCAAAATCTCTAAATGTATGTAATCTATTTGGGGAATATATATATTCTTTCTTGAAAAGTATTATTAAGTAGCAATCAAGTACAGACATACCGAACAAGGTGTTTTTTTGTTTTTTGTTTTCTGACTACTCTGACCTTATAAATAAGGGTCTTTCAGTCCAACTTCTCCATGTAATTCAGGCACAGATATGGAAATAAATTACTTAAGTAATTCTTTTTTTTTAAGATTTTATTTATTCATGAGAGACCCACAGAGAGAGGCAGAGACATAGGCAGAGGCAGAAGCAGGCTCCCTGTGGGGAGCCTGATGTGGGACTCGATCCTAGGGCCCCGGGATCACGACCTGAGCCATAGCAGATGCTCAACCACTGAGCAACCTAGGTGTCCTACTTGTGGAAGATTTATATTTTTATTCTTATATCTGGATGTTATGTTGATTTTTGGAGTCCCTAAAGAAAAATAGTGAAATCTATTGTGAAAACTTGACATTGAAGAGATAGTGAAGTTACTGGGTTTCACTGTTTATCCTATTATTACTGTTCTTAAAGCATGCTAGAGGGTAATAGTTGATGCTTCCCAACTTCAGTTGTGGTTTTGGTTTGTCTTTCCTTGAGAGAGCAAATGAAATATTTGATTAAGGTCTGCTGCTGGACTAAAGATTGATGGAGGTAGTAGCTTGATTCATAGATCATAGATCAGGTTTTATTTATGAACTTCATTGAGCTTGAAGATTTTTGAAGTAAAATTCTATACTAAGATACACTATCAGAATTCTTTTTTTTTTTTTAAGATTTTATTTATCCATGAGAGACAGAGAGAGAGAGAGAGGGAGAGAGGCAGAGACACAGGCCGAGGGAGAAGCAGGCTCCATGCAGGGAGCCCGACGTGGGATGTGGGACTGGATCCCAGGTCTCCAGGATCACGCCCTGGGTTGAAGGCGGCGCTAATCCACTTAGCCACCCGGGCTGCCCGATGCTATCAGAATTCTACCAGTTTCAGATACTTAGCCCCTAAGAATTTAGCTCAGGTGGAATTTTCTTAGTATAGGAAAACGAAGTTGTATTAATTATAATTTGATTTCCAGATTTATACTTCTAAGCTTTTAGATCTTTTAATTATTTTCTGATACTTTAATTGTAGGTTTGGGATTTTGAAGAGGGACAGTTTAGCGGAAGGCTGTCGGTGGTGAGGGATAAATAAATGCTCATGGGATATGAATGATTATTGCTGCTTTATAGCAAAACAGAAGAAAGGTGAAGAATTGAGTCATGTGGAAATAAGGTTTTTTCCTCAGAATTCTTTACTGTAAAGATATTTTGTAATAAAATGTTTCATTAGTAATGTGTAATATAGATAGACTATACTGAAAATAATACCTCTTTTTTTAAACATGTAGTTCAGCTGTTATTTGTAATGGTATCTTATATCAGTATCAGTGTAGTTAATTTGGAAATTCGTATGTGGATATGATCAGGACCGCTGTTCACTTAAGAAACATAGAAATAATGTGGTTTTTACAGTGTGTTATTAGCCCTTTCATATGCACTTGTCACTCATAGGTACCAAAATAGAAGTAGTCTTCTCCTTTAGTCTCATGGCAGTTTTTTTTTTTTTTTTTTAAGATTTTATTTATTTATTCATGAGAGATGCAGAGAGAGAGAGAGGGAGAGAGAGGCAGAAACACAGAGGGAGGAGCAGGCTCCACGCAGGGAGCCCGATGTGGGACTCGATCCTTGGACTCCAGGATCACACTCTGGGCCAAAGGCAGGCACTAAACCGCTGAGCCACCCAGGGATCCCCCTCATGGCAGTTTTTGATCAGAGTGAGCTGATGGAGGCTTCACCGCACTTTAAACGAGAATTCAGTGATTGGTGATGCCTTTGCTGTGCACTGTGGGCACTACCCTTCTTTGCAGTGGTTTCTGGCAGGGAGGATTCCCTGATATTTGTAGTGTGGGCGATGCAGTTCTAGACCTTTACCCTTCACAGTTTCTCCTTTATTGTGTTTCAGAGATTGGGCAGTATTATCTTGAGTGCATGCCAACTTAATTTCTTTAGCCTTAGAAATTCTAATCTCATATCTTACTCAAAATTTTTTATAATTTCTGTTTGTTACTTCTTTGTTAATTTTAGGTATATTGGAACAACAAAATAAAAATGAAGAATAATTAGTTAAAATTTCTAGGGCAGCCCGGTGGCCCAGCGGTTTAGCGCCCCTTTGGCCTGGGCCTGATCTCTTGCATGGAGCAAGATCCATGCAAGATCCTCCCTGCATGGAGCCAGATCCCTGCAAGATCCTCCCTGCATTGAGCCTGCTTCTCCCTCTGCCTGTGTCTCTGCCTCTGTCTCTCTCTCTCTCTCTCTGCCTCTCATGAATAAATAAAATAAAACATTAAAAAAAATTTCTAACAAATCACTTATTAGACTTTGCAAGTTGTCTTTTTGGGCTTTATTTACAAACATGTAAATTTAATCCACTTAAAATTTTCTAGACGTCAATATTCGTAAGTACAGTTTTTTGTGTGTGTATGTTTTCTTAACATTATATTACTGATTTTTCCTGATAATGGTTTATGAAATTTATTTTTAGATTTTTATGTTTTCCTCAATTTTTTTACTGCTATAAAAAAGTGTTGTTTCTTATTTTATTTTGGATATACTCTTTCCTTAGTGTAAATTTCCATTGTGGGATCAACACCCTCTGTCTTTATCTTTCACAGTGCTAGGATTTTATGGGACTCAATTCTGACATAGTAAGTGGGTAGAGAGTAAGGACTGAGTCAAGGCTGCTTTAAAGTTGGCTTAGATTGAGATGTTAGCAGGGCTAATACCATGTTGCCAATTCAGAAAAGGGAGAGAGGAAGGTAGAGAATATGTTCCCATTTTTTTCTTTTAAAAATGATCTGTAAGGGGATCCCTGGATGGCTCAGCGGTTTAGTGCCTGCCTTCGGCCCCGGGCATGATCCTGGAGTCCCGGGATTGATCGGCTCCCTGCATGGAGCCTGCTTCTCCCTCTGCCTGTGTCTTTGCCTCTCTCCCTCTCTCTGTGTCTCTCATGAATAAATAAATAAGATCTTTAAAAAAAAAAAAAGAAAAAAAGAATGATCTATAAGAATGATCCAAATAGAAAAATTTGGAGCATCCATCTTTTGAACCTCATGCTCAGGTGACGTCTATTTGTTGATTCAGTCAATCCATCAGTTGGTTATAAACATGTATTGCACTGCCAGTACCAGGCACTGAGTTCCTGGTAATAACTAGGAAGTTCAGTCTTTGTTCTCCAGGAACTCACAATCTGATGGTGGCATCATAGATTGCTAGCCCTGTTTCAGAGGGCGCGCTTGCTTTGCTTGCTTGCTTGCTTGCTTGTTTGTTTGTTTGTTTGTTTGTTTGTTTATTTATTTATTTATTTATTTATTTATTTATTTCAGAGAGAGAGGTAGAGACACAGGCAGAGGGAGAAGCAGGCTCCATGCAGGGAGCCCAATGTGGGATTCGATCCCGGGTCTCGATCCCAGGTCTCTAGGATCAGGCCCTGGGCTGAAGGCGGCGCTAAACTGTTAAGCCACCTGGGCTGCCCTGATCATTTTAATGTTACTTTTTGGAGAAATTAAGATAAAGTCAACTAGATGATTAATTTTTTCCTTTGACATCTAAATTATATCCTGTCAAGGCAAAGTTGAGCTTGAGCAGTTTTAGTGATCTTGCATTGTATTTGGAAGGTAGATGATGATTCCAAGGAGTGTGTATTTGAAAAAGTTTGAAAAAGCCTATTTGCTGTTACATAAATGTTTTAAGGCTATTAATTTTATACTTCTGGTTATGAACAGAAAGCAAAGCACCAACATGCTTGATACTGAAAGTGATCTCTGTGGTAATCTTGCCTTTTGTATTACCTGGAGTAGAAAAGCTTTGACCAGTGATAGACCTCATCCATCTATGATTGAATTTGAAAGCTCTTTCAAGATGAAGCTGAAGTTTCATCACTTTGAGGGCTTTAAAAATTTAACCACTTGCTTTGTAATTGATGTGTAAGGTTTTTATGTTTATCCACAGGAGACAGAGAATCTAAAAGAGTAATGAATGCTATGTGTAGAATGCAGCAGACTTAAACTAAACAACCTTATGACTTTTAACTAACATATGTGCTATTGTGCAAGATTCAGAATAAGAGAAATTGATTTTGAACATGAAAGATCAAAATCTTAAAGTCTCTGTTACAGTTAAATTCTGTGATCTGAAAAGCCTAAGGATGATAAAATTTTAGTTAATTGAATTTGTGTTTACTATGTACTCAAGTTCATCAAGTCATTCAACTTTGTAAAAAAAGTTGTCTTAAAATATATAGTGGTCAAGAAAATATTTACTGTTCGGGAGGCTGATACACAAATGGAGCTGAAGTACTGCTCTGATTGTCACCATACCTCCCTAGAATAAACTGCCTTTTGATGACCGGGACGAATTGAGGGAAATCGTAACGGACAGATACGGGGCAGACAGGTTTTTTTTTTTGTTTTTTGTTATTCAGATATAGCAAGTGAATAGAATTCTTTACTGTATGTAACTCGGATTTGTGATTTTTTTCCTTTTAGAAATGCTTCTTTCCTGTCACAGCCAGTTTCATCGTCAGATAGAAACAGCGTTAGATTACTTGAAAAGGTATATTTTAAAACCATTTTTAATCTTGATCACATTAACTTATGTTAAACTGTTATTTTTGCTGATATCCTAATTAATTTGTATTTACATATTTCCTATTGCTTCTAAACAGAAATATTGGAATTATTTAATTGTTCCAGTGAACATAGAATTTCATAATAATGTTAGCTTTTTATAGGTTTGTGATAACTCAAGAACCTCTAATGAAGATCAGCTGCAATGCAATCATTAGTTTTAACATTACATGTTTGTCTTCTTCAGGACATGAAGATAAGAACTCCTAGAAAAGGAAATGAAACACTTTCTAACAAGACACCAAAATTTGAAATGAAAAATTCTACATCGTCAGATACTGCAAGTACAGAGAATACTACATTTGGAGGGTCTCTGCCACCTAAAAATAGGGATCCATTTCAAAAAGAGCAGGATCATTTGGTAGAAGAGGTTAGAAAAATATTGTAATACATACACTGAAATATCTTTTATTTTCTCATTGGCATTGGGATTGTAAGTGAAGTTACAGTTAATTATTGATTAACTGGGGTTAATTTGGGAAAGGAGAGCACAGAAAATGAAAATCATGGTTAAAGCAAAACTGGACTTCCCAGAAAGTAGAAATAGATTTAATATAGATCATGATTTAGAACCGATGTCTGATTCTATAAATATCCAAAAGTATAAAAATAATACTAGTATGATATTTTTGGAATTAACGATTATATAAATTGTTAGATAAATACACCCAATGATTATGTTCTATTAAAATAATCTTTTTTTTTTTTTTAAGATTTTATTTATTTATTCATGAAAGAGAGAGAGAGAGAGAGAGGCAGAGACACAGGCAGAGGGAGAAGTAGGCTCCATGCAGGGAGCCCAATGCAGGACTCGATCCTGGGACTCCAGGACCACGCCCTGGGCCGAAGGCAGGTGCCAAATTGCTGAGCCACCCAGGGATCCCCAAATAATCTGCTTTTAAAAAAATAATAATGTTTGTTACTTAGCCAAACTTCCTCTTTTTTTGAATATTAAGGACAAAGACTATGTAATATATTATCACTAAGCATAGTGTTTGTCCTCCTTTCTAAATATTTAAAAAGCCATTAAATGCATCATTGTTCGTGATTTTGGTTTTCCTGACAAGAGACTTTACACTGGCAAGTAACTACATAATGCTACTATTGCTCGATAGTCAAATTGTACTATTTACTGCAGAAGTGTATACAAATACTCAAGCCATTCTCTAATGTTATTTTTATTAGTCTCCCATAACATCCCTTAGCATTGTTTGAATTTGGGTAAGGAGCCTGAAAATAAATCAGCTACTTCATATTCTTGAGAGACTGAAAGAAAAATTTGGTTTAGTACATACTGATTCAGGTATTGGAGTTCCCTCCTTTATTTCAATCTTGATCAAAGTAAGTGAAAAATGTCCAAATATGAGGGCTGGATATCAGTCATTTTCTTGTTTGTTAACATGAGGAGGTTGGACCCTTTTCTTGGTCTATAAATACTTTAAAATCTCTCAGGTTTATATTATTTCTCTTTATTGGTTGATGGAATCCACGTAAGAGATGGTCAGTCATTCTGTTTTCTTTCCTGATGTGAAAAGAGAGACATTTTCAATTAGAAGAATTTATATTAGCAGTAAAATTGGATGGATTAGAAGAAGAGAGTCATAAAATCTCATATAGCTCTGAAAGTGAAGTGAAATTAATTTTCTTTAATAGTGTCTGTGACAAGAAATATTTAGTGTTTGAATTATAAGAAATCCTATTTTCATAGGGGAGGGTAAGTGGGGGGTCATTTGATTATGGTTGTAGGAAGGTTTTTTTAGTGCTCTTGGGGCAGTTTTTTTTGGGGGGGCAGTTTTTTAAATGTGTATGTTTTTTGTCTTTCAGTTTTATTGAAATTTAATTAATGAAGTTGTTTTTTTGATATTGTATACTTTATCTATTTTAGAATGTATTCCTATGCCTTGTTTACTAATTTTTGTCTGATAATGAGGTTTCTGGCAAAGATATAATGTTGTCAGAGTGTATTTCATTTGTTAATAGAGGTTACTGTGCAAATAGGTTATATTTAAGAGGAATCTGCTTTAAAAGTAGTTATTTTAGCAGATATAGAATTATCAAGTTCACAGATGTGGCGTATAGTAGCTTATGTCACTGTGTCATCAGGACTACCTCTGAATCTTCTCAAGTATTAAGATTTTTACCTTTCCTCTATAATGGGATATCCAGTTAAGATAAGAAGGGAGGAAACAGTTTTGTGTTTAATTTTCCTTCAGAAAATTGTGCCTAGATAGACTATATGGAGTGACTGGGAGCTGTGTTTTTGAGCGGCTTTTTGTGCCATTTGCTGTGGTAGGGACTGCTGACCATCAGGTGCTGATTTGTTCTTATCAGGGCTTTTGTTGCATTCTACCAAGGAGGATGGTAATTTTTGCTTACCTTTTCTATTTTAGGTTGCAAGGGCAGTTTTATCGGATTCACCACAGCCCTCTAATGGAAAAGAAGTAAAATTAGAGGAAATATTTGATTCTCTAGTTTCTAACCCATTCTTAACAAGGAAACAAATTCCCCGAACGCCAGAAAACTTGAGTAAGTTAATGATTTCTATCACTTATTTTTTCTTAGACATTACTACTGTTAGATCTGTGGCCTGACATATCTTCTGGAAACTCAGTTTAAAATTCTTTTTCTCCATCTTTCACTTTAGTGGCAATGTTTTGTTTTGATGTAAGGGACTTTTACTGAAGTATTAATTGTGGGTGTTCTCATAGCTATTGCAGTGTTTAAGCAGTATTATTTTGCCCTGATACTCTGCAATTTTGTTGTTGTTTTACTTGGCTCTTTCTTAGAAAATACTTGAGTTGAGCACTTTTAAGACCCCCTCTGCCTCCACATCTGACCTGTGATCAACATTTATAGAGTATATAGTCTGTGTCCTTACAGTCAGCAGCCAGCAACATTAGCCAAAAATTGTGTGTATAGAAATCTTTTCTACCCCTCCCAAGCTAGCTAGACTGCCCAGTACTTTTTTCTTACAACCTTTAATCTGTGTTGGCAAAATTCTGAAATTGTCCATGTGGCACATCATCCTGGTTTAATTAAATATAATTTCCATTTTGCTGCTAGAAACAACGTATTTGAAGTTAAATTGATTAAATTCAGGTTGAACCTAGCCACAGACTAGATCAGTGGTCAGCAGACAACAGGCTATGAACCAAATCTACCTTGCCCTGTGTGTTTTTGTAAATAAAGTTGTATTGAACATAGCCTTGCTGATTTGTCAGTATATTGTTTATGATTGCTTTCATGTTCCAATGGCAGAGTTGAGTAGTTGCCACAGACTAGTGGCCTGCAAAACCTAAAATATTACCATCTGCTCTTTAGAGAAAAAGTTTGCTGAACTCTGGCTTAGATGAATAAGAAAACATCTTTTCTTGTTCATGTAATTTGTATGTATTGTGTGAAAGTATATGCACATTTCAGGGACAGCTTTTGTTATTTGTGATCAGTTGGAGAAGGAGTTCTTTGATGTTGGTCTTTTGGTTTGTTGTAGAGTCTTGTCATCCAGGGGACATATCTGTGGAACATGTATTGAGTCAGTAGCTTTATGTTGAGCACTTGAAATTAAACTTTTAATTGCATGCTCTGTTTGGGAATATTAGTAAATTGTGTTTTCCTCCCCTTTATTTAATCAGTAAGTGAAATTAGGAGTTCATGGAGAAAAGCTGTTGAATTGGAAGATAACAGAAGTACAGAATCAATTCAGATGGATACTCAACATAGAGAAGTATTGCCAGAATCCTTACCTGTGTTGCATAATCCAAGAGAATTTAGCAAAACCAGCTTTCTCTCAGCAAGCACTGTATCGAATTCTAGCCATTCCCATTTGCCGGAAGAGAAAGTTGTTTCAGATTGCCTCAAGTGTGTGCCTCAGAAACATACAGTGACCAGTCATACAGGTGGACCATCAATACAAAATCAGTCAGATTTGTTAAGTAAGAAAGTAATGTGCAAGCAAGATTTGGAGGGTGCAGCGTTACAGAACAAGCTTTTAGAAACTAGCCGAATAGAGACATTCTCCCCTGCTACAGGTAATAGGAGAGTTGTGATGGGTAGCAGTGAGGAGGAGACTTCCCTTGACCACTTGCAAGCTTCTTATAAGGAACCTTTCATGCATAAAAGTATGTTATGGGACTCTTTTCAAGTATCAAGTGGAATTAGTTCCAGGAGTTTAAAGGATATTGATTTTGGCATATTACATGAAACTCTTCCAGAAGAAGTTGGTAACCTAAGTCTTAATAGCTCCAGTAGTACAGAGGCCAATTTTAAACTGGAACCAAGTAGTCCTTTGCACAGTAGCATTTTTCCAGAAGATGTGGGAGAAAGACCAGCTACTCCAGGATCAGACTGTAATTTACAGGCTATTTGCCGTAGATATGAAGCTCTGAAAAAATCTCTCTCCAAGAAAAGGGAAGAAAGTGGCCTTTCCAATCCTGAAACACTTGGAAGACACAAACCAGAATTGAGTCCTACTCCCACAAACATGCAAACAGATGATATGCTTGACTTTTTAGACAGTCATGATATGCATGTTGACTATACAAAACCATCTTTATGCATGTCCCTTGGTGAAAGAAAACGGTCTCTTTCACCACTAATTAAGTTTTCTCCAGTGGAACAAAGATTGAAAACTATAATACCATGTAGTCTTGGAGAACTTCTACCTAATTTAAAAGGTAAGATTGAATCAGACCTGTGTGTATTGACCTATTGAATTTTTCTCTTAGCCTCTTTTAACAGTAGTATGCTTAAATGCTACATGGTTTTTATTGTTAATGTGACAAAATGTGCTCTTCCTTGACTAAGATGAGAAGAGTGAACCTATCACTTATGTGGGTACTTTTAGAATCTCAAGTGATGATGGCTATATAGTTTACAGTTAGTGTGGGATGGGTAGAAAACAACCAAACCCCTGAAACCTACTGTTTTTATAAATACAGACTATCAAAAGTAAACCTCATCAAAATCTTGGCTAGTGGAAGATGGTTCTAAAAATGGGTTGAGTAACACTATGCATGTTAAATATCATTCTTGTGATAATATTTGTAATTTTTTTTTGAAATAAATTTGAGCATGTTGGGTGACAAAACAAGATAGGTTAGTGTATTAGTTTCCTGGGGCTGCCATACAAAGTATCACAAACCAGGTAGCTTAACACAACAGAAATTTGTTGTCCCTGGAGGCAAGTTCTGAAGGCTAGAATCTAGAATCAAGGTTTTGGCAGGACTGTGGTCCCTCTGAAGCCACCAGAGGAAGATCTTTTTTGCCTTTCCCAGTTTCTAGTAGCCCTAGGTGTTCCTTTGCTTGTAGCACAGCTCTGATTTGTCTCCATCTTCATGTGGCTTTCTCCTCTTGTGTGTCTATATGGTTTCTTTATAAAGCCACCAGTCATACAGGATTAAGTGCCCACCCTAGTTCAGAATGACCTCATCTTAACGGATTATATCTTTAGTGACCCTCTTTCCAAATAAGGCCATATTCTGAGGTACTGGGGTTGGAACTTCACAATATCTTACAGGGGGACCCAGTTCACAGAACAGCATTAATAATTATTATAGCTGGATAATGGATACATTGGGTTAATGATAATTCTCTTTACTTTTCTATGTTGAAAATTTTCATCATAGAGATGAAAAAAAAACCCCTGCTGTTAATGCATGTTAGAGCAAATAAAGATCTGGTGATAAAATTAATTATATATCACTCTGGTTTGCCCATGATAATTAAACACTGGTATGTTGAAAAGTATTCTAAGAGGGGTATATTCTTTGGAGAAAAGATACCTCAGTGAGAATAATGGTAATTTTTATTATAGTTTTATTACAGGTATTTTTCTTATAAATATATAATTGCATGTGAACATTTTTAAGAAGACTGAAATTTGCTACTATTTGGAATCTGTCCTATTTAATTTTTTCTTTGTAATGTTTGATTATCTTTTTCTCTTTTTTAAAATCACCCTTGCAGAAGAAGAAATCTTGAATAAGACCCTTGATGCAAATGAATTTCAGTCGGACTTGAAAAGATGAAGCAGAAACCCAGATAATTTAATGACTATGATGTACTTAAATTTCAAGCAGTGTCACAGGATAAAAACAGACTTATAATTTAAATAAATGTTGAAAGTAAAACTTTTTTTCAAGGTCTAAAATATCCTAAATAATGCCTTTTAGCAAACATTAGTTTTTACGTAGAGAGTATGTTTGGATTTTTTTTTGTATGGATCTGAGGTTAAAATGTGAAGTATTTGGGAAGCAGACATTAGGTTTTGTGAAGACATTTTGATTCCTTGAATAATTTGTAAGCATTAAGTAAATAGCAAAGTATTAGTTTAATTTATTACATTATAATTTCAGTTAACATAAATATAAGTGGTTTTTGATGTACTTTTATTAATTGGTTAACATAATAACCATTGAATACTGATCTTTCATTTTAGGGAAATAATGTAACTTATTGTTTCTTTATGAAACATTATAGTACTAACCAAAAAAAGTGAGGAGAGTAGTACCTTGGGATGTGTAGTCAGGGTGAGTAAGTTTAAGTTTAGGAAAGCTCTATGCAGGCTTAATTATTATTTAAGTATTAAGTTAGTCCTGGAAAATGTGTAATTGAATATGTATGTGATGATAGGTGAAGGACTGGCGCAGAATGAATTTAGAAGAAAGGAAAAAAATGGAAGATGTCTAGATACTTTTAAAAGGAACACTGTCAAACTATAAATCCATTCAATGGGTTGTACAGGTTTATATTTAGTCTAATTTAGACTTTGAGAATTTAACCCTAGTTTTATATTTTAACGAAAAAAAAGTAAAAATTTATTAGTCTCTTGTTGGTTTAAGGGGGGGGGTTAGGAAAAGCAGTGAATTTTGATTGTTTTACTTTCCTTCTCAAAAAACATCAGTATGCCACTATGAATAGCCTCAAAGTAAGTTGGAGAAAACTGAATTCAGGGTACTTGTTCAGTGTCACAGTTATGTCAGTGGTGAAGCTAGGATTCAATCCTATTTTCCTTCTTTACTATATCACAAGACCTTCTCGAAGTTACTAATAGGCTAGGATAAAGGATATGGCCACAGGAATTGGCCCCCTGTTGACCTTCTGGACTATGTGGAAGTCAGATGTGAGGCCTCACTCTCATGATCCTCGAAGAGAGCTTGTCTCTACCATCCCAGTGTATGCCATTGCTCTGTGTGAACCAGGAGCAATGAGCATGGACTGGAATGGTGGTAGCACCTATGGTACCCCTCTGTCTAGTCCCAGTTTTTACCACCAAAACCTTGTCTGTTTGTCAAGAAACTGGTAAAGAGAGGAGAAAAGTTGAAGGGAAGGGTTCTGGAGGTGGATGGGCTTGATCTTTCTTCACTCCTTTTGGGCTTTTTAAGTTGTCTGATCCCAATTTGAAGGCCAGTCTTCTTGTGAGAAAAAAACAAGAAGAGCACATACACTAACTACCTTATTTGCAGTGGAAAACAAAGAGGACGAACAGTTTCTCCTAGGGGGCTATGTTCGTTTATTAGTTAATACAACAAATCACGAACTGTAGATCTATCTCCTGTAGAAACTATCCTGTACTGTACCATAAGAAAACCCACTAAACCTGTAAATCCAAATTTAATGTATTAGGGAGGAGGTAGGGTTATTAGCATCTACAACGTGTTGGGGCCATTCCTAGAAATTAATACATATTGTTTCATTTAATTGTCCTAACTTTTAAGATAGTGATTATTATATCTATTCTTCAGACAATGATACTGAAGCTAGGGAGGGAGCTTAAATGTGAGGGACTCAAGGAATCATTGGAGATATATCCTAAAAACTGTAGATTCTGTAGGTCTAAAATGGGGATTAAAAAAT
This sequence comes from Canis lupus baileyi, assembly GCF_048164855.1. Lineage (NCBI taxonomy): Eukaryota > Metazoa > Chordata > Mammalia > Carnivora > Canidae > Canis > Canis lupus. The sequence goes on along the minus strand of NC_132847.1, from coordinate 40,226,064 downwards.
CTATATTTTAAATATGTTTCCCTGATAATTCTTAGGCTCACTTAAGATATTTAGAAACACTGCTAGGGAATACAGTCACATTTAGCTCTGGGGTACCTTAAAGAAGCAAGTATATTATTACATATGTACTGCTTTAGAGGTTAATTGAAAAGGAAGTGCAAGTTCACCATTAAGGGTGGGAAGCCCTTAATTACTGAGAATCAAAAGATCAAAATGTCTATGGACAGTATAGATTTACAAAAACCACATTGTTAAGTGAGTTGTACCTGTGATAGGTTGGGAGTTTTGGCATTCTTTCCTGTCCTTTATATGCCAGTGGTATAAACAAAAATATCTCCTATCTATCATTTTCTCCCAAACCATCATGATTATGACTTAACTGCCTTCTGGCTCTTCCCTCTCCAGTATTGCCTGCATAGTTACCTTTTGACTCTAAGGGACTGTTTTGATCACTTAGTTTAAAAAATTCCAGTAATGGTTTATTGCTAATTCTAGAACAGAGTTAAAATTTAAAGACATACATCGTCCCCTACGTGGAGTCCTCTATTTCTCCTTATACTATTGTCCCCTGCCACCTTTTTAAAACTCAACTGCTTTGGTGAGCGTGGCTCCTTAGAAATCGTAATTCACAATTATAGCTCTTTAGGGCTCAGACCTAATGTTACTTTCTCCTTTTTTTTTCATTCAAAATCAGCAAAAATAAAATTTAATTGTGCGCCGCAGGTGTGGGCAGTCCGTCCTTCCTTGGGAAGGTCCGCCAGCCGTCTTGAGGGAAAGCATCCCTGTTCTTCCTGCAGACGGGCGGGCGCCTCCAGGACCGGGATGGCTGGCCCCTGGGGTGGGCCACCTCAGCCCCCGGGAGGGGGTTGGATCCGAAGAGGCGAGGTGCGCAGTGGGGCCCCGGCACTTTCCTAGGCCCTTGGCTCGCTCCTCGCCGCGGAGGGCTCCAACCTAATCTATCCCTTCCAAACCCATGGACTTACCCCTTCTCTAAGATCTGTAGTTTATCTTTTATTCATTTAGTATTTTTTTCACTTAATGCTTTTACCATATTTTTTCTTGATTGTATGTAATCTTTGCAGTCATACTGATATACATATGGATATATGTGCCTATGTAGATGTGGGAGGTGTGTATCTACCCAACATATTCTCAAAGGTCATGGATCATCTTTAGCAAATACTTAAGTATTGGAATTGTTTTCTTTGACTCCTATGTGATGGGATTAAAATAATGGTAAAGAGTGCTCCTTCATTGCTGTAAATATATTTTTCTCATTACATTCATAGCAGATTATACAGAATGTACCTTGTTTTATTCACTATTTGTTAGATAAAGGTGTGTAAACTGACTTCTGTGTCAACTTGAATGACAAAATGTCCTAATTTTTTGTCCTAATTGTTTTATGTGTTTAAAGAGGACAAGCATGGAATGTTTAACATGAAAAATGTTATCAAGTGGAATAAAGAGTATTTGAGGCTAAAAAAACATTTTGGGGGAATTTAATTGAAAAAAATACAGCATTTTGAAACCATGATCTATGAAATCCATTTTCTCTAAGGGAAAAAAACAGGAATTCTTGAGACCTTTATAAAGGAAACCTTATTTTTTTCCTACTCTTGGAATACTAAATTAAAATGTTTTAAGGACATTTTCCTTAATGTAGAAATACTTGCAAAGGTAAAATTCTCTTTATGTTGCAGATACACAGTTGCTCTTTCTCCTCACACACTGTGCAAGTCAAGTCCACATGCCAACTTTAAAATATTTGTGAGTCCTTTATGGGACTATTTGTAAATATGTTCTATTCACCATAGTCTTGAATAAACATCAATATTATACCACCTGGCTTTGGAATTTCCTATATAGTATCATAAAGAACCATGCCTTGTAATTTGTAAAATGATCACATATAAAGGTCTACCAGTAACTTGATCAACAAAAGAAATTTGAGAGGTTAAGTGATTCAGGTAAATGTATTTTGTTACTGTTGTTTTAATTAGGTTTACTAAATATGGTATTTTAAAGTGATTTTAAAAAGGAAATCTATCCTTAAGAGTCGTTTTTTTTTTTTTTTTTTTTTTTTTTTTTTTTATCTGGAGCCTTTAATTTACTGCCAAAGGCCGTGTTTAGGAGAAGTTAATAACTTACATGTGAATAGCTTCTTGCTCTTCAGGGGTAAGGACTTTGTCAATCCATAGCTGCTGCTATAAAAGCCTTGGAAATGCTTAAGCTCTGTTATATTTAATGTCTGTATACAAAGGGGAATTATGTGAAGGATTATACACCTGAAAAGCTAAGGTTTTTATTTTTTTTAATTTTTATTTATTTTTTTAAAATTTATTTATGATAGTCACAGAGAGAGAGAGAGAGGGAGAGACACAGGCAGAGGGAGAAGCAGGCTCCATGCACCAGGAGCCCGACGTGGGACTCGATCCCGGGTCTCCAGGATCGCGCCCTGGGCCAAAGGCAGGTGCTAAACCGCTGCGCCACCCAGGGATCTCCAGCTAAGGTTTTTATGATTAAATTTCCTGTCAATGTTAGAAGTAGTAGGGAGAAGGGAGTAAGGTTAGGAGAGGGGTAGGTCTGTAATTCTACTGCTTAGGTTTAGCTGTAGGACCTTAATAAGGTTTTCTTACCTATTAAAAAATAAAAGTAATCTACTTCAGGTTGTGTGAATTAAATAAGAAAATACACATGAAGCATTTAAGAGTACCTGGCATTTAGTGAGGGTTCAACAGGTTTCAGTCTAGTAATTTGGGAGTAAGCACTTGCAGAGGTGGTGGTGGGAGTTGGGGTGGGGGTGGGTGGGTAGAGGGTGGCGAATGGCTCAGGTAGTGGTATTGATAGCTGATATATAGTACTGAGAATGTGTCAGGCACCATTCTAAATGCTTTCCATTTTTTAATTAAAAAAAAAAACTGTAGGTAGAGCTACTCTTACTACATTTCATGAATGAGGAAACCATGAAATGAAGTACCTTGCTCAGTTCACAGAGCTAGCAAATGAAGGAAGAATAACTCAGCTCGTCTAGCCTCAGAGCCCTTACTCTTAATCGCTCTGCTTACAGCTGCTGTGAACTATCCATAAGGTGATGGGGGCTAGATCACAAAACTGAAATTTATCAGCTAAGCAATACTTGTGGGCAGAGTCTTTAGGTATTAACCACCTTCAAATCATTTCAAATAAGACCATATTTTAAATTGCTAACAGCAAATGTTTATTCATGATTGAAGCCAAGAAGGATTTATAAATGCATTTTAATACCTTGCTGATAAAATAGTAACATTCCATCTTTGCAATCTTGTAAGGAATACAGGAAGAGACTGTAAAGGCTTTAATGTGTATATCTATTATAACCAGGTCATCAGAACACACACACACACACATACACACACACACACACCACCTACTTTAGTGTTACACCATACCAACTTTTCAGAAAGGCCATCCTGAAGCTCTACTGGATAACTGAGTAAATAGGTTTAAAGTCGGGGGAGGGGGGAGTAGGGAAGAAAGATGGAAGGTAGTAAGCAGCACACATTTCAAAGCTCACTTTTAAGCACACGACATTATTGAAAAAAAAAAAAACAAACAAACGCGGGGGTGGGGAAGGCAATTGAGCATCTTCAGAAAGAGTATTTGGCAATATTCAACGCATCAGGAGGCTGTGCTTGGGGCCATCCACTCTCTCCAGCTTCTCAAAGTGTTTCCTGGCATTGCGAATGTTGATCAGAGTAGCTGCGGAAGGGATCGACGGGTCAGACATAACCACCATCACGTACGTGTTTGAGGTGAAGATGTCGATGAAGGCCGCGAAGTTAGAATTTCGAACTTCCATGCTCTGGAAAGAAGCGGCTAATTTACTGCAGCTCAGCTTGAACTGCTTAATGATGTTGCTGATCTTCTCGAACCGGTGGACATCACGCTGCTCCTTGCACTGGTAATGGGAAATGACCAAGAACGTAGCCCTCTCGAACAGCAGGACTTCGTCGGCCTCAATAATTTGGGCAAAATTCCTGAGGTTCATCTCCAGCTGCTGCACATTGGGAATGAGCTGGTAGACAATACTGGACCAGGCTTTGTAGAGCGTTTCGTCCCAGATGGAGGTTCGAAAACAAGCGCATTCCAGGGGGCGAGACAGACGCCGCAGGTCTTCCTCTCGCTCTTTAAAAATCAGGTCACGCTGATCCTCCTGAACCAGATCCATTTTGTGCACCAGGCAGAAGATTTTGGCATCCGGAGAGTTCTGGAGGATGGCCTCCAGACACGACTGGTAATAATGCATGTCCTTTTCCAGTTCGCGGCTCTCCACGTCAAACACGTAGATCAGCACCTCCACGTTACGGAAGATGTTGTCTCGCTGGCTGGTGAAGTAGTTCTCCATGAAGGTGTCCTGACCGCCGCAGTCCCACAGGTTGAGCACCAGGTTGCCCAGGAATCGGACGTGGGAGTGCTCCACATCGATGGTGGCCCCCAGGCGCCGGGTGTCGCGAGCGATATAGTTCGCAAAGATAATGGACCGCATGCTGGTCTTCCCCGACCCGCTCTTCCCCATCAGCAGCACCTTCTTCTTCATGGCCGTGTTGGGCATCACCCGCCGGGGCCGCCGCGGAATGGGCCTCAGGGCGCGGCCTACCTGCGGCGCGGACGGAGGGCGGGGTCGGGGCGCAGGGGCTCCGCAGGCCCGGCCGTGCAGCCGTGCGGTGCCGGCAGCCGACGGCGGGAGGGCTGGGCCGGAGAGGGCGCGGCGGCGGGAGCTCTCCCTCGGAGGCGAGCGCCCTGGGCGAGGCGGCTGCGAGGCTCCGGGGAACAGCTCGCCTTCCGGGGAGCGCGGCCGCGGCGTCCCGGCTACCACCCACTTCCGGCGGCGGTCTCGCGAGAGCGGCGGGGCCCGGCCCTCGGCCCTCGGCCCTCGGCCCTCGGCCGCGCGGGCCCTGAGGAGCTGCCGCTTCGGGGCGCCCGGGGCGGGGCGGGGGCGCCCGAGGGATGGAGCGGAGGGGGACCCGCACCGGGCGGCCCGTTGCCCTCTTCGCGCCGGGGGTGCCGTTGCTAGGTGCACGCGCGCGCTCGCTCGGTTACGAGAATGCTGCCATCTCGTGGCCAGATCCGGCTCCCGCCCCAGCCCGGCCCGGGACGGCCCCGGACAGGACAGCCCGGGACAGGACGGGACGGGACGGGACGGGACGGGACAGGACGGGACGGGACGGACGGGACAGGACGGGACAGGACGGGACGGAACAGGACGGGACGGGACAGCCCAGCCCAGGACAGGACGGGACAGGATGGGACAGTCCGGGACAGGACGGGACGGCACAGCCCGGGACAGGATGGGACAGTCCGGGACAGGACGGGACGGGACAGGATGGGACGGGACAGCCCAGCCCAGGACAGGACAGGACGGGACAGGACAGCCCGGGCAGGACGGGACGGGACGGGACAGCCCGGGACAGGACGGGACGGGAGGGGACAGCCCGGGACAGGACAGGACGGGACGGACGGGACAGGACAGGACGGGACAGGACGGGACGGGACGGGACAGTCCGGGACGGGACGGGACGGGACAGCCCGGGACAGGACGGGACGGGACAGGACAGGACGGGACAGCCCGGGGCAACCCAGCCCAGGACAGCCCAGCCCGGGTCGCTTTCAGAGTGCAGTGCACTTAGGTGGGTCTAGGCCGGGCTGCAGGCAGGTGAAGTGGAGGAAGGCCAGGCTCCGCAGCCCGTGAGGCCTCCCCAGATTCCCAGGTGTGCTGCGCGCAAGCACAGCACACAGAGCACTGCAGATGAGGAAGTGAGACTTGGGGAAGTTAAGTGACTGCCCCGTGCTACACAGTGAGATGGTAGTAAACCCCTACTGGGGGATGCACTGACACCGCCCCCCCTTTTCCCCCCCGCCCCCCCCCCCCCCCCCCCGTGCTTTCTCCATTTGGAAGCAAGCTCCTTTTCCTTTTCTCAGGCTTTGGAATTTATTGTTGGAATCCCAAAGCTCGAGGAAACTGGTATGGAGCTGTGCTGGAGATCCATCCTCATGATAACTCCATGAATAAATAAATGACCTTATGAATAAATAATCTTATTTTCAAGTGAATAAATCAAAGCTTAGAGGGATTAAGTAATTTTACCAAGTTACACATCTATTAAACAATGCAATGCAATTTGTCTTTTTAAAAAATATAAATTATATATATTTAAGGTGTACAACGTGATTTGATAACACACAGTGAAATGATTACTGCAGACTAACCTCATAGTTACTTCTCTGTGTGGTGAGAGCACCTGAAATCCACTCCCAGCAGATTTTCTGTATTCGATATACAGTATTGACTACACTCATCCTGTGGTAGGCTAGCTCTCTACACTTATCCTGCATAACTGCAACTTTATACCCTCTGATCAACATCTCCCCATGACCTCTACCTCCTTGTGCCTGGGAACCCCCATTCTGTTCTCTGCTACTATGGATTTGACTTTTAAAGATTCCACATAAATGAGATCCTGCAAGCTTTTTTCTTTCTTTGTCTAGCTTATTCACTCAGCATAATGTCATCCGGGTTCATTCATGTTGTTGGAAATGACACAATCTCCTTTTAAAAGGCAAGAAAATACTCTACTGTATATATAAATCAACATTTCTTAAAAAATTTTTTTAAAAATTTATTTGAGAGAGAGAGAGAGAGAGCAGGAGCAGGGAGGAGAGGGAGAAGCAGGCTCCCTGGATCCCAGGACCCTGTGATCCTGACCTAAGCCAAGGGCAGACCGCTTAACAGACTGAGCCACCCAGATGCCTCTCTTTCTTTTAATGGTAAAATTTTATTTTAATTTTATGTTTAAAACTTAAAAAAAAAAAGATTTTATTTATGTATTCATGAGAGACACAGAGAGGCAGAGGCATAGGCAGAGGGAGAAGCAGGCTCCCCATGAGGAGCCAGATGCAGGACTCAATCCCAAAACACCAGGATCCCGCCCTGAGCTGAAGGCAGACCCAGCCAGATGCCCCTAATTTTGTGTTTAAAACTTAACACACTTTCAGTTTATTTGATTTTATTCATGAGAAACACACAGAGAGAGGCAGAGACAAAGAGGAAAAAGTAGGTTCCCTGTGGGGAGCCTGACGCAGGACTCGATCCCAGGACCCCAGGATCATGCCCTGAGCTGAAGGCAGACGCTCAACCAGTGAGCCACCCAGGCATCCCCACACACTTGCAGTTTTATGAGCCACCAAGCATGTTCTCTAACATTATTCAACAAGTAGTTAATTAACATAGATTTTAGCTAAAATATATCAATAGTAGATATTCCTGCCATGCCTTAGGGAAGTTGAACACTCTTTATTTTTAGCATTCATTTTATTTAAATTCTTCTAGTATTTATGTTGGTTGTAGTGATGTTTTTTCCCCATTTTACTGATATGTAACACTGTATTAGTTTTAGGTGTATGACACCTAAAAATTTGATATATTTGATATATGTGTATATTGCCAAATGATTACCACAATAAGTTTAGTTAACATCCATCACCTCAGGTAGTTACAACTTTTTTTCCCCTTTGGCCATGAGAACTATTAAGATCTATACTCTTGGTAAATTTCAAACATATAGTACCGTACCGCTAACTATTGGCACCATGTTGTACATTACATCCCCAGAATTTATCTTATGATTCAAAGTTTGTACCTTGTGACTACCTTCACCCATTTCCCAATCCCTGGCAACCATCCATCTATTCTCTGTATCTCTGTTTGGTTTTTTAGATTCCACATACAAAGGAGATCATACAGTATTTGTCCTTGACTTAGTTCACTTGGCATGCCTTCAAGATCCATTCATGTTGTTGCAAATGGCAGGATTTCCTTCCTTTTTAAATGGGTGAATAATATATATTCTATAATCATAATATAAAAATATATATCATATTTTCTTTCTTCATGTATCCATTGATGGAGACTTAGGTTGTTTCCCTCTCTTGGCTACTGTAAACAATCCTGCAATGAACTGGGTGTGGGTGGGGTGGGAGGAGGACAGATTATCTTTTCCAGATAGTGTTTTCATTTCCTTTGAATATATATATACCCGGAAGTGGGATCATTGAATCATATAGTAACTTCTATTTTTAATTTTTTGAGGAATCTCCATACTGTTTTCCATAGTGGCTGCACCAGTTTACATTCCAACCAACAGTGCACAAAGTTGCCCTCTCTCCCACATGCTCACCAAAGGTTATCTCTTGTCTTTTTGATGACGACAGGCGTGAGGTGATATCTCCTGGTTTGGATACACATTCCCCTGATGTGTAGTGATGGCAAGCGCCTCTTTTCACGTACCTGTTGGCTATTTGTTATGTCTTCTTTGGAAAAATGTCTATTTAGGTCCTCTGCCCATTTTTAAAATCTGATTTTTTCCCTATTGAATTTCAGAAATGTTTATACATTTTGGATATTAATCCCTTATCAGATAAATGATTTGCAAACGTCTTCTCCCATTCCATAGGTTACTTTTTTTGTTCTGTTGGTGTTTTTTTTTTCCTTCTATGCAGAAGGTTTTTAGTTTGATGTAGCTCCATTTGTTTATTTTTGATTTTTGTTGCTTGCACATTTGGTGACATATCCAAAAAAACTTTTCCAAGACCAATGTCAAGAACCATTTCCCTATGCTTTTTTCTAGGAGTTTTATGGCTTTAGGTCTTATATTCACATCTTTAATCCATTTTTTAAAAAGATTTATTTATTTATTTATTCATGATAGACATAGGGAGAGAGAGAGGCAGAGACACAGGCAGAGGGAGAAGCAGGCTCCATGCAGGGAGCCTGACGTGGGACTCGATCCCAGATTCCAGGATCACACCCTGAGCCAAAGACAGACACTAAACCGCTGAGCCACTCAGGTGTCCCTTATCATAAATTGATGTTGAACTTTATCACATGCTTTTTTGGAACCTATTGAGATGATCATGTGGGTTTACCTTTTATTCTGTACTTTGTATCCCAGTAATAAGTCACAGTTAGTTATGGTGTATGATTTTTTTTTAAGATTTTATTTATTTGAGAGAGAGAGACTGAGAGATAGAGAGAGAGACAGAGACAGAGCTTGAGCTGGAGGAGGGGCAGAGGGATAGAAGAAAGCAGACTCCCTGCCAAGCAGAGAGCCCGATGTGAAGGCCCCATCTTAGGACCCTGAGTTCATGACCTGAGCTGACAGCCAGTGCTCAACCAACCAAGCCACCCAGCTGCCCCATCATTTATAATCTTTTTGATATGTTTTTGAATTTGGTTTGCTAGTATTTTATTGAAGATTTTTGCATCTATGTTTATCAGAGATAATGACTTATAGTTTTTGTTTGTTTGTTTGTTTTTCCTAGTTTCCAACTCTAATTTTGTTTTTCCCCCCTATTCTCTATGTGAGTTACTTCTGATCTCTATTATTTCTTTCCTTCTGCTAACTTTGGGCTTAGTTTATTCTTTTTTCTAGTTCCTTGAGGTGTAAAGTTAGGTTATTTCAGATCTTCTTTTTAAATATAGGTGTTTATCACTATAAACTTCCCTTTTAGTACTGCTTTTGCTGCATTCCATAAGTTTTGGTAAATTGTGTTTTTGCTTTTGTTTGTTTCAAGATAATTTTTGAATTCCCTTTTGATTTCCTGTTTGATCCAGTGTTTATTCAAGAGTGTCTTAGTTTCCATATATTTGTGAATTTTCTGTTTTCTTGCTGTTATTGACGCTTAGTTTCATCTTATTGTGATAAAAAAGATACTTGATTTGATTTTGTTTTTTTGTTTTTGTTTTTTTGTTTTTTATTTGATTTTGATATTAAATTTATTAAGACTTACTTGTGACCTAACATGTGATCTATCCCAGAAAATGTTCTCTGTGTACTTGAGAAGCATGTGTATTCTTCTGCTGTTGGGAGAACATGTAATACGTATATGTCTGTTATGTCCATAGTGTATATGTCTGTTTGGTCTATAGTGTTGTTCAAGTCCACCGTTTATTGATTTCCTGTCTGGATGTTCTGTTATTACAAGTAGGGTATGAAGCCTACTCATATTGTATTGCTGTCAATTTATCCTTTCAGGTCCACCCATACTTCTTTTACATATTTAGGTGCTTTGATGTTGGATGTGTATGTATTTGTAATTGTTTTACCTACCTGCCTTTTGAGTTGACCCTTTTAGCATTATGTAATAACCTTTGTCTCTAGAAATAGTTTTTTTTCTTCTTTTTTTTAAGGGCGGAAGGGGCAGAGGGAGACGGAGAGAGAGAATTTCAAGCAGGCTCCACGCCCAGTGCAGAGCCAATGTGGGGCTTGATCTCACAACCCTGAGATCATGACCTGAGCTGAAACCAACAGTCCCATGCTTAACTGATTGAGCCACCCAGGTGCCCCTCTAGAAAGTTTTTAAATTTTTAACATTAAAAATATTTTTATTCATTTATTTGAGAGAGAACGAGAGAGAGAGTGAGAGCGCAAGAAAGTACAAGCAGGGGGAGTGGCAGAGGAAAAAGGAGAAGCAGGCTCTCTGGGAGTCTGATGCAAGGCTCGATCTCAGAACCCTGGGACCATGACCTGAGCCAAAGGCATATGCTTAACCGACTGAGCCACCCAGGCACCCTAGAGACAGTTTTTCACCTAAAATCTACTTTGTCTAAGTATAACCATTCCTACTTTCTTTTGACTACCAATTGCATTGAATAGCTTCTTCCATCCTTTCACTTTTAGCTTCTGTGTGTTCTTGAATTTAAAGTGGGTTTCTTAGAGACAGCATACATGATTTTTTATTCTCTTGGCTACTCTTTTTTTGTTCCCTTTTATTAAGGAGTTTAGTTTATTTACATCTAAAGTAATTATTGATAGGGTTCATACATATTGTAGAATGTATCAGTACTTTATTTTTATTGGTAAGTAATAGTCCATTGTACAAATATCCATGACAACATTTTGTTTGTTCATTCTCCAGTTGATGGGAATTGGGGTTGTTTTCACTTTTTACACTGTCACTGTTACGAAAAATGCTACATGAACGTTCATATCAAATTTTTTATGTAGATATATATTTTCATTTCTCTTGAGTAAATATTGTTAAATAACAAAATTCAACCAAGTAAATGTGAAAATTAATTGGTTTTATTAAACAACTCATGAATTAGGCAGCATCCCATCTAGCAAGTTAGACAGGCACTAACTTGTCTGGAATGGAAGGTTTTTATAGATGGAAGGTGGGGGCCAGAAGATTATTAGCAAAAGAAAAGGATTGTTCCAGATTAGGCTGTTTGTGGGGTTGGGGTGGGGAACAACCTCATCTTTCTTTTTTTTTAATAATAAATTTATTTTTTATTGGTGTTCAATTTGCCAACATACAGAATAACACCAGTGCTCATCCCGTCAAGTGCCCCCCTCAGTGCCCGCCACCCAGTCACCCCCACCCCCCGCCCTCCTCTCCTTCCACCACCCCTAGTTTGTTTCCCAGAGTTAGGAGTCTTCATGTTCTGTCTCCCTCATCTTTCTTTGGGGGATGGAGAGGATCCAGGTGACAGGCTCATTGGTGCTGACAGAAAATTTTTCCTCACTGACCAGTTAAGCCTGCATTTCTGGAGGAGGTTGAAACTGCAGTTAGAATGGGTGGAAAGCCCAGATTTGGGAACTTGGTTTAAGTGATCCTATTTTGAGCCTATGGTTTTCTCTTAACAATTCCCCCCTTTAATCAGGCTCTTAGTTTAACTGAAAGTTGTGATCAAATATGAAGGCATTGATGCCACTCTCAGCTGGGGCTTTCGCAGATCACAGAATTTTGTGCTCCTCTGTGTGGTATTCCTAGGTCATGCCGTTTTTTACTTAGCCTCTGTGATATTCATAGGTCACAGCTTCTGGTTCACATTCTTTGAGTTGGTTATTTTCCTCATTCCAGTCTTAGGGAGATCATTTGCTTGGTTGGTTAGTGGCTGCAAACATACATTTAAAAAGCATTTTAAAAAACGTGCCAGGGAGATTATTATGATTACTATAAGCAGAATAATTCCCAGTACTTCCCAATAGTTTGAGAATTCCCAACACTTTGGAGCCATCCAATCAAAATAAAAAAAGTCAAAGTCAAAAGACCCTGTGGAAGCAGTCACCCTTTTAAGCCAAGCAGTTTGTACTTATGTAATTGGGTTTTAGCTTCCTCAAAAAGGTTAATCCAGGCATAGCAGGTGGTTTGAACACAGCATAGACACTTCCGTGCTCAGCTAAAAGATAAGCAAAAGCTAATCTATTATTAAGGACAAATTTGGCCTGAGAGTCTACACATTTTTGTTGGGCTGCTATTGTTTTAGCAGATTTTGTAATAAAATAAAAAGTTGACCTTTAATTATAACCTTATTTACATTTATCTTTAATCAAGAAAATAGGGCCTTGCCAAAAGGAGTGTCCATTTTAACTCAACAATGTGAATTTAGGGGAATGACTGATGACATGTCTTATTTTGCTTGTGAAAAGTTAGGGGTACAATGAAGTTTATTTTTTTTATTTTTTAAGCCTGAAATAAGAGAGGTTGACTCCCCACCTCCCCATAGCAGTGGCCTGGGATATACAGATGAGGGTGCCATCCTTCTAGGACAGTGCCATAGTAAAGAAAAGGAAAAGAAGGAGAAAGAGTTTTATGGTCAAGTGTGAAGACATGATCTGCCATCTATGTCAGCTACTTCTCTTCCACCTTAATCTGACTTACAGGTCTAGTTAGCAAGGATGCAACAGGAAGTTGCTCTGATCATAGAGCTGAAAGTTATCAGCAAAAGGGAGAAGGGGAAGGAATGTGTTTTGTTTTGCCAAGAAGACATCCAATTAAGTGTTGCATTTTATAGCCCTATGCAAGCTGCGTCTCACTTGATAGCCCCTTACATGAGCTAGTTTGAGCCAGATCAGTGGAACTGAGGACCTGCGTAGAAGGCCCCCTGGGTTGTCCTAAGTTGCCTCTAACGCATTATAATACAAGATCACCTCCTAGGGACAGAGTTTTCTGCCACTTTTTGAATTTATGATGTGTTGGGGAATAAGAATTCCTGTCCCATTCAAGGTCCTTCTAGCTGGCTAAGAATCCATTTGACATGAGACAGATTATCAAGAGGAAATCAAATGTAATAGTGTACACATGGGGAACACAGAAACATGGAAATTCCAAAGACAATCAGGAAAAATGATGTATATATGTCATCCAGAGTTAAGGAGAAGTGGGTAGTGGTCTTGGACTTTAGAGGAAAGGAATAGAGTTTACAGGAAGGTGAAAAAGAGTAAATATTTGGTAAATAGATGTTTGCTGGGCCACTCAAACAATGGGGCAAAGAGACTGTGATCCAAGTGGCCTTGCTAGGTTCCCTCTGTCTACCATACCTAGTTCATAGTGTAATGTTAGCAATGGTGATAGCTCTCTTCCGGAGCAGGTCCTCTATCTAAATTCTAAAATTCTTTTTAGGCAGTTGAGGGGGAAGTAAAGAGCTTTTTCTGAAACTACCGAGTTATGAATGCTTTTAAACTCAAAATATTCTTGTGCCAAAGTGGCCCATGTTGAGGTGGCCTGCCCTTGGCCCCTACAGAGCTATGTACTGGCATGTTGACATGGTAGGTATACCCAACTGAACTGAAATGCTTATTCAAGCTCCCTGCCTTGGCCCCTAATACACCAAATAAAAGCTTTCCATATTAACCCTTTGGAGAGAGAGGGCTTTGGGAGATATCCCTCTGTTTCATTACTTATAACAGGGAATAAAAAATTCCTTGCTTTCAATACTTCTTTAGGTCGTGTCATGTTCAATTTGGTGCAGCCCCAGCAGTGAACACCTTGAGTTTGAAGAGACTTCTAGCCTCTTTTTGTTATGTAGCAGTGTCTGTGGTCAGGGAGCATTTGGTTAGGATCCTTTTAATGGCATGAGGGCTGTCTTTCTCTGATCATGTTTTAGATACCAAATCACCAGGTTCTAGACAGTCATCAACAGGTTTTTTTGAATTAGGATCCAGGAGAACTTCTTTCAGTTGTTGATAGGTTTGAGCATAAAACTTGGGGATTTATCGTAGTGGTCACACTAGTGTAACCTAACTCCACTCAAATGGGCTCAGGAGGTAGCCTATCTTTAATTAATTAACTTATTAATTTTTTTTATTTTTTAAAGATTTTATTTATTTGAGAGAGAGTGCACATGCATGAGAGCACTAGCAGGGAGAGAGGCAGAAGGAGAGGGAGAAGCAGACTCCCCGCTGAGTGCAGAGCCTGACATGAGGCATGATCTATCTTATCATGACCATCATGAGCTGAGACAGAGTCAGATGCTTAACCAACTGAGCCACCCAGGCACCCCAATAGATAAAATCTTAAAAAAATATAAAATAAAAATTGGACTGTATTATCATGAGTTATGAGTTCTTTGTGTATCCTGGATGCAAGTCCTTTATGAAATAATTGAGATGCAAGTTTTTCTCCCAATCTGTACTGTCTTTTCATTTTCTTAACAGTGTCTTTTGAAGTGTAAATTCTAAGTGTGATGGCATTTGTAGCTTTTTGGCAAAATTTTATTAGGTTGAGGAAATTCCCTTCTTTCCCGAATTTGTTGAGGATTTTTGTCAAGAATGAGTGTTGATTTTATAAAATGCTTTTTCTGAAATTATTAAGAAGATCAGTTCATTTTAGTCCTTTATTCAATTGAAGTGGTGCAGGATATTGCTTTTCCCTGTTAAAGTGACTTTGTATTCCTAGGATAGATTGCTCTTGGTCATGTTAAATAATCATTACAGTTTTTTTTCTTAAAAAGATTTTAGTTATCTGAGAGAGTGAGATTGCATATGTGTGGGGTGGAGAGGGACAGAGGGAGAAGAGAATCTTAAGCAGACTCCACGCAGAGCATGGGGCCCCAATGGGAGCTCAATCGCAGGACCCTGCAATCACCATCTGAGCTGAAACCAAGAGTCAAACACTCAACCGTCTGCGCTATCCAGGTGCCCCTATAATCCTTTTTATATGTTGCTGGTTTCAGTTTGCTAATGTAAAAGATTTTTACGTTTATATTCATGAGAGATGATGGTCTGCAGTTTTGTGTGGCAGTTTTGTCTGGCTCTAGAATTAGAGTCATACTGGCCTCACTGAATCCTCTATTTTTTTAAGAGTATGTGTAGAACTGGTTTTCTTTCTTCCTCAAAAAATTGACAGAATTCACCAGGCCCTTCTATTTTTGCTTCCTCACCTTTTGTTAGTTTACTGTCATACACTTGAGTGGTATTTTAGTTGCCTGTTCCTTCCTCTATGTTAAGCCGCCATGAGAGCACTGTCCCTGTCTCCAGTACTCAGCACAGTGCCTGGCTTGATGAGCCAGGGGACCAGTACATGTTTGTGATGTTTCTTGTCAATGGCAACATGGAGTAACTAAGTGGCAGGGTGGTAGAGGTTTATGTGTTACAATGGGCTAGTCTTCTGTTAGTGCCAATGACATTTAGCAATTTTAAATATTTAAGGATGTTGAAACAACGTTTTACGAATGTGCTGTGCATTCAAAGGACTAGCCATAGATTTTTTTTCTTTTTTTTAGACAGAGACAGGGAGAGAGAGAGTGCATAGGATTGGAGGGGCAGAGGTAAAGGGAGAGAGAGAATCCCAAGTGCGCATGGAGCCCAACACGGGAGTCGATCTCACAACTCTGAGATCATGACCTGAGCTAAAATCAAGAGTCGGACGCTTACCTGACTGAACCACCCAGGAGCCCCGTAAGCATACCTTTTTAAACAGTGTTCTACAAAGAGTAGGTTTTCAGATGATACAGAATGAGTTTGGGGTTGGATAAGTTAGTTATAAGGCTACAGAATAAAAAATGTGCAGCTTCACTGAGTGTTAATTTTACAAAAAGATTGTGGGGAAATAGTAAATAAAAATGGTCCTATTAAGGAGCAAATGTAAAATTTTAAGAGAAAATATTGTTTGCAGTGGCCTTTAAGATCTCCAGGTTCCCCATTCGTTCTTTTCCTTTGTCCTTTTCTTGGGTGGAAAAATTTGAAAAGAAAGAGCTAGGTGAGTCTGAATCCCAGTTCTAGTACTTAGCAGCTGTGTAATCTTGCGTTTACCCCCTAGGCTCAGTGTTTTGATTCACAATATGAGTATGATAGATTCTGTCAGTTTTAAGAGAGAGATGAGAGAACTTGTGGGAAAGTATGCAGAAGTGTTTAGTAGATAGCAAGTGATGGTAAATTCTTCACAAGCAAGGGCATTTTGGATCTGGGTTAGGAAGGTATTTAGATGGGGCAGTGTAGAGTTGGCCGGGAACTAACAGAACATGGGCCGTAAGTGTAGACAGCAGGGGCAGGTTGTCCTGTCCTGCACCAGCTCTACAGAAGCACCGGTGTTGAGGCCGTATTATCCACACCACCTTCATCTTTCAAGATCTCCACTCTGTTGAAGGCAGAGATGGGAGAAGTTGGGAGTACTATGGGTTGTTGACAAGATCCATTCACAAGGGTGGTTTGAATGGGAGGTGGTTCTCATTAAAGTCTGGGGGCATGAATGGGGCATCCTTCTTCTGGAAGATTCATGGATAATGTTTAGGCAGCTATTAAGAGATGGCTGGGTCCAGCACTTCAGTTTCTCTGGAAGGATTATGTGCTATTCCCTGTCAATGGCAAGGGAGGCCATGCAGGCTTTGCCTTGGCTTTCAATAGATCCCACCTCTTCATCTGGTCTCTCCCTCACCTCAAAATATTTCTCTCTTTCCCATTAGGGCCCTGACTTCCTACAGGAAGACAAGGAGCAGCTTCACCCTCTACTGTTGAGAAAGAGCATGCTTTCCTTTGGATCTACCTTTTTGTCTTTCAAGATCCAGGGTCGGCAAACTTTGTAAAAAGCCAGATGGTAAATATTTAGTTCTTTTGTGGGCCAATGAGCAAAATCAGGAATATTTCTACAAATTTTTTGCCAAATTTAAAATTTTCCTTATAGACACTGAAATTTGAATTTTATGTTTTGTGGGTCATGTAATAGTCTTAATTTTTCCACTCATTAAAAAATGTAAAAACCATTCTTAGCTTGCTAGCCGTACAGATGGCGAGCTGAATTTGGCCTGCAGGCATTAGTTATCTGACCTTTGTTCAGGAGCCTAACCTGGAAGAACGTAAATCCCCAGAACTTGTGATATTAAGTGTCCTGCAGTTGAAGATGCTCTGATTCACTCACTCATTTACTAGAACGAATGGGAAGAGGTAGCAAGCATGGGAAAGAAGAGCAACATAGGACTGCCCATACTTGAAGCTATTTCCCCTAACCAGGTAGTGATGTCTGATTCCAAACAACTCACCAGAGCAGTGTCTCCTGAGCTTGCTTTATGATCAGAATCACCTGGCTTCCTGCTAAAACTAGAGTCCCAGACCAGAGATGCTGATGCAGGTGGCTCCTGGGCAGGATCTGTAGTGATTCTGGGGATCAGGTTAGCCACGTGCTTGGGGGCGGCTGTTAAAGAGAGCAAAGGAAGCTCCAAAGCTCTGCTTCGGAAAGTGTGCCCCCCGGCTGGGCAGCATCAGCAGCACTCACGCACTTGCTAGGCATACAGATTCTCTACTCACCCCAGACCTACTGAATCAGAAACTCCGGGGTGGGGGTTGGCAATCTGGTGTTTATTAAGCCAGGTGATTCTGATGCCTAGACTTGATCTCTAAAATTGAGAACCACCGCATCACTACTAGCATCTGGAGAAGTGATTAAGCACCCACCTGAGCACTAAAGTCGGAGGCATCATGAAACCGCTTTGTTCTCAGAATGCGAAGTTGATGGGTGGGTGGAGCCAAAGGTATTGATTTCTACAAGGAAGATCTGGAAATGGTATTTGACATTAGCCGTCAGAAAGTGAAAGGATGCCTTTCTATAAGTAGGGGGAGCATCATAGGTCCTAGAGATAGAACATGACGCCGGATGGCACGACCGTGGCGTTTTAGCTCTTTGCACATGTGATCATGGTGTTTGCTGACTTGCACACCAGCAGGTATTCCAAAGGCGTCATGACCTTCACTCTGTTGTTTTTCCTCGGTCCAATAGGAGACCTTTGTCCTGGGCCTGCCAGGTGAGACTCTGGGAGCTTCCTGACCTCACAAGCGGCCCTTGTGACATCACTCCACCCCGAGGTGCCGCTCCCGTCCCTGGTGACGTCACAGAGGCCCTGCAGGTCCCGGGGCAGCTGCTCCAGGCGCGTGGGTCGGCGCCTGCAGAGGCCAGGGCAGCGCGCGCAGGGGGAGGTCACCCGGGCTGGCGCGCAGTCCGCGCTCACTGCTGCTCTTGTGCAAGGCCAGCTCCCGGAAGGGAACACATGACCGGCCTTTGCAAAAGGGCCACTTAAGTTTGCTTTGGAGGAACTATTCGGAGCATTTGCCAAGGCCCTCGAGACTGGTGCACCCGGGAGAGGAGTGTGGGGCCCAGGAGGCGGCGGCTGCAGGGGATGCTCTGCGCGGACATCCAGGCGGCGGGATGGCCCCGCTGAAGAGGAAGTGCATCTGTGACCTGTGCACCTGCGGGTAAGGGGGCCGCGCCCTGGCCCAGGACCCAGGCGCCTGGCTTTTCAGATCCTGAGAGCTGGGCTGAGCCCCCAGCCCATGCTGCGTGATGTAGAAGCACCCCGGTGGGGTCGCCCATTTGTCAACCCTTCTTAGGCTGCAATTTTGGCAGCTAGAGTTTAGTGCAGCCGTGTTGACTCCGTCTGGGTGAGCAGGTCTGTATCCTCTGGACTGTAAATGTGCTCCTTCACCCGGAGCTGCAACAGAGGTTGAAAACCCACCAGGCCCCACCTGTGTGTCCTTCTTTCCTTGCAGCCCAGAAAGGGTCAAAGATAGAAACCCTTGGCCAGGTTGGGAGGCATCTGGCTGCTTTGGTTGGACTCATTTGGAAGGGGATAGAATGGGGCAGAGGAGTCCTTTACTATAACAGACTTCCTCTGAGTGAAATCACTGCCACTTTGTCAGAGAAACATAAGGTATTTAGAAAACCTGTTTCCCACTGGTGCAGAGTTGAACAAGAAGAAGGAAGGGAAATCATTTTGGCACTCTCCTGCTGGCCAGTTCCCTTTAAGGACCAATCCTGGGTGAAGTTCCACAAAGGCAGGTGGTCCCAGGGAGGACCTGAGAGCTTCCCTTAACCTTCTGTGGCTGACCCCTCCTGTGTTTCAAGGGATCTGGCCTGTTCCTTCCACTTGCTTCCCGGACGCAGCTGATAAAAGGCTAGGCCTAGGGCCGGTTCTCCTGGGCTGTGGCTAACGGCGGGATCTTAGCCAGGTGGCTGAACTCCTCTAGGATCCTTAGAGGAGGATTAAATGAGATGACTTGTATGAGTCTCCTGCTACTAGACTCACTTGATCTAGTGTCACATCTTGAAATACCAGAAAGTGCTTGCCCGCTGCAGAGTGCTACATGAATTTGGAGAGGGCTCTGGTAGTGGGGAGAATTAAGGGGAACTCTAAGGACAGGGTTTGAAACCTTCCACATCTCTGGAATCACTAGATGGTCCTCAATTTTGGCTGCTCGTGAGTGTCCCCTGGGGAGCTTGAACACTAGATCAATTGCCCAAGCTGTTAAGCCATCCTCCCTGAGGGTGGGCCCCACGGGCAGTCTTCAGGGAATTCCAATCATTTCTGGGACTGGGAAACACTGATCTGGATCACATCTGTGCATGAGCCTTGCTTGGAAGCATCGTTAGGTGGGACGAGAGCAGTATTTTAGTCTAGGGCTACTTTTGCACATGCCTGAGGCAAAGTCTCTATGGCTCCCCCTCCTCTGGGGGCCCTTGACATCACCCTCCTGCCTCGTCTTGAGGTAGTGAGATCTTCAGGTAGGATTCTTACTGGGGTCTAATGTGCAATGTTGTGGGCATAGGGAATGAAGGTTTATTTTCCTTCTTTGCACAGTACCTCATTGGTTAGGAAGGCAGGAATACTTCTCTAAGAGGTGCAAAGTGCATGCAGTGAGAAGTCTCCCCGTCCCATCCCTGTTGGAGAAGTGCTTCTCTGGATGGTGCTGATGACTCTGTGCTTCTTTTATCCCTGCCAGGGGGCTGTTTGCCATCTGGGGCGGAGTCTGTCCTTGGTTCTCTGCTTCCTCCTCATCCTGTGTCTACCCCTCCACTCTATGGTTTCAGTTGGGGTCTCTTGTCTGCCTCCTGTCTTTCAGTCCCTCTGCTTTTTCCTGTCTTATTTCACTTTGCAGAGTTCTTGTTGACTTACCTGGTTAGCTCATTAACTTCAGTCCTTGAGCATTCCCTGTTGCTCCATTGTCCCAGTATCTGCCCCATTAATGGTGTCAGCAACCTTCCATTTACCCTGGATTGAAAAAATTGGAATCTTCTTCCTCATCCCCAACATTTCATCATTTCCAAAGTCTGGTTTCCTTGTCCTTTGTGGTCTTTAATTGGTCCCTTCTTTTTCTTCCCATTGTTCCCTCCTTGGGTCTCCCATTTTTATGTTTGGAAACTGATCCTGACACACCTTCTCACTTTGTCTTCCATGATTGCCTTACATAAAACCACTCCTCGAATTGGATAGAGCTTCCTGACATTTCCTGAATGGACTTCATGGCCTCCTGCCTCTGTTTCTTGCCCTAGCCTGCCCTCCTCCAAATGCCTGTGTCCCTTCTTCTGGCTGTGTGGCCTTTTATTTATTTTTATTTATTTATTTTTATTTTATTTTATTTTTTTGTGTGGCCTTTTAAAGTCCTATTTTGGTTGCAAGTCTCCATTAACCCAGCCCTGTAGCTCCTGATCTTGGTTTTAGTTATATGTCTGAATGCTTTATCCCTACTCATTTGATTGTATATACCTGGGAAGCAGAGACCATGTTTACTTTTTGTGTGTGCTATATAATATTGACACAACATTCTCCATTTGATGGTCAAAACATAGCTGTTTCGAGTGACATGATTTTTTGTTTGTTTGTTTGTTTGGATATGCTGAAATGGACCAGGAAGACAAAATCTATAGCTGTGCTGTCCAGTAGGGAAGCCACTAGTCACATGTATACTTTCACCAAAATTAATGAAATAAAATGAAAACTTCAGTTCCTCATTGCACTAGCATAATCTCAAGTGCTCAGTAGCTACCTGTGTGTTGTGGCTACTTTACTGGACAATGCAGATGGGGGTCCTTTTCATCCTTGCAGAAAGTTCTTGGACAGTATTGATGGAACCTCATTATTTGGAAGTCCTCATCCTCCTCACCACCAATTAAATCTGCTCAGAGGTGGGTTGGGATGAAATGAGAGGAATTTTCTAGGTGTTCTCTAAGCTCTAGATTTGATAATTTTTGACTTCCAGCCTGGAGTGATGGGAAAAAATCATGAGAAATCTGGAGGAAAAATGTGTGTGAAGAACAATTCTAGTTGCCGGAGGAGAGAGAGTCTTTAAGTGGGAGAGGAAGACTGGGGTTTCTGACGGAGTCATTTGGTTTCTCTGGGCTCCTATTCTTCCAATTCTTCTGCTTCTCCTCCTCCTCTTCTTTTTTTAAAGACTTACTTATTTGAGAGAGCAAGTGCGTGTGAGAGAGCATGAGCTGGGTGAGGCGCAGAGGGAGAAACAGACTCCCCGCTGAGCAGGGAGCCCAACACGAGGCTCAATCCCGGGGTTCTGGGATCATGACCTGAGCTGAAGGCAGACACCCAACTGACTGAGCCACCCAGACACCCTCCTCCAATTCTTTAAACCAGACTTAGTGAGGTTCTTGTACAGCTAGGGAGGCCCACACCTCTCCTTCCTCTCCCACTTCATCTTCTCCCAAAGACTAGGTTTATGCAGAGAGTTAATTCTTCTTTCAACTGAAATTTCTGAAGACGTGGTTCTTGTTAGTGGGGAGGCTTGAGATGCACAGGGAGCTGGAGAGGAAGGCTTCCTTGCTGCAGGAGCAGCTGTCAGAGGCTCTGGGCGTGGACAGAGCTCTTGAACAAGTTCTTCCTCTTGGCCACAAGATGGCAGCCTTCTCCCAACCAACTTCCACAGCTCCTTCAACCAGAGACCAGCCTAAAAAGGAAAACGAAACCTTGGAGCTTTGGGTTTTCCTTTAATTTTTTATAGATTTACCATATTGTCTTCTAAAATGAGCAGTTAGATTTTAGGGCCAACAGAGCTCAGGAAGTGGTATACCTTGAGGAGTAGATCACAGATTACAAAGTGATTGTGTTTCAAATATCTAAATCTAAAAATTCTAACCACTCAAAAAAAAAAAAAATCTTAATGAGCCTTGCTGGGTTTAACAAAGCAGACCTATTTTACTGTATCAAGCTCAAGGCTCTCCACAACAGTCTGCTTGATAGTCAAAATCTGGCAATTGGAATTATTACCCTGAAATTGTATTTTCTTTTCAATACCATCAGTCCCAAATAAATCAAACTGTTGATGAGTTGAAGAAATACAGTAAGGTGAGGAGTTAACATTTTTTCCCCCATCATCCTACAACTTAATTATGCGGACAACAAAGCTCTATTGGGATTGGAGTGATTTTGTATATGAGAGAATAGTATTTCCAATTACATCTGAGTATCGCCAGCGTTTCATGTTATGGAAAAGATGCTACTCTTTACCACCTTACATTTATATAGTGTTTAAAAATTGTAAAAGCACTTTCTCATAAATTATTATCTTTCTAGGGGTCCCTCTACGAGGGAAGTATTGCTTAGTTTGGAAGTTAGATTCCCCGATCTTAGCTTCTGTTCTCCCTGTGGATGCTTTTGGTTTACTGAGCTATGCTCATTCCAAATTATTAAATTTGAAACTGGAGTTGGGGAGGGCTGCAGATGAAGTAAAATGTCAGCTTTTTAAGATTGAATGGGATCTTAATGGTTACTAGCTCTTTTATTTTACAGATAACACAACTGAAGTCTTGCGATTCATCTTAATGAACCAGAACACATTTTGTTGAGTTTTAGACACAATTTAGGTCAATTAAATTTTATTTATCTAGTGTGTATCAGACAGTGTAATAGATATTACAGTTCACAGGGGTGTTCAGCAGTTGAGCATCTGCCTTTGGCTCAGGGCGTTGATCCCAGGATCTGGGATCGAGTCCCCACATCAGGCTCCTTGCAGGGAGCCTGCTTCTCCCTCTGCCTGTGTCCCTGCCTGTGTCCCTGCCTGTGTCCCTGCCTGTGTCTCTGTGTCTCTCATGAATAAATAAATAAAATCTTAAAAAAAAAAAGATATTACAGTTCACAGGCCATGGTCTGTTTTCAAGTCACACACTGACACACACACACACACACATATATATATAAGAGAGGGAGTGTGTGCGCCTGAGTGTGGAGACCGGAGGAGGGGCAGAGGGAGAGAGAGAGATTCTCAAGCTTGGGTGTGGAACCTGATGCAGGACTCCATCTCACTACCCTAAGATTGTGACCTAAGCAAAAGCCAAGAGCCAGACACTCAAGTACCCCCAGGTCCCCCTCACATTGGGCTATTCTTGACTACAGATTGTAGTATGAAGGCTCCTGTAGAGTTGAGAAATGTTATCTGATATAAAAAGGGTGTAATTCTTAAAGCCATTTAGTCAAGTAATAAAAATAGCGAATCTCTCTCCTGAGATTAAAATGTAATAACGTTTTTTTTCTGAAATTCATGTTAAAAAAAGTTAATCAAGGGGTTGATATAGCTTGCTTTTATATCTGATTATTTTATGGCTTGCCGTGTGCTATTTTAAAAACTTTGTGCAATCTTGCAGAAAATTCCAGGACTGGGTAATGTATCAGGAAATATTTATGTAGCATTGGTAGTATGTGCAGCATTTCATAAAAAAGGTAGTCCCGTAGAGGACTTGTGAGTTGTTGAAAAGGATGTGGATTTGGCCCTTTCACAGAGCTTGGGGAGGAAGGGGATCTCAGGGGCAGTCATGTATCTGCAACTTAACTCAGTTATGTTAACCAGGGAGGAACTTGTTATTTTAATTTTGGAAAATATTTTCTTCACATTGATGGAAATTTCCTTAACCTTAGATTTTATTTTCTTAGAGTCTCTGTTACAAATTAAGAGGAAGGAAAAAAAAATCAAGGAATTGGTTTGATATTACATGTTTCAAGAAGAATTCTTGTTTTTAATTTAAATAAAATTGACTTCATAAATTCTGATTAAGAAAAAAAGGACAAAGAGCAGCTTTTAATAGATGCTTGCTGGTGACTTTTTATCTTTGGCAGAATCCAGATAGAGGAGCCAAGGTGGGGGGGGGGGGCGGAGAAGAAAAACCTCTTTAACGTTGCTCTAGCATTGAATTATTTTTATTATAGAATTTATGTGCTTTTCATGTAATATGCTCTTTAAAAAGTATGGCATCTTTGTGGTATCAGAATTAATGTTTAATCATCAAAATACAGCTTTTATCTTATGAGTATAATTATGTATAATGAGTCAAATTTCTGATAGGAAATTAGAGCGCAACTTCATAGTAATTCAAATTACAGCAGTTAAAACGATCTACTCAGTCTTACAGTCTACAAATGGATCAGTTTAGAGTTTCGAGTACCCCTGCTCTAATTCCATCTGCTTTGGGCAGTTTTAGACTCCCTTCCCTTTATTGATATTTTGGACTGACCTTCTGATTTATAGTTCATTCATTTAGATGACCTCTCTCCTGGGGCGAAGAGTAGCTAAGCTTCCAATAAGACCAATAAAATAAGTGCTGTAGGATTTCAGAGAGGGGAGAGCTCCCTTTGAGAAGGAGTAGCAGGGGAGGCTGTAGGAAGAGGAAATTACTTGCCCAGGGCATTGGGAAAGCGTTACTTAGTTTCAAGCCCTGGTCCTGCCACTTTGAGCTTGTGCAGGTAGTTTAATCTATGTGTAAAATAGGGATGATGACAACGCCTTATTTGTAGGGTAGGTGTGAGGACTAGTGGGGAGGAGAGCACATACAAGCACTTAGGAGCTCTGAAGGAAAGCTTTGGGGGCAGGACTGTCTATACCAGCTGCAGGGGCATGGCGGCATAGAGATGTGGATATATCCTATCCACACGCACACTGAAGCCTTGAGAGGGAGGTCATGCCAGAAGCTCCATGGAAGTAATTGCACAGGCCTCCTAAATGTCTAAGAATGTGACCTGGGGCAGCAAGGCAGTCACCGATGGATTTGAGCAGGTGAATAACATAGATAAAACCTTTTTCTCAAAAGAGCAACATCCCTTCTCTCTCCTCCCTGGCGTCTTCGTCTTAAATACCCAATATCTGAAAGTCTGCTGTTTGGTTAAAACTCCCAAATAGGGGCAACCTGGGTGGCTCAGCGGTTTAGTGCTGCCTTCAACCCGGCACGTAATCCTAGAGACCTGGGATCGAGTCCCATGTCAGGCTCCCTGCATGGAGCCCGCTTCTCCCTCTGCCTGTGTCTCTGCCTCTCTCTCTCTTTATTCATATTTCTCATGAATAAATAAATCTTAAAAAACCCCAAAAACTCCCAAATAGATTTGTAGTTTGCTAATATTTCCTTCAAGGTATCTTCATTCGATTCTTGTCATTTTTCTTTATTCAACAACGTGCTGATGGTTTACTCTGAGTGGGAGGCAGCTGAGTGTAGGAGTTAGGAGCACAGGTCCTGAACCAGACCACCTGGGTTCAAATCCCAGCCTTTGTTCTCCCCAGCTGTGTCTTGTGGGGTCATTTTACTGCAGAGTCTTACCTTCTGTGTGCCCCTTTGTTCCCCCCGATCTGTAAAATGAAGATAATAGACCCTCATGGCGTTCTTGTGCGGTTGGAGTCAGTACCAAATACACAAATAGAATAGTGCCTGGCAGAGGCAGTAAGGCATAGATAAAAGTTATTAAATCACCACAAAGATGCCGGTCTGCGCTCTAGATAATGAGGTCCTGGGAGGAGAGAGCTTGAACACTAGGGAGGGGTATTAATTCTGTTTATTAACTGGCAGGTAATGAAAAATGCTCTGCAGAGAATTCAGACAGGGTGATGTGCTTAAGTGCTTGGGGAATTTGATTAAATTCGGAGGAGAGACATGGTTTGCATTAGACCATCTGCTCCTTACACAAGTGGGAAGGCCCTCTGCCTTCTCAGGGATGCCTCCACTTTAGTCAAGCAATGGTTCTACTTCTCAAGTTCAGACCTTAACATTAAGGTAATGTTTCTAATTCAGTTCAGAGCTTCCAAGTCTTCGGGTGCCTAAGGCATTAAAGGCATCCTCACTGCCTAGCATATATTACTGTTCCATTCTATCCTCTTCCTTCCTGGTTCCTGCAAAATGACTTTGAAGCATCTGTGATGGTCCTTCCCTCTTATTTTTTTTTTTTTTTTATTTATGATAGTCACACAGAGAGAGAGAGGCAGAGACACAGGCAGAGGGAGAAGCAGGCTCCATGCACCGGGAGCCTGACGTGGGATTCGATCCCAGGTCTCCAGGATCGCGCCCTGGGCCAAAGGCAGGTGCTAAACCGCTGTGCCACCCAGGGATCCCTGGTCCTTCCCTCTTAAAGGGAGGCTGCCAAGTTAGCCACATACCTAGAATGTATGGATCTGTTTGGGTCTCCAGAATATCCCAAAGCCACTCATTCTAATGTTAACAAATTGAGTTAGTGATGTAAGGAAAAAGTTAAATTTCTGCCTGTGCTGTTCAGTTATTTAATTTTAGAAGCCTTGTCCTGTATGTGATTATTAAAAAAAATCGACCCTTTTCCTCCTTGCTGTCCATTTTTTTTCTTTAAGGTAGGATGTATTTCAACTCTGTTCTTCAGATACAGACAATCTATATAATATCTGAATAAGAGCTCAAAATGGAAAGCAGAAGATTAATTGAACATCTTGTTCTCTCTTGCCTCAAATGAATAATGTCTGGGAAAGAACGTGGGACAAGGAGTTAGAATGTTTGAATTCTGGTCCTGGTTTTGATTATTAGGTTTGTGACTTCATTTAGGTTCTTTAACATCTATGGACTTTTAGAAATTATTGATCATCGCTTGTCATTTGTTTTTTTGAGAACAGCCATGATGATAGGTATAAGGTGATATCTTGTGGTTTTAGTTTGCATTTCCCTGATGATTAGTGGCATTGAACAGTTTTTCATGTTCCTGCTGCTGTCTATTTAAGTCCTCAGCTCATTTTATTTTATTTTATTTTATTTTTTTCTCAGCTCATTTTAAACTAGAATTCTTAAGTTATAGGAATTCCTTATATTCCTATATTCTATATATAGGAAGTCTATATTCTAGAGATTAACCTATTATCACATACATAGCTTACAAATATTTTCTGCCACTCTGCAGGTTGCCTTGGGAATTGAGAATGCAAAATGGTATAGCCACTATGGAAAACCATATGGGGATTCCATAAAAAATTGAAAATAGAACTACCCTATGATCAGATAATTCTGGCTCTGGGTATTTATCTAAAGGAATTCATATAAGGATCCTAAAGAGAAATTAACACCCCCTTGTTTATTGCAGCACTACTTCCAATAGCCAAGGTTTGGAAGAAGGCTAAATATCCATTGATGGATGAATAGATAAATATCCTACATACAATGGAAGGAAATTCTGCAATATGACTGCATGGATAAAACCTTAGGACATTCTGCTAAGGAAAATAAGCCAGTCACAGAAAGATATATATGCATGATTCTACTTACCAGAGTTATCTAAAAAGTTCATAAAATTGATGAGTAGAATGGTGGCTGCCAGGGACGGAGGGGAGGGGTTAAGTGGGGAGTTACTAATGAATAGGCCTAAAATTTCAGTTAAGCAAGAGAGTAAGTTCTAGAGCTCTGCTGTACAATATTGTACCTATCAGCAATACTGTATTGTGTGCTGAATTTTAAGAGGGTAGATCTTTTAAGTATTACCACAATATACAGGGAATGGAGTCAATGGTACTGTAATTAGTGTTGAATGGTGGTAGAGGTAGGTACACTTGTGATGAGCATAGCATAACGTATAGACTTGTTGAATCACTATGTTGAATATCTGACACTAATATAACATTGTGCGCCAAGTAGAATTTTAAAAAAATCTCACAGGCTCTAAATTTTGAAAGAGGATCCCAGTTTTAAGACCTTCATTGCAGGGAGAAATAGGGGAACACTTGTCAACCAGGGTCCAGGCACTAGCCTATCAACTTCTTAACACACTAATTTACATGCAGGCTTTCTTATGTCCCCGGGTATATCTAAGACTCACCCTTACACAACATTCCAGTAATTGCTTTGTGGTACATGGGGAACAGAGGCCCAGCACTCACAAATAAACTCAAGAAAGAAACCTATAACTTAAATTTGCAAACAGATCAAAGACACATTTGAAAACAAGGGGAGTCAGGCATCTTTGAGCTCGCTGAGTGAACACTTGGAGCAAAGCTTTACCCTCCCGAGTTAAAAAAATTTATGGACAAAAAATTATCATTAAAAGTAAATGGTGGCAGACATGCCCAAGGAATATTGTTTATGAATCTTGTGATAGATGAATGTGCGGAGATGCAGCTAGTGGGCAACAGAACAATATTGGGATGGTGGTAATACGAGGAGCTAGTATCATGTTAGAAGCTTAGAGTATAAACAATGGGTGTGTTCATCAGAAGAAATCAACTGCTTCTACATGTCCCCTGTCCATAGTATCTGATTTACTATGATATCAAAATTAGGTCCTGTGCATTTTCATATTGAAGTTTTTGTTAAATAAACTTTTAGAATAGTAAAAACAAAACAAAACAAAAAACAAACAAACAAAAAAACCAAGAGGAGTCAAGATATCCCAAAGAAGTAAGGGTGGGAGGAATGTTGAAGATGTGTCCAGTAGTCATGATGGTGAGTCAGAGGAATAAAATTCTAAGGATCAAAAAGTTCTTACCACAATAAAGTTAAAATAAAAAATTGATGCTCATCAGACAATGAGATAACCCCTATTCTCTGTAATGGAGCTTTCTGAGCCTAGTAATTTTCATCTCCGGTCTCTGAGATCTTCTAGAACCTCTGTTGGTGACCCTAGAGAAGGGAAGGAAAAGTGGAGATGTGTTGCAGGGGTGAGGAAGGATAGGTGTTCTATTGATTTTTTTTTTTTTCCAAAAATATTGAATGGGTAGTTAGAATGAATGTCTGTCTTAGGCCTCCTAGATTCTTGGGGACTTGGCTGATCCAGTTTCCTCTTGCTGTGCTGAATTTCTCTGCACATCAGCTGTGTGTGGCTGCCCTAGTTCTAACTTTATGCCACTATTTAGGATAACCAAAGAGACTAATATACTATTTTCAAATTTCAAAAGGAAGAGGGGAGCCTATGATGTGGTTCCCCTGGCAGCTAGGGTCCTTTGCCTTGGCTGAGTCAGCTGAGATCTGGAGTCATGAGGTTCCACAGTACAGACTGAGCAGGTGGGGAGGGGGTTATTTGGAATAATAGGAGTTTGGGTAGAAAAAAAATTAGAAGAAGAAACAAAAACAGATATTTGGGGCCCCTTGAGGACTCTTGCCAAGATATTCTTATAGCTGAAGTTCATGAATGATGGATTTGGTGATAATGTAACTAGGTAGATTCCAGCTCCTTGAACAAGTTTGCCCATAGAGCCATCAGTTGATTGGCTTTTTGCCTGCTTGGAACAACATCACTAGCACCATGACACTGGACCCCACCATTAACTTTGTCTTGTTCAATGTTTTTAGCAAAACTTGGATGAAGATGTAGAAGTCCTCCTTATCAAATATACTGAAAACATAAAATGGGAAGAATATAGCAAGTGTGGTAGATGACAGAATCAAGATTCAAAATTATCTTGATAGGCTGGAATGCTGGGCCCCAAACCAAGCTGAAATTTAACAAGAGTAAACATGAAGTTCTACATTGGGATGAAAAATCAATTATACATATTCGTAATGGGAGAAGTTTGTCTTGGCCATAGTTCATGAGAAGGTCTTCGGGTTTTACTTAACCACAATCCTGATGTGATCTGATGATGTGATGTGGCTACTAAGAGACATTAACGTGATTTCGGGCTGAATGGAAGTAGGGTGTCCAGGTCAGAAGAAATAATTATTCATTGAGCTTTGGCTTGGTCATACCACAATGAAGGATGCTTTTCCATTTGAACACTTAATTTTTTTAGAAGGTTTTATTTATTTGAGAGAGCATATAAACTGGGGGAGGGCCAAAGAGAGAGAGAGAGACAGACAGACAGACAGACAGGCAGAACCTCAAGCAGTCTCTGAGTGCAGAGCCTGGCTTGGGATTCATTCTTAATGACCCTGAGATCATGACCTGAGCCAAAATCAAAGTTGGACACTTAACTGACTGAGCCACCCAGGTGCCACTGGACACTTCACTTTTTAAAGGCTAACAAGTGACCAGGAGGGCTAGGTTGTGGGGGATGTACTCTGGAAGTGAGGAAAAAATGACAAGATGAGGGGCTGGATAGATAGTTGCCTAGTAACTGAAAGGCTGAATTCTGCAGGGGACGATCTGTACTTGTTATGAGTCAAGAGGGTAGAACTAAGATCACTGAGTGGTCACTTCATGAAAGATGGTGTGAGGTCAATACAAATTAAGAATTCTGCAGCAGGACACTAGAGACTTGAAGTGGACGGCCTTTGGTCCCTGAGCCAGGCATGTGCCTGTTGGGATGCTGTGGAAAGAATTCCTGCATTGGACAGGAGGTTTGACAAAATGATCTCCAGGGTCTCTTTCAACACTGAAAACCCAGATTTCTAAAAAAGGAGAAGAGCATTTATTTTAATATGATGATTGAACTTGAAAGACTATTGCAGAGCAAGGAACTATGGGTGCATGTGATATGAAGGATAAGCTGAGATCCATATGTGCCTGAAAAACCCAGGAAGTTAAGAGGGTTCTAAGGCATTTATAGGTAATGCATTAAGCACATGTGCGGACTCCAGCCTCCCGTCTCCATCCACTGCTCCTACGGAACCTGTCTTTTCACTTGGTGCCCCTGCTTTTCTGAGAGCCCTTTAATAGCCTTTGGGTAATGAATAAAAATGCTTCATCTCTTGCTTCCATGACTTTCCCTGATAATGTCCACACGTAGCAGTTTGTGTTTAGGAGGCTTTGGTGGGCTAGCCTGAGATACTAGGCACCACGTGAAGCAATGCTTTTCTGGGAAATGTATTTCACAGTTCCCGCAACCAGTGTATGACTTTTGAAACTGATTCCACTCTAATACAGGGATGACCCATGATGCTCTTTCCTTACAACATTCTACTTCACACCACCTTGGAGCCTTTCTCAACTAGGCTCTGGGCTTGGAAGCCCTACTTGCTGCCAACATGGCAGTTGCTGAAATTCTGACGCTTCCACGAATCAAGGCTTCCTATTTCTCTTCCACTGCTTGCTCTAGAAATGAATTTTATTAAGATGCTTTCTTCTCTAAAAGGAATTTGAGAAATCTTAAATAACATGATACAAGGATGAAAAATCTGGGGCATTGGTTCCGTGTTTTCTTTTTCTTTAACATTTTTTTAAAATTTAAATTCAATTTGCCAACATACAGTATAACATCCAGTGCTCATCCCATCAAGTGCCCTCCTTAGTTCCTGTCACCCAGTTACTCCATCATCCCACCCACTTCCCCTTCTGCAACCCTTTGTTTCCCAGAGTTAGGAGTTTCTCGTGGACAATCATCAATAGTTCTGTGTTTTCTGTCCCAATAGTGTACATGCTCTGAGTCCCCACCACGTGTGGATTGAGGGCTGCTATTTTGCTCTCCCTGCCTTTTCAAGTTTCCAGTCTCTGTATGAGAAGGTGCAGGAACCAACTGCGGATATTTTTCAATGATGATGCTGGTACTTAGGAAAGCTCCCAGAATGGTTCTATTATTCAGAATTCTTGGTTCAAGCAACTGAAATGGACCCTGGCTGGCTTAAGTAGATTTAAACAAATGAAGCAATAGGACGGTTGACAGAATTAGTAGGAAGGCTGGAGAAGCAAGGATGGAGGATGAGAAGCCAGAGCCACAGTCCAGATGACTCTCTGGAGACCATCTGGTGAGGCTCTTGCTAATGGCCCCTTGGGGACTGAGCATGCTACACCTGCAGCTACTACCACTGGACCTGCCAGGGTCCCTGCCCATGAAACAACTTCTTCACTGTTGTCCTAGTTATCTTATTTTTGCAACATTTATTCTACATTAGCATTTCTAGAGCTTCAGGTTTGCTAGGATTTGGTCACATGCTGAGGCCTCGCTGTGGAGCTGGGTGTTGGCTTCTCCAGCGGGAGATGGGCTGTGCCTCTCATAAGGTTGGCATGGTTGGGAATTCCTCAAACAAAGGAAGGGCTTGAGAGGTTAAGCAGCTAAAAAACAAAACAAAACAAAAAAAGGCTTAAAACTAGTGTTTAATTTTCTGTATTCATTTATGAAAATAAAACACTGAACTTAGGTTAGAGCAGTTTCTCAACTGTGGCATAATTTGATGTTTTTGTTTTAGAAGCCTGTCTTGTGCGCTGTGGGATGTTAAGTAGCATTCCTGGCCCCTATTCACTAGATGTCCACGGCACCTATACAGTTCCCTGGAAACATTTTTTATTGTCCTGTTGCCAAAAGTCCTGTGGGTTGTGGGGAGAGCCCTAGTCGGAGAATCACTGGGCTAGAGGCTTTCTCAAACCATGGATTATAATTTGATAGCCTTGCAATAATGGATTTATCACAAGAATGGACCTTATACTCTTGTCCTTGTAGAGAGACCATGCTTTCCCCATGACTGTGCCCTTCCCCTGAATACAGACATCTGAAATTCTAGTATTAAGAATCACCTGGAGAGCTATTTCAAAGATGCAAATCCTGGGCTCTGCCCCCATATAGTTTGACTCTGTGGGTCCTGGGGCCCAGGAATCTGCAAATGTTAACAACCCTGGTGATTCTTTTTTTTTTTTTAATTTTATATATTTATTAATGAGAGAGACAGCGGCAGAGACCTAGGCAGTGGGAGAAGCAGGGAGCCTGATGCGGGACTTGATCTCAGGACCCCAGGATCATGACCTGAGTCAAAGACAGATGCTCAACCACTGAGCCACCCAGGCACCCAACCCTGGTGATTCTGATGCAAGGTGGACTATGGACCACATTTTGAAAAAACATGAAGCTACTTCATTGAGTATCGACGCCAGATACTAAAGGCGTATGTTTCTTCAAGGAGAAGAGATGCAATTTTAAGGCTTTCAAACTTTCCAGTCGTTGATGGAAAAAGAAGCCATGTAAAGATGCAGTCTGTTTTACAGGAATTTTTTTGGCCAGGGTTGTTTGGAAGCAACCTTGACAAGTGATGCCGGCGCTCACCAGGGACTCACTCAGGGACTCCTTAACCTCGACAGGTGCAGGGAACACGGTCCCTCAGCCTCACTGCTCTGTATCCTTGTGAGAACCTCCGAGGCTAAGTCCCATGTTCTAACTGCACGGGGCAGAGGAGGCATCTGGCAACATTTGCGGCAAAGTTGCGGCCCTCCTGGGTCTCTCCACCCCTCTCTCAGGAAGGCTGAAATCTAAACAAGCAGGTTCTGTCCACTGACCAAGCATCTTGTAATTTTGTACCGTATTTCAGGGGGCTCGCTTGAGCTACGGGGTCCTGTTTTGCTTTCTGCTCTAGCGGGCACTAGTCACAGTGCTAGTTCTGGCAGCCACTACTCTGAACAGCAGACCATGTGGCTTTAATTCAAAGCCTTTGGTAGTTGTCTACTGATCAAAGAACAAACTATACTTGTTTAAGCCCCCACCCTGCCTTTCCAGCTATTTCCTACCATGCATCCTAAAAGTCAGGCTCCCCAAACCGTCCTGACACCCTGTAGACTAATTCTACTTGGTATGTGAAGTAGACTAACAGCCTGTATTCCAGACTCACCAGAAGATTCTATGAGTGAATATAAGGTACCCTTATATATAATATATATAAATATATAACTATTTATTTCCTAAAAGATAAAAATGATTGCTCACATTCTGTGAACTCTCCTGATTTTTAAAAGCCTGGGCTTTATTTCTCTTGAAAAACTAAACAATGTGCCGGTACCATGCCCATGTTCCTAAATGGTATTTTCACTCCATAGTGACCTTGGATAAAGTTAAGGGGAAATACCGTGAAACTTCACCTTCCTAGTTCCCACAAGAGGGCAATATAATCTCTAAAAAAAGTAAATGGAACTGAAATTGCCAAAGCTGCTAGCTTGACTTTGTTGCTGAAGTCAACATGTTTGGGAGCCTACCTGCATTTCGCAGGCCAAATGGGCTTC
This sequence comes from Canis lupus baileyi, assembly GCF_048164855.1. NCBI lineage: Eukaryota > Metazoa > Chordata > Mammalia > Carnivora > Canidae > Canis > Canis lupus. The sequence goes on along the minus strand of NC_132847.1, from coordinate 40,191,911 downwards.
GGGCTCACTGGGAGCTACTGTTATGCACACTTTCACAAACTCCTTCCCTTTGGGCTGGCTCCTCTCCAGCGTCTTAATTCGGTTCCTCTGAAAGCCAGTTTGAGCTAAATGTGTGCAAACAGGGCCTCCAGTTAGTTTCTGGAGCCACCTTTGAGCTTCGATGGAGGTTGTGGAAATGTGGAGGCCTGAGGAGGCAAGGTGCTTGCCAGGGGAATGCTCCATTGATGGGGACAACCTCGCAACCTGCTGCTCCTTGGTTGTGCTTCTTGTTGGCCAGGATCATACTTTGTGTCAGCACCCTGAGCCCAGAGCAGTCACCCTTGGGTGTGCCTTGATACTAACCAGGCCCACAGAGCCAGTGTGTTAACCCCCGTGCCTATTTATTAATTTAGAATGTGACATATCTGCAGAGGGGGCCTAAAGCCTTATTTTTGCTGGCTAGTGTATACTTTCCTTTTAGAAAAATTAACAGTAGAAGCCAAAATATAATCACAGAGTAGCTTGTCTGAGTTCTGAGCAAGGGGAGTGTTAGGATTTGCACATTTGGAGGTCCCACTGTGATTTTCTGGTGCTGCCTCTTGCGGTGAGGGGCTGACTGGGGCACCTTTGTTGGCCCTCCTTATAGAGGGTCAGTGCTGTGGGTGCCTTGACGTGTTTCTTAACTTCAGATCTTGTTGGTAATGCTACTATTTTGGTTTTAGTAATTTTTTTTTTTTTTTTTTTTTTTTGGTTTTAGAAATTTAGGTCAAAGTATTTGGGGAGGGCTAGGGGTAAGGTACCTTAGCACTTCTACTTCTCCCACCCTAAGAAGTCTGAGACATTAGTGAACATAGTGAACAACACTAGCTCTTAAGCCCCATTAGATAACTGAGTGCAGATAAGTGAAAACAAAGTTGCCAAGTCTTACTTTCTCTATTGGTTTTCTTCTCTTGCCTTTGGTTAAGACAACAAAGTAACTCTTCTGCCTCTCACCTTGTGTCCCTCATTGCTTCTTCATCCCTCTTTATGCTGCTAAGATTTGAAATGGTTCAGGAGGCATGTGGAAATACGGAAAATGAGGAAGAGAAAGCAGAAATGGTATAATTGGGTCTTGGGTTTTTGAAAAATTTTTTGTAAATTTTTTTCTGCATCAGTTTGGGTTGAATAACCTATCTATATTCCATTATGGAAAGCCAATACTGAAATATATACACAGTTGATCCTTGAACACGGGTCCACTGACACAGATTTTTTATTTCAATACATAGGTATATTACTATGAATTTTCTCTGATTTTCTTAACATTTTCTTTTCTCTAGCTTTATTGTAAGAATACAGTATACGATACATATAACATACAAAATGTGTTGACTTATCCATAGGGCTTCTGGTCAACAGTCGGTGATTAAGTTTTAGGGGAGTCAAAGTTCCATGTGGATTTTTGACTGCGTGGGGGTTGGCAACCCAAACCCTGCCTTGTTCAAGGATCACTTGAACAAAAGAATCCTTTTTTTTTTTTTTTTTAATTTTTATTTATTTTTTAGTAATGAGAGATACAGAGAGAGAGGCAGAGAGAAGCAGGCTCCATGCAGGAAGCCTGATGTAGGACTCGATCCCGGGTCTCCAGGATTGTGCCCTGGGCCGAAGGCAGGTGCCAAACTGCTGAGCCACCCAGGCATCCCAAGAATCCTTTTTTTTTTTTTTTAATTTTCTTTTTTTAAAATTTTTATTTATTTATGATAGTCACACACACACAGAGAGAGAGAGAGGCAGAGACACAGGCAGAGGGAGAAGCAGGCTCCATGCACCGGGAGCCCGACGTGGGATTCGATCCCGGGTCTCCAGGATCGCGCCCTGGGCCAAAGGCAGGCGCCAAACCGCTGCGCCACCCAGGGATCCCCCAAGAGCCCTATTTTTGAAAGGATTTAGGTTCCACTAGTTTGTTTATAGTAAAGGATACAGACTCAGACTTGGGTCCTAAAATCTAAGTCTTCACTCTGGGCACACAAGAAATTTAAGGCTTGTCAGGCAAAATTTTTGGTACCTTTTTTTTTTTTTTTAAAGATTTTATTTATTCATTTATGATAGACATAGAGAGGGGGAGGGGCAGAGACACAGGCGGAAGGAGAAGCAGGCTCCATGCCGGGAACCCGATGCGGGACTCGATCCCGGGGCCCCAGGATCGCGCCCCGAGCCAAAGGCAGGCGCTAAACCGCTGAGCCACCCAGGGATCCCCAATTTTTGGTAACTTTTAAAATGTACTCCATTTAGTTGAAAGGGAATCTCCATGTGTTCCAAGGTGTGCCTCCTTCGGTTATATTTTGTTGGTAACATCACCCATGGCGGTGGGGTTCCTAGTGCAGAGCCAAGGAAGTGACACTGTGGTTGAACCCATTTCTGCCTCTCCCACCAGAGAGGGTGGCAATGGGCTCAAATGCCTCATTAGGTAGTTTTATAGGGTTTGGAGAAATAGGATAGTTAAAAAGTTATTTGGTACTGCTGTCTAGTCAGCATGTATTTCAATGCCTTTTTAATACTCTGAACTTCACTTAGATTTCCTGGTGTTATTATAAGTGGAAGACTTAATCCCTATTTTTAAGGAGTTTAAAATCCATGCAGTTGGAATGTGGAGTAACACAATTAGAAAGCAATGCAGGACACCATATTGTAGTGCCTAGGTTAGAGATTCTGGGGTTAGACCTGAATCCTTTTTACCCTTTTGTGTCTTAGTTCCTTTATGTAAAATGGGGAGAGTGTAAAGATTTTATGGGATAATGTATGTAAAATACTTAGCCTAGAGTCTTGGTATGTGGTTGAAAGTTCAGTATTTGGTTAGATGATCATAAATTTAAGTTTCCTTTATACAGTTTTATTGAGAAAGGATTTCCCATCTCACTGCTCAAGTAAATCCCTTTGAAAGAAAATTTCCTAGACTACTACTATATAATATCTTGATTTCTTTAATAAGCTATTTTTTTTTCTTTTTAAAAAGATGTTATCTATTCATGAGACACAGAGAGAGAGAGAGAGAGAGAGAGAGAGGCAGAGACATAGGCAGAGGGAGAAGCAGGCTCCCTGTACAGGTAAGACTTACTGTTTTAGAGAGCAAGAAGGGGGGGCGGGGGAGAGCGTGAGCACGTGAGTGAGTGAGCAGGGGTGAGGAGCAGGGGGAGAGGGAGAGAGAGTCTTAAGCAGGCTCTGTGCTCAGCTGGAGCCCTGAAGTGGGCTCCATGTCATTGCCCTCAGATCAGGACCTGAGCTGAAACCAAGAGTCAGATCCTTAACCAATTGCGTCACCCAGGCACCACTGAAGGTATTTTTCTCACAATCAGCGTGCCTGCCTGGAACTGCCCCCCCCCCCCCTTTTTGACTCCTGTTATTTATCAGCTGCTTCTATTCTGGAAAATCAGCTAACTAGATATACATAAAGGGGAAAAGGATCTGCACTTAGGTTAATAATAAGTAAGTGACAACTTCAGTGTTTTGGGTGCTTAGAATCCTTTTGCTCTCATCTTCTTGGCCATATTCTAAAAGATTGGGGTTTCTAGGAATGTGAAACCTGGATATTGCAGTGTTTGTTTAGTAGGACCAGAGGTAGAAACAAACCAAACCAGTGACTAGTGTCTGGCTTATCTTTTTTTTTTTTTTTTAAAGATTTTATTTATTTATTCATGAGAGACACACAGAGAGAGAGAGGCAGAGACACAGGCAGAGGGAGAAGCAGGCTCCATGTAGGGAGCCCGATGTGGGACTGGATCCCCGGTCTCCAGGACCAGGCCCTGAGCCGAAGGCAGGGCCTAAACCACTGAGCCACCCAGGAATCCCCATGGATTATCTTTATTTCCCATCAAAAGAGAACTTGATGAAAAACCCGATTCCTAAGCAGGTGGGAAATGTGGGTTCCAGCCCTGAGAGTGTCGGGGCTGCCCCTGGGTGCCTCAGGGGTCTTCAGAGTCACCGAAGCACTTTAGACCCTCCCAGGAAGAGTAAGGTGCACAACGTGTACCAATGAACTTCGAATTCATGGAAGATTTTTTTCTATGGTGCATAATGTTTATTTGGTTTAAACAAAAACAAAACCTTAAATGGATTTTTGCCTCTTCAGAGAGTATTCTTTTTTGAGGTGATGGAAATTGCATGAGTAAAGGAAAATCTGACTGGCTTTGGTAATGAAAGAGTGTAAGCACGTCGGGATTTCTCACAGCTGTTTTAGTAGGCAGAGTGCTTCCACTTGGGGAATAACACCATGAGAAATCTCCATTTTCCCTGATGTTTGTTCCATTTCATTCTGTGTACTCCTCTCCTCGCAGATTTAAATACCAAATTGCTTCTATTACTTCACAGTTTCCACCTGGGGTCTCAGGAGTTCACACAGAGCCAAAAAAGCATCTGCAGTTTCCCCCTTTTTGCCACATCTTATAGCTGGGGGCTGCTTTTTTAGACTGTTTATGTCATCAGCGCTGTATCTCCGGGTATTCCTGGTTGAGTTTTTAGTTTCAACTGAAACTGTAATCTCAGAAGTGGCATGTCTCCCCCTGCCGAAAAGCCAACACCGCCGTGGAGAGTTTTCTGCTGTGAAGGTTTGGGGTGATTTAATTCTGAAAAATCCTTCCGTACCTCACTCATCTCTGCTGGGATTTTTTTTTTCTTTTAATTTTTAAATTTGGCAGATTGAAAAAAAAAAAAAACTCTGTAAAGATGATTATTTTTTTGCCCATAGATACAGAAAATAACTTCAGGATCATCTTGTCAGCATTAGGCTTTGATTCTCTAACAGAGGGGAAAAGGTACAGGCCATCCAGAGTCAATTCTGTCTGCCGTTGCTGGCGTGGCACTGATTAAAATGGGGGCATCGTTGTTTATTTGAAGGCAAAATATGGATTTTTGTTTGCAAATAACAGTTGGCTGCATGTATGAATGAATTTAGCCATTTTGACTAGATTGATCCATCAGTGAGCTGGATGATGAATTGCTTTCAGTTCGGGGGTTAATAAATTTTGTGTGCTGTGCTCAGCATTCGCTTAGCTGAGTAACTACGTTGCACAAATGCTCAAAAGTGCTCCAAGAGAACATGCATGTCCTTGCAAAAGTCCCCAGCAGTGGCTGGAACACCAACCCTCTTTTCCTCCTTCGTTTCCCCCACCATGTGTGGGGAAGTTTTTTTTTTTTCCTCTCTCTAGCTTTATTGAAGTATAATTGACAAAACTGTGGGATATTTAAGGTGTACATCACAATGGTTTGATAAACATTGTGAACAGATTCTTCCCCTTAACACATCCATCACCTCACATTTATCTTTTCTTACGTGTGTGAGGCATTTAAGTTCTTCTCTGAACAAATTTCAATTCTACAATATCGTGTTCTCAACTATTAGTCACCCTGTCATACATTAGATCCTAGACCTTATTCATATTGTAGCTGAACGTTTGTACCCTTTTACCAGCCTGTCCCTGTTTTTCCCACCTCCAGTATTGTTGAAAATGGTGTAGTTTGCTTCTTTCTCATGGCTGAATAATATTTCATTGTGTGTATGTGTGTATTTATATAAATATATACATATATATATGTATGATTCATCTCTGGTGAACACTTAGGTAATTTGTATATCTTGGCTATTATGAATAATGTTGTAGTGAACATGGAAGTATAACTATCTCTTAAAGATCTGGTTTTCATTTCCTTTTGGTATATACCTCGGAGTGGAGTTGCTGGATCATAGAGTAACTGTATTTTTAACTTTTTGAGGAACCTCCATACTGTTTTCCACGGTGGCTGTGCCAATTTTCTTTCCCTCTACCCTCACCGCCCCTTCTTGATTTATCCTGCTCTTCACCCTGTGACCTCATGCATGGCCTGAGTGGGGCTGGAGTGACAGCCTGGTGAGAGGTTAAAAGGTCAGCTTGCTGGCATCTCAAGTTGGATGTGAGACTTGGGAAAATCTATCCCAGATCCCTTTTGGTACTTGTTTCTCTTAAGAAAGCATATCAGCTTTGTACTTCCCATTTCTCCAGAGTTCAGTGTCCTATGACTGACTAAACACCCCCATTGAGACCCCTACTCCTGTGTCCCATACTTCATGATTGCTTCTCCTTCTTTTCCTGACTTTCATACTCCCTTGTGCTGTTGGTAGTTTGGATTTTAGTCATTTGGCTGAATATTTAGGACAGTGGCACCTGGTAGGGTCTTAATACATTTTTGAATGAATAATTTGTCTATTGATGGAAAGCAATCTGACTAAATGAATTAATCCATATGAAAATACAAGGTCCCAAACCTTTCATCATTGCCATTTCAAGTATTACAGGGGATTTAGGCTTGAGCATTTGTACTAGTACTTTATTATTTTTATTTCGGCAAGAGTTGTTTTTTTTTTTAATTTTATTTATTGATTTACTTGATAGAGGATGCACAAGCAGGGGCAAGGGCAGAGATAGAGCCAAGCCCCGAGTCAGGCCCCAACCACACAACCCATGAGATCATGACCTAAGTCGAAACCATGAGTCTGTTGTTTAACTGACTGAGCCACCCAGGTGCCCTCCCTACTTTTTTTTTTTTTTTTTTAAATGTAGGCTCCATGTCTAGCATGGAGCCCATTGCAGAGCTTGAACTCATTATCAACCCTGAGATCAAGACCTGAACTGAGATCGAAAGTTGGATGCTTAACCAACTGAGCCACCCAGGCACCCCAGCAAGAAAAAACTTTGAGAGGAGATGGCAGTTTATGGTTAAAAAGGTTTAGATAGTCTTCCAGGTTTCTTTACCAAAGACAATCACCGTTCCTGATTTCTTTTTTTTTTCTTTTTTTTTTTTTTTACCGTTCCTGATTTCTTATGTATCTTTTTTGAGACTTTCCATAAGTATACAAATGTATATTTACATATTACACCCCGCTAACATATAAGAGACATGCCTCTTCCTTTTTCTTCCTTTTTTTTTTTTTTTTTTTTTTTACTTTTTGTTAAGATAAGGCCCTAACCAAATGGATCACCTCCCTCTCCCCCCTTAGCTATTCCCAAATAGGCTATATATTTGTCTTAAAAAAAAAAAATCTCATTCCAAATTGTGTATTTCACATTATTTTTTTTACACCACTTTGGTATTTGGATAAAGATTTGACTGTCTATGCCAGAAAATCTAAAATAACAGTGGCTTACACAGGATAAATTTTTTCTTTCACCTAAGACAAGTCTAGGGATGATAGGGCAGCTCACAATGTCAGGGACTCAGGCTCTTTCTAGTGCTTTGCCTCATGATCCAAGATGGCTGCTGAACCTCTAGTCATTCTGTCCATATTCTAGGCAGCAGGAAAGAATGGTTTCTCCTAAGCCCCAAACCATGTGCTCTCTTTGTGGAGACCTCACCAGCAGTATCCTACAAGACTTCCTAGCTGGCCCAGCTAAAAATTGGGGATTCTATGGCCACCAAAGAAGAGGAATATAGATATTGGGGTAGATAGCTAGTATTTTCTGCCACCATTACTCACCTCTTCAAATATGACAACCTCCCCTCCCCCATGGACTTTAACAGGACTTTTTGCTTCTCTCAGAAATCTTCAACTGTGCCAACTTGATTTGGTGGGGGGGCGGGGGGAGACAGGTCAGTCCAGTGTGAGAATGGCCATGTTATTCAGAACTTTAAAAAAGTAAGGGTTGTTTTAGCTCAGAGGAAAGTTCAGTGTGGTTTGACACTGCAGTTTAGCCCTTTCTGAGCTGATCATTTAGATCAGGGCTTGGCAAAGCTTTTCTATAAAGGACCAGAGAGTAGGTGTTTTAGGCTTTGCTGGCCATATCCTCTGTGCTATAGCTACTCTAGTCTGCCTTGTGCTGCAAGAGCAGCTGCCGATGATATATAGAAGGATGAGCATGGCCGTGTTCTGATGAAATTTTATTATCATTTTGAAATTAAAGTTACAGATACTTTTATGGTCCTGAAATATTTATCTTGGTTTTTTCAACTATTTTAAAATGTAAGCGCTGTTCTTATAAGCTACACAAAAACATAGGGCCATGGTTTGCTGACTCTGAGTTTAGATGATGCTTGTAGAAATGATAAGCTCTAAGAAAAGAAAGTAATATTTTGCTGCTCTAAGAACAAGTTAGTCAACTAGGCTGAGACTCTGGGCAGAGGGAAGGAGAATCTAAAAATGTTTCAAAGAGTTGACTGTTTTGAGGTCACATACTTTAAAATGCATAGGGATCCCTGGGTGGCGCAGCGGTTTGGCGCCTGCCTTTGGCCCAGGGCGCGATCCTGGAGACCCGGGATCGAATCCCACATCGGGCTCCTGGTGCATGGAGCCTGCTTCTCCCTCTGCCTGTGTCTCTGCCTCTCTCTCTCTCTCTGTGACTATCATAAATAAATAAAAATTAAAAAAAATTTAAAATGCATAAAAATACATTACTAGAAAATACACATTTTTCTTAGTGATACATTTAGTTTTTAAATATGATACAAAATTTACCATTTTAACTAATCTTTAAAAGTACAATTCAGTGCCATTAAGTTCTTTCACAGTATGTGTAGCCATTACCATGATCCATTTCCTAAATGATTTTCTATCATCTGAAACAGAAGCTCTTCCTGTTAAACAGCAGCTCTCCACTACCCCCTCCCCCTACCTCATAGAAACCGCTATTGTCTTTTCTATAAATTTGCCTATTCTCGGTACCACGTAAGTGGAACCATACAGTATTTATCATTTTTAGTCTGGTTTATTCACTTAGCATAATATCTTCCAGGTTCATCAATATTTTGTAGCAGGTGTCAGAATTTTTCCTTTTTAAGGCTGAATAATATTCTATCATTTGTGTATATCATATCCATTTTGTTTATCCATCCATTCATCTGTTGGCAGACATCTGGCTTGTTTGCATCTTTCTGCTACTGTGAATAATGCTGCTTGAGTCCTGCTTTTAATTCTTTTGTGTATATACCTGGAATTACAGCATATGGTAATTCTAGCTTTTTAAGGAACCACCATACTGTTTTCTGCAGAGGCTGCACCATTTTACGTTCCCATGAGCAATGCCCAGAGGTTTCACTTTGAATATGGAATTTAGAGTATGTGGACTGAGAATGTACTCCGTTTTTCTAAACATTTTTAGATTCCTCTTCCCTCTGTTCCTTTCCATAGTCTTACTCTACTTCACCAACATTTAAATAAATACATAAATACATAAATAAATTACTTAATTCTATTTATGAGCGTGTGCAGGGGGAGGGGCAGAGGGTGGGAGAGACTCTCAAGTAAACTCTGGGCTGAATGTGGAGCCTGTCATGAGACTCAATCTCAGGACACTGATATCATGACCTGAGCCAGAAGCAAGAGTTGACTGCTCAACCGATTGAGCCACCCAGGAACTCCACTACCTGACCAACTTCTATTTAGAAGAGCAAATCATTCCTTTCCTCATTCCTCACCAACACTTACTTAAAAAACCTTTTTTTTTTTTTTTTTTTAAGATTTTATTTATTTGTTTGAGAGAGAGCGAGAACGAGTGGGAGAGACAGTATGAGTACAGGGACGGAAGGGCAGAGGGAGAGGGGGAAGCAGGCTCCCTACTAAGGAGAAAGCCTGATGTGGGGCTTGATCCTGGAACTCTGGGATCATGACCTGAGCCAAAGGCAGACGCTTAACCAACTGAGCCACCCAAGTGCCCGAATTTTATTAAGTTTTTTAAAAGTTTATTTAATTCCTATACTCATAGTGGGACTCAAACTCACAATCCCAAGATCAAGAGTCACATGCTCCTCCAACAGAGCCAGCAAGGTGCCCCAATTTTATTAACTTTTAAAATTTTAATTCCAGTATAGTTAACATACAGTGCTATATTAGTTTCAGGTACAGTGATTCAGTATTTCTATACATTACTCAGTGCTCATCAGGATAAGTGTACTCTTCAATCCCCATCATCCATTTCCCCCCTCACCCCTACCTCACCTCTGGTAACCATCAGTTCTCTATAGTTAAGAGTCTGTTTCTTGGTTTGTCTCTGTTTTTTTTTTTTTTTTTCCTCCTTTGTTCATTTGTTTTGTTTCTTAAATTCCACATGGGAGTGAAACCATATGTTGTCTTCTAGCTGATTTTGCTTAGCTGCTTAGCTATTATACTCTAATTCCAACCATGTTATTGCAAATGGCAATATTTCATTCTTTTTTATGGCCAAATAATATTCTATTGTGTGCGTGTGTGTGTGTGTGTGTGTGTATATATATATATATATCACTTCATCTTTATTCATTCATCTGTTGATGGACAGTTAAGCTACTTCCATAGTTTGGCTATTGTAAATAATGTTGCAGTAAACATAGGGGTGCACATATCCTTTCAAATTAGTGTTTTTGTATTCTTTGGGTAAACACCCAGTAGTGGGATTACTGGATTATAGGGTAGCTCTATTTATAACTTTTTGAGGAATCTCCGTACTGTTTTCCACAGTGGCTGCACCAGTTTGCATTCCTACCAGCAGTGCAGTCTTCCTCCTTCTCCACATCCTCCACCAGCACTTGTTTCTTGTGTTTTTGATTTTAGTCATTTTGACAAGTGTGAAGGGATATCTTCTTGTAGTTTTGATTTCCATTTCCCTGATGATGAGTGATGTTGAACATCTTTTCATTGTCTGTTGGCCATCTGGATGTCTTCTTTGGAGAAATATCTGCTCATGCCTTCTGCCCATTTTTAAAATTGGCTTATTTGTTACTTATTTGGTAAGTTGTATCAGTTCTTTATGTATTTTGGATACTAACCCTTTATTAGAGATGTTATTTGTAAACACCTTTATCCATTCAGTAGGTTGTCTTAGTTTTGTTGATGGTTCCCTCTTTTGTGCAGAAGCTTTTTATTTTGATATAGTCCTAATAGTTTGTTTGCTTTTGTTTTCCTTGCCTCAGGGAATATTCTAAAAAATGTTGCTATGGCTGCTGTTAGAGAAATTATTGCCTGTGATGTCTTCTAGGATTTTTATGGTTTTAGGTTTCACATTTATGTCTTTAATCCATATTGAGTTTATTTTTGTGTATGGTGTGAGAAAGTGGTCCAGAGTCATTCTTTTGCATGTTGCTATCTAGTTTCCTCAGCACCATTTGTTGAAGAGACTTTTCCCCATAACATATTCTTGCCTTTTTTGTTGAAGATTAATTGACCATATAATTGTGAGTTTGTTTCTGGGCTTAATTCCTGGATTGTTTCTGGATTTTGTCTTCTGTTCTATTGATCTATGTGTCTGTTTTTGTGTCAGTACCATACTGTTTTGATCACTATAGCTCTGTGATATAAGTTGAAGTCCAGAGTTGTGATGCTTCCAGCTTTGATTTTCCTTTTCAAGATTGCATTGGCAATTTGGGATTTTTTTGTGGTTCCACAGATGTGAGAATTGACTGTTCTAGTTCTGTGAAAAATGCTGTTGATATTTTGGTAGGGATTGCATTAAATGTGTAGATTGGTTTGGGTAGTATAGATAGACATTTCTTTTTTTTTTTTTTTTTTTTTTTTAGATAGACATTTCTTAACAGTGTTTTTTCTGCCAGTCCAGGAGCATGGAATGCCTTTCCATTTCTTTGTGTCCTCTTAAACTTCTTTCATCAGTGTTTTGTAGTTTTCAAAATACAGGTCTTTTACCTCTTTGGTTAGGTTTCTTCCTAGATATATTATTATTTTTGATGCAATTGTAAATTGGATTATTTTCTTTTTTAAGATTTTATTTATTCATTCGAGAGAGAGTCAGAGACATAAGCAGAGGGAGAAGCAGGATTCATGCAGGGAGCCCGATGTGGGACTCGATCCCGAGACTCCAGGATCACACCTTGGGCCAAAGTCAGGCACTAAACTGCTGAGCCACCTAGGTGTCCCTTGGATTGTTGTCTTAATTTCTCTTTCTGTTGCTTCATTTTTGGTGTACGAAATGCAACAGATTTCTGTACATTGATTTTTGTATCCTGTGATGTTACTGAATTTATCAGTTCTAGCTGTTCTTTGATGGAGTCTTTCAGGTTTTTACAGAGAGTGTCATGTCACCTAAAAATAGAGAAAGTTTGATTTCTTCCTTGCTGATTTGGATGCCTTTTATTTCTGTTGTCTGATTGCTGTGACTAAGACTTCTAGTACTGTGTTGAATAAAAGTGGTGAAAGTGGACATCCTTGTCTTGTTCCTCACCTTAGGGAAGAGGCCCTGGAATTTTTCCCCCATTGAGGATGATGCCAGCTGTCGGGTTTTTCACAGAGGGCCTTTCTTATGTTGAGGTGTGTTCCCTCTAAACCTACTTTTTGACGGTTTTTAGCATGAATGAATGTTGTGCCTTGTCAAAAATGCTTTTTCTGTGTCTATTGAAACTGCTCACATGGTTCTTATCCTTTCTCTTATTGAAGTTACGTAACACACGGATTCATTTGTGAATATTAAATTACTCTTACAACCCAGGCATAAATCCCACTTGATTGTGGTAAATGATTTTTTTTTTAATGTATTGTTGTATTTGGTTTGCTAGTATTTTGTTGAGGAACTTTGCATCTGTGTTCATCAGAGATACTGGCTATAGTTCTCCTTTTTGGTGGTCAGGGTAATGCTGGACTTAGAATGAATTTGGAAGTTTCCCTTTCTTTTCTATTTTTGGTAGCAGTTTGAGAAGAGTAGGTATTAACTCTTTTTTAAATGTTTGGTGGAATTCACCTGTGAAGCTATCTGGTCCTGGACTTTGGTTAATTGGGAGCTTTTTGATTACTGATTCAGCTTCATTGTTCAAATTGTCTAGCTCTTCCTGTTTCAGTTTTGATTGTTTATGTTTCTAGGAATGTATTCATTTCTTTTAGGTTGTCCAATTTGTTGACAGATAATTTTTATAACATTTTATAATATATTATAATTATATTATAATATATAATTATAATATATATATTATATTTATATTTTATAATTTTTATAATATTCTCTCATAATTGTTAGTATCATAATTGTTTGTATTGTCTATGGTGTTGGTTTTTATTTCTCCTCTCTTGTGATTTTATTAGGATCCTTTCTCTTTTTTTTTTTGTCTTGATAGATCTTGCTAGAGGTTTATCAATTTTATTGATTTTTTTTTTTTTTTTCGAAGAATCAGCTCCTGGTTTCATTGATCTCTTCTATTGTCTTTTTAGTTTCTATATCACTTATTTCTGCTCTAGTTTTTATTATTTCCTTGTTTCTGCTGGTTTTAGGTTTTGTTTGTTCTTTTTCTAGCTCCTTTAGGTATTAGGTTAAGTTGTTTGAGACTGTTCTTGCTTCTTGAGGTAGGCCTGTACCTGCATTGCTATAAACTTCTCTCTTAGAACCACTTTTGCTGTATCCTAAAGATTTTGAACTATTGTGTTTTTCTTTTTATTTATTTCCATGTACTTTTAAATTTTATTTCCTGGTGACCCATTCATTGTTCAGTAGCATGTTACGTAACTTCTATGTATTTGTGTTCTTTCCAGATTTTTTTCTTGTGGTTGACTTCTAGTTTCATAATGTTGTGGCCAGAAAAGATGCATGGTGTGACTTTGATCTTTTTGTACTTGTTGAGGCTTGTTTTGTGGCATAACATGTGATCTATTCTGGAGAATGTTCCATGTGTACTTGAAAAGAATATGTATTCTGCTGTTTTAGGATGGAATGTTCTGTTCCAGTGTGTCATTCAAAGGCATGATTTCCTTGATGAATTTCTGTTTAGATTATGTGTCTGTTGATATAAGTGGGGTGTTAAAGTCCCCTACTATTATTGTATTATTATCAATGAGTTCCTTTATTTTTATCATTAACTGTTTTACATATCTGTGTGCTCCGGTGTTGGGTGCATAAATATTTATAATTGTATATCTTCTTATTGGAGTGTTCCTTTTATGATTATACTGTGTTCTTCGTCTTTTGTTACAGTCTTGGTTTTAAAGTCTGTTTTGTCCAATATAAGTATTATTACTCCAGCTGTCTTTTGACATCCATTTGCATGATAAATACTTCTCCATTTCCTCACTTTGAGTCTGCAGTTGTCTTAAGGTCTAAAATGAGTGTCTTGTAGGCAGCATATCAATGGCCCTCTTTTTTTTTTTTTTTTATCCATCTGTCACCCTATGTCTTTTGATTGGAGTGTTTAGTCCATTTACATTCAAAGTAGTTATTGCTATATATGTATCCTTTGCCATTACTTGTTTTGTGATTGTTTATGAAGATTTTCTCTGATCCTTTCTTGTCTTTCTTTCATGCTTTATTGGCTTTCTTTAGTGATATATTTCGATTTCTTTCTCTTTATTTTTTGCATATTAGTGGTTTTTGATTTGTGGTTAGGTTTGTATATAACATCTTCTGCATATAGCAGTCTATATTAAGTTGATGGTCATTTAAGTTAGGATCCATTCTTTATTCCTCTCCTCCCCATGTTTTAGGCATATGGTATCATATTTTTTTCTATTTTTATTTTAAATATTTATTTATTTTATTTGAGAGAGTGTGAGCATAAGTGGGGGGAGGGGCAGAGGGAGAAGCAGACTCCCCACTGAGCAGAGAGCCTGACGGTGGGGCTCAATCCCAGAACCCTGAGATTGTGACCTGAGCTGAAGGCAGACACTTAACCAACTGAGCCACTGAGGTGCCTGTATGGTGTCATATTTTATATCCTTTTATTCTGCAAGTTCTTTTTTTTTTTTTAGTTCTTTGATTTTTTTTAATAGAAATATTAATTTTTGATGCTTTGTGTTTCCTACTTTTATAATGTCATTTTGATTTTTCCTTTCCACTCAGAGTCCCCTTTAATATTTCTTGCAGGGTTGGTTTAGTGGTCATGAACTCTTTAGTTTTTGTTTGTCTGGGAAACTCTTTATTCTATCCTATCCTGAATGAATGCCTGGCTGGATAGAGTATTCTTGGCTGCAGATTTTTCCCATTTGCACTTTGAATATGTCATGCCACTTCTTTCTGGTTTGGAAAGTTTCTGTTGAAAAAATCACTGATAGCTTTATAAGGTTTCCTTTGTATGTAACTGTCTTCCTTTGTCTTGCTGCTTTTAATATTTTTTAATCACTATATTTTGCCATTTTATTTTTTTATTTTTTTAAATTTTTATTTATTTATGATAGTCACACAGAGAGAGAGAGAGAGAGAGAGAGAGAGAGAGAGAGGCAGAGACATAGGCAGAGGGAGAAGCAGGCTCCATGCACCGGGAGCCCGATGTGGGATTCGATCCCGGGTCTCCAGGATCGCGCCCTGGGCCAAAGGCAGGCGCCAAACCGCTGCCCCACCCAGGGATCCCTATTTTGCCATTTAAAAGATGTCAGTTTGACACAGAGAGAGCACAAGCAGGGGAGCAACAGGGAGAGGGAGAGGAAGCTTGAAGTGGGGCTCGATTGCAGGACTCCGGGATCATGACCTGAGCTGGAAGGAAGATGCTTAACCTACCAAGCCACCCAGGTGCCCCTATTTTGCCATTTTGATTATAATATGTCTTGGTGTGGATCTGCTTTTGTCAAGTTTGTTGGGGGTTCTCTGTGCCTCCTGGATCTGGATATCTGTTTCCTCAGATTAGGGAAGTTTTCAGCTATTATTCCTTCAAATACATTTTCTGCTCCCTTTTCACTCTCTTCTTTTCTGGAACTCCTATAATATGAATATTATTATGTTTGATGGAGTCACTAATTTCCTTAAATCTATTCTCATGTTGCATAATTCTTGTTTCTCTTTTTTGTTCAGCTTGATTACTTTCCATTACTCTATCTCCTAGGTCATGAATTCAATCCTCTGCTTCTTCCAGCCTGCTGTTTATTCCTTCAGGTATGTTTCTCCTTTTGTTTATTGAGTCCTTTATCTTTGTTATGTTATTATTATTTTTTATCTCTCTGTTGAGGATCTCATTGATATCTTCCACTCTTTTCTCAAGTCCAGTGACTGTCCTTAGGATCATTGCTTTAAATTCTCCATCAGGCATGTGATTTATTTATTTTTTATTTTTTATTTTTTTATTTTTTCAGGCATGTGATTTAAACATCTGTTTCACTTAGATCCTGGCTGTGGCCTTGTCCTGGTCTTTCATTTGGAACATATTCCTCTGTCTTCTCATTTTGTTTAAGTCTCTGTTAGGAAAGTTAGATATGTCTCCTGTTCTTGAGGGTAATGGCTTTCTGAAGAAGAGGTCCTATAGTACCCTGCAACACAGAGTCCCCTGGTCTCCAGGACCTGCTACTTCTGAGAGTGTCTCCAGTGTGTGCTATGTATGGTCTGCTGTTGTGTCCTGACTGCTTTATCCTTCAGGCTGGTTCTCTTCAGGAGCTCTCTTTACCTTTGGTGGGCAGTGTTTGGTCCCTGGCCTGAACATGGTATGTTTTAACTAGGTGTGCTCTGATCTCTTTGTGAATGAGACCTATTGCTGCTGCCACTGGAGCTGAGGCCTTGCAAAACTCCTGGATTGGGAGACACAGTGCTGGCAGGGGATTTGGCCAGTCTTCTGCGGGAGAGGGCCCTCTGCACTGGGACTGGGGCCAGCATGACTGGGAGTGTTGGTTCCACCAGAGCATGGGGGGGAGTGGGGCTTGGTGTAAGCAACTTAATGAGTGAGTGTCAGTGCTGGGCTGGTTCCTGCAGGTGGCACTGTGCTTATGCTGAGGGGTGGGGGATAGAACTGGTGTGGCCAGTTCCTTTGTTCCTGGAAGAGGATCTCTGTAAAGGCTGCCTCTCTGGGATGTGCGCTGAAATGAGCAAATAATCTCCCCAGTATGTGCACCCGAGGCTCTACAGTTTGCTGTTTCTATGCTGGTCTTTGGATTGTTTGCCTGCCTGTTTTCCAAGAGCAGCCCCAATGTCTCCAGGCTCTCCCCAAGCCAAGCACGCTGACCTTTAAACCACCAGGCTTTCAGCCCCACTGGTTGTAAGAACTCAAGAAATTTGGTCCCTCTTGATTTCCAAGCCAGCTGCTATGGGGATTCATTGCTCCTTGTGCTCCCCTATGTGTTAGGCTTCTTTCTCCTGTGATCTCTGGGATGACTGCCTCCCCACCACAGTGGCCACCATCTGTTTCTTGTCCAAACCACATCTCTGCACTTCCTATCTTCAATGTGGCCTCTTCTCTGCCTTCAGTTATGGAGTTTGTTCTGCTAGTCTTCAAGTCAATTTCTGGGGGTACTTAGGATGATTTGATAGTTGTCTAATTATATTCATGGGACTAGGTGAGCCTAGTGTCCTACTTTGTAGTCATCTTTTGTCCCTCTCTATTCTTAATTTGAGTTGTTTTTTTTTTTTTTTTTTTTTTTTAAGATTTTGTTTATTTGACAGAGAGCACAAGTAGGTAGAGCAGCAGGTAGAAGGAGACTGAGGCTGAGCAGGGAGCCCAGTGTGGGGCTCCATCCCAGGAATTCGGGATACATGACCTGAGCCCAAGGCAGATGCTTACTTGTCTGAGCCACCCAGGTGCCCCAAGGCTTTTCTTGTTTTTCTTTTTAACCAAGAAAGGATGTTGAATTTTGTCAAGTGCTGCTTCTGTAGTGATGCATATTAAGAATATACAATGTGATTTCTGAGGTTTATTTTAAACTACTTCAGCAAAGAGAAAAAGGAGGTTTTATGAAGCAAGTATGACAAAATCTGGGTAATTGTGTAGAATGGATGATGCTTTGGGGATTTACTAAACTATTAATGATACTTAATATTAACTATAATAAAAGGAAAAGCTGTCGTTAAAGTATGAATTTTTTAAAATTGTTCTTAAAAATGTCTGATTTAAGTTATTAAGTTATTATTTTGATTACTGTCATTTATTTTCTCTTTGTTCCAGGGAATATTGTGCTCATTTGCAACAGCCAACTCTATTATGCTTTTGCTTTTTCCTAAGATAGAAGAAGAATCTGTTTATGATCTTTAAGAGTTTGACTCTGGCCTTCAGTTCTCTTCTTGCCTCTAGAAGTTGGTAAAGTTGATTCTTGTCAATTCTTGAGTGTTGAGTATAAATGTGCAGTAAGTTCTCAGCCTGAATTACTTGAAGGAGCTTTGAGAAAAGTACAGAAATGTAGACAGATTCCCTAGGCCTAGGTAGGGTAGGACTTGCTCCCCAGAAGTGACTAGGATGTGGTCAGATTTGGGAGTCACTAAGTAGGAGCCTTGCACCAGGAAGGGCATGGCAGCCCAATGCTCCCTCCTACCAGCCTGGAGAACATCCTGGATCAGTGGGAGGAGAGCAGAACTTGGAATCAGATGTTCCAGGCCAGGTAGTAGACTTAGAAGACCCTGGTTGAACAGGTGACTTCGCTGTCAGAAAAACGAGACTGAGCTGTGCTACCAGTGAGCTCCCTGAATGAGTTGGTTATTCCATGATGAGATTTTGGTCAGAGTCAGTCTGGGAGAGAGACATTGATGACCAGAATGAGGGGATTAATGTGGCATCCTCCTGTGTCCTGAAGGAGAAGATATTTATGTATCTGTATTAGGTTGATTATGTTTTCAGAAGAATCACCCAAAGAGAATAACCACAAATTCCTGAAGATTGCATGTGTGTGCGTGTGTATGCATGCATGCATAGGTGCGTGCATGTGTGTGTGCTGAGGGAGGTAGAGGGGAAAAGTTTGCTTTATTTTTCTGCTTATTTATTTAAGTTAGCGTAAGACATACTATAATTACCTTCTATATTTCTAAAAGAAAAACTCAATCTCCTCTTGGATGGTCTAGTGGAACAGCAACCTTGACAAATTTAATAAAATTAAGCGTTGTATAATGAGCTTTTCTTTTGAGGCCTTTAAGTGTTCAAATATGTCTTGTTAGCTTACTCAAGCCAAATTGGGAGGGTCAAAAAGATGTTGGCAGCCTGAGACTCCAGGCACTGAGATTTAGCCCCAGATCACGTCCAGGGGTTAGTGGGCAACTGCTAACAGATTCTGGTCTTCTAAAAAAAAAATTAAATAAATAAAAAAATCCAGGATTCAGAAGAGATTTGAGGGATTTTTGGTGCTGCCCGCCCTTTTACAGATGACAGAACAGAGCCGGCTCCTGCTGAGCCCAGGCGTTTCCCATTTACTTGGTCTCTCCAAGGATGGCAGCACCTTCAAAACATAGAACACACTTCCCTGCCGGAAGCCACATCTTGCCGTGGTGACACCCGAAAGCAACCCCTGTGGTCTTAGGCTTGTTTTGGAGAGATGCAGCATGACTGCTTTTGTTGTTACAACACTGGGTGGTCTGCCAGTAAGCACGTAGTATAAATAACAACTAATAAATAATTTTACAGCAGAGGTCCTAAATCTTTCCAGATAGTGCACTGGTGCGTGGCTGTCAAATGCCAGACAGATCCTAAGAAAACAGTAACTTTAGCCCATCCATTTTTTACATACATGGCACATTGTTGTCATAAAATTTTCCTGAGGTTTTAATGGCTCAAGGGCAAAAATGTACACATAAAAACACATGTACACAAACACGCCACATATGCATAGCTACCCTAGCCAGCTACATGATGACTTCTGTTTTTAGAAATTGCCACTTTTAATATACATTTCTGGGCTTTTCTTCTAGTTTGGCTACAGTGCATTATTTTATACTGTGATGAATATGAGCAGACTTGATTTCTTTCTTTTTTTTTTAGTAAAATACCTGTGATTTTTGCATGCTGGACCACACTCTTAGAATTGTGTTTGTGTCCAAAATGATGAGAAGGTGAAATGGTTTCACTCATTTTATAGTTTCCTACCTCTTGAGAGCCAGCTACCTGAGTCCTGTGCCGTCTAGAACTTTGGGGTTTCCTTGTGAGCTGGAGTTAGGATTTTGGTCTCTTAATCCCCCTCCCTTCCTCCCACCCTCACTGCAAAATTTCCAGGCTTCAGCTTCTTCACCTGCATATTGGGGATGATAGTACCTATGGTTGGGGTTATTTTAAGGATCGAGTGTGGTGGCTTCCACATGAGCCCTCAGATAGGTTTTCAGTAGGTGTGGATTCACTTCACCTTCTGTATTTACGTCTCATACCCTCTTCTGTTGAAATTCTGTCCACGGCAAAACCTGTGCTCTCATGAAGTCCTCTTGTATTGGAAGGAAAGTCACACTGCTCTGTATTTTCATAGTGACTGCTAAGCCTCTCTCCTATTGTCTTTTGGTGTGATGTCCTTCGCTGTGGCGATGACAGCAGCCCATCTGTGTACGGCCTCACCCCCATTCTGGTCAAGCTACTGGGCAGAAGGCAGAGGACAGAGGCTGATGGAGCCCTGCATTTCCTGTGGGACGTTAGCACGTGCTGTGCACACAGCAGGTGCGATTACGGTTAGGCTCTCAACAGATGTGTGGGGCGGTTCTTAAAATAAATCTGTAGAACTGTACGTGCTCATGAGGTGCTTATCTCCCTCATCCTTCTGCTGCCTGGGCCTCTCTCAAACCCTCTGGCTTGGAGGCTCTCCTCTGTCACCGGAGCAGGCTTGGCTTCCCAGGGAGGTCAGGTTCATAGAGTGGTGGTTAATTGGATCCAGCTTGTCTACTTAATAGTTGTGTGTTATGGGTATAATTGTGTCTCCCAAAAGACATTGGAAGTCCTGACCCAGTATCTCAGAATGTGACCTTATTTGGAAGTAGGGTCTTGACAAGGTAGTCACAGTTGCATGAGGTTATTAGAGTGGGTCTTAATCCAACACGACCGATGTCCTTATTAGAAGGGACAGATGCATAGAGGCTGGAGACTATGTGGAGGCACAGAGAAAGCAACTTTTACAAGCCAGGGAATACTTGAGACTTCCCCAAACTAGAAGGAACGTATTCTGCTGACACCTTGATTTTGGACTTCTATCCTCTAAAACTGTCAGGTAATACATTTCCAGTGTGTGATGCTTTGTTATGACAGCCCCAGGGAAATGTAGGTTGTGTGAAGCAGGCAAGTCTGTTCATCTTCTCAGCTTTATTATTTTTTTAAATCTCTGGGATGATATGACCAATCATAACTATCTCCTAGGGTTCTTCCGAGGTTTAAATAGTGACTGGAATTTTGGGAAGACTTTTATTAATGGTGTCCCTTTATGCTTGTTCTGTAGACTCCCAGCCTTCCTCAGCCTGGACCACTTTTAAATTTAGCAATCCCGTTGTTGTGTTTCTCCAGAAGCTGTTCAGCCAGGCTCTGATTTCTGTGACCATGAGATCTAGAAGCCTTAGCCTGAAGTGAATTATCTTTTCCAGCAGGAATCCCGTTCGGTTGGGATTTTCATGTCTTGATGAAGCGCTAAGCCAGTCAAGTAACCTGCAAAGCCGTCCCATCCTATTAGTACTTATTATTATTATTATTATTTATTATTAATTATTATTAAAGACTATTCATGAGAGAGAGAGAGAGAGAGAGAGAGCAGGGAGCCCAACGTGGGACTCGATCCCGGAACTCTAGGATCACGCCCTGGGCTGAAGGCAGCGCTAAACCGCTGAGCCACCCGGGCTGCCCAGTTAGTACACATTAATAGGCTGAGGCCCCCACCATTTTAACTGAGAGCCTTTGTTATATATGATAACCTTTAAGTACCTATTGATTTCCTTACTTTTTTTTTTTTTTATCTCCTTACTTTTGTTTATTTCAGTTAAGTATAGTTGACAATCCAGTATTAGTTTCAGGCACACAACATGGTAATTTGACACATCTACACATTATAGACTGCTCACCATGATGAGTGTGATACCATCTGTCACCTTACAAAGTTATTACAATACTATCTACATAGTCATCATACTGTAATTTACATCCCTTTGATTTAGGACTAGAAGTTTCCTCTTAATCTCCTTTCCCTATTTTACTCATCCTCCCAATCCCTTCCTTCTGGCATTCTGGCAATCACCAGTTTGTTCTCTATTTCTGAGCCTGTTTTATGTTTTTTTAAATTAAAAAATTTTTTTTTAAGATTCCACATGTAAGTGAAACAATATAGCATTTGTCTTCCTCTGACTTATCTCACTCAGCACAGTCACATCTAGGTCAGTCCATGTTGTTGCACATGGCAAGATTTCATTACCTTTAATGGCTGAGTAATATTCCATTGTATATTTATACCACATCCTTATCCATTTATCTATTGATGGACACTTACATTGCTTCCAAATCTTAGCCTTATAAATAATGCTGCAGCAAACAGAGGGGTGTGTATATCTTTTCAAATTAATGTTTTTGTTTTCTTTGGGTAAATACCCAGAATAAGAATTGCTGGATCATATGGTGTTTTTATTTTTAATTTTTTGAGAAACCTCCATACCATTTTCCATGGAGATTGCTTTGGTTTGTATTCCCACCATCCAGTACATAAGGGTTCCCTTTTACCCATATCCTTGCCAACGCTTGTTATCTCTTGTCTTTTTGATTTTTTAGCACTCTTCATGTCTTTGGAAAAATGACTGTTCAGGTTTTCTGCCTATTTTTTAACGGAAGTGTGTGTGTGTGTGTGTGTGTGTGTGTTTTGGTGTGTTGAGTTGTATGAGGTTTTTAAAAACATTTTGGATATTAACCCCTTATGGGAGATACCATTTACAAATATCTCCTCCTATTCAGTAGATTACCTTTCGTTTTGTTGGTTTCCTTTGCTGAGCAAACATATTTCAGTTTGACGTAGTCCCAATTATTTATTTTCGTTTTTGCTGCCCTTGTGTGAGGAGACTGAGCCAAAAAAATATTGCTAAGACCGATGTTCAAGAGATTCTGCCCATGGGGGCGCCTGAGGGGCTCAGCTGGTTGAGCGTCTGACTCTTGATTTCTGCTCAGGTCATGAGGTTGAGCCCCACTCCCCACTGAGTGTGGAGCCTGTTTGAGATTCTCTCTCTCCCTTTCCCTCTGCCCCTCCCCCTGCTCATGCTCTCTCTCAAAAATAAATATGTAAATTTAAATGGAAAAGGTTACTGACTATGTTTTCTTTCAGGATTTTTATGGTTTCAGGTCTTACATTTAGATCTCTAATCCATTTTGAATTTATGGTATAAGAAAGTGGTCCAGTTTAATTCTTTTGTATGCAGCTGTCCAGTTTTTCCAGAGCTATTTATTGAAGAGACTCGCTTTTCCCCATTGTATATTCTTGCCTCTTTTGTTTTTGATTAGTTAATGATATAATCGTGGATTTATTTCTAGACTTTTGATTCTGTTCCCTTGATCTATGCTGTCTATTTTTGTGCCAGTACTATACTGCTTCAATTACTAAAGCTTTGTAGTGTATTTTGAAATTGGCTTTGTTTGTCTTAAGATTGCTTTGGCTCTTTGGGGTCTTTTATGGTTCCCTATAAATTGTAAGGTTGTTTATTGTAGTTCAATGAACAAATGCTATTGGTATTTTGATAGGGATTACATTGAGTCTCTAGTTTGCTTTGGGTAATGCCGACATTTTAATAGTATTGATTCTTCCCAACTCTAAACCTAGAATATCTTTCCATTTATTTGTGTCCTCTCCAATATCTTTCATCAATGTCTTATGTTTTCCAGGGTACAGGCCTTTCATCTCCTTGGTTAAATTTGTTCCTCGGTATTTTAATATTTTTGATGCAGTTGTCAATGGGATTATTGTTCAAATTTCTTTCTATTAGTTATTGTTCAAATTTCTTTCTATTGGTTTGTTATTAGTTATTAGTGATTTCTCTTTTTAAAAATTCCTGTTACTAAGGCTACAGGAGGTAGGGCCTGGGTTATTTGGTGGTGGTTAGAAGAAAAATAAAAATCTTTGAATTTACAACTCTGAGTCCTTCTTTGTGGGAGGTGGGTGTCATCTGGAATCAGCTGTGGGTCTCAGTCTGACACTGCACCTGTGGCCTTAGGCCAGTTTCTTAATCTTTTTGAGTCCTCTGCTATCTTCTCTGTATAACAAAGATAATGATACCTTCCCATGTGGCTTTTTTAAGGTTTAAATGAGGTAACTTAGGTAAAGCAATGCCTTTTCTGTGTGCTACATACTTGAAAGTTCCTTTTCTCCCATTTCTCTATCTCCCAGCCGTTAAATGGTGGGTGGTTTACGTGTTGGCTTCTTTAGGCATGATGTGGAGGTTACTTTATGATAGGTAAGAGCTTACTGTGCCTCTTAAATTATACTCTGTAGAAAGCTACATGCCACCTGCATGCTGAAAACCTTTGAGTGACATAGTTCAGATTCATAACATTTTCTCAACATGCTCCAAAGTGAATTTGATAGGCTACTTAAGGTTCTTTTGGTGATAGTGTAGCTTCTGAGTTGTTTAGTACTTTTAGACTTTAAAAAATTTTTTTAAAATAAACATTTGAAGAATGAGATGGGTGTATGTGTGCATGATGGCCAAAAAAGTAAATTTTCCTTTAGCTAATGTTCTTTAATTATAAGTAGGGCATCTCTATAAGTTAAATGTATATTTTTGAAGGTCTTGAAGATAAATCTGCTTTAATAACTACGGTTATTTGAGCACTTAGGGTTCAGATAATATCAATAACCTAAAAATCTCTAAGCTTTTTATAAACATCAACGTAGACTGTATTAATATATAAAACAGGACTGCAGTTTGGGCTTAATTGAATTAGTCATTTGGTATCAGATGAGGAGTCTGCTCTCTAGTTACACTTGAAAAGAATAGAGTAGCAAAGGAAACAGGCATATAATGTTATGTTTCTGCATGAGTTTACTTGTTTTATTAATTTTCTCATTTCAAAGCCATTCTCAGATGATTCCATTAAAAAGAGGGTGGTGGGATATTTGTCATTTTCCATGAAAGTAATGATAGATATTGGGAGAGATTATTCATGCCTTATTGTAATCAGTATAACTTCATTCTATAACTACTTTTGTGTACTTAAAGTCAAATGATCTTATTCCCTTTTAAAAATAAAAAACTTATGAATTCCATAGGGGAAGAGTTCAAAATACCAGAGGTTTTTATACCTTCCTTTAATAATTATTTTCATAAACTATGTTCAGGTCGGACACAAGTCTGAAGGGCTATATGATCTGGAAACCAGCATAAAGTGAATCATCATAAAACAAATCCTATTTTCCCATAGGAGTCTAGTTTTAATTAGGGGTTTTATTCTTGACAAAGTGCTCACCATCATATAAATCATAAATATGGCCATGGATATGTTATAAAAGTAAAGATACAGCAATATACATCATGTAATAATTTAAATAATATCGTACTCCTAGTTATATACAATGAGCATGCATGTAGTGTATACATTATTATCCAAAACCCAAGTGCTTTATAAAATATACATTCAGCATATAAAAATGCACAGCTCTGCCATGGTTTAATGTAAATGGAAGAACTTAATAAAGTATAGATTGCTATACAGATGTAAGCTGAAGTTTTATTAGTCTTGTGCATATAGTCTAACATAATGCATGTGCAATAAGACATTCCTACATGTCTAGTTAGGAATATTTTTGCTGTCCTTAGAATTTGGAAAGACATCTGGGGGTCTGGGTGACTCAGTGACTCATGAGGGTAAGATAGGTAGGGAGGTTTGAACGGGTGCTTTTCTTGTGTTAATACTTCTTTGTGTTTCTATGCTTTGTTTCACAATGTTTTTACATGTGTTTGGTGGCCTTTTAAGATAAGACACCATCATTTGCATTTTGAAGAAGAGGACACTGATGAGCACAGAAGATAAATGACACTTTCAGAGTCACTTTATCACCACAAAGTTGAAAAATGAAACTAAAACCCATTCCTTCTGACTGCTCATTCTGTGTTCCTTCAAATACACCACAAGGACCTGACATTTGTCTCTGTAGTAAGCAGATGCTATCAAAATGTCAGAGAACTTAGGACCAATTGCCTAGAGTAAATTTAAATTTGAGGTCGTTCTCAAGGGAAATTGTTAGAGCATCTGAAAGTGTGGAGTCTCACGGAGGACCTCAGCTGAGATGGTTCACAAAGAAAGAGACTCTTGAATCTGCTCTTCCTTCAGAGAGCCCTGCAGCATTACTGAATGCAGGTGGTCATGGCAGGCTGGGCAGGTGGGCGACCTGAGGAGAGAGAGTGGCAAGGGCAGAAGGTCCCTCCTCTTTGCCTTAGGATATCTGTCAAGTAATTCCCATCAGTGCTGTGGTGGCCAACCCTAAAATCTCACTAGTTATGATGAAGGTGTATCAGTCATATCAGGTCAGAGGCTCTTGGTGTTGCTACCATCCTGCAAATGGGCCACCCTGGAGTTCATTTCTTTCTGGGCGTGAGGAAGAAGGGGTGAAAACATGGGGCCAGCCCTGAGTTTAAGGGTATGGTGTGTGGTCTCATGGTCCCGTTTCTTCTTTGAGCTGAAAATGTCAGCTTCTATAGTGATGGGATTGTGACACTGTCTTTGGTAACATCCTGGTTAGTCACCTGAGCTGAGCACACACCTGGCAATCATCTTGATGGCTTTTTGCTTATTTAATAAACATTTATGGAGTGCTTGTGTGCAAGACATTGGTTTGGAAATTTGATTCAAAGTAGCAATTCATCCCAATGAATCACTTGAATTGTGTTTCACCCAGTAATCATATGTTCTGTGCCACCGCCACCATTAGCCCATATGAATCCTTCTTGCAAATTAAAAACAGGCAGCCCTTCCCCGATATGTTCTACTTCCATCTGTCAGAAAACTGTCCTGCTAAGCTTATTAGAACAATACCTTCACTACTGTCTCCTGAGAAATTGTCAAAATATACAAATTGACAATATCTCTAAAATGAACAGTTCCCCCTTAGATGGGTCAGTCTGTCATCCTTGTGCAGTACACAACCTGCATAACCGTATGTGGCAACTTCGTTCCCCTTACTTCCTACTACTGAATCTTACTGAATTTTGCAGATATTCCCAGGTAAATTTTTTTTCCAATCTTTATAAACATGGTTGAGAATTCTTTTTTGGAGAAGATGATGCCAGTTCTGTTAAGCCACAGGAAAAAAAAAGTGTCGCTTCTTTTCATAAGGTCGTTTCTATGCCATTTTTCTAAGGCAGATATCAACCGTTTACAGTCTGATTTGTTTTAAAATTATATCTGCCTTCCTTCGTTGCTTCTCTGTTCTTTGACCATTTGCTACATTTTGAAAATATGGAGTCACCCTGGTATTACAGTTCTTTTTTTTTTAAAGATTTATTTATTTATTTATTTATTTATTTATTTATTTATTTATTTATTTATTTATGATAGACAGAGAGAGAGAGAGAGAGGCAGAGACACAGGAGGAGGGAGAAGCAGGCTCCATGCCGGGAGCCCGACTTGGGATTCGATCCCAGGCCTCCAGGATTGTGCCCTGGGCCAAAGGCAGGCGCTAAACCGCTGAGCCACCCAGGGATCCCCGGTATTACAGTTCTTATTTAAAAATCTTTCATTCAAATAGGACCTTGATAG
This sequence comes from Canis lupus baileyi, assembly GCF_048164855.1. Taxonomy (NCBI): domain Eukaryota; kingdom Metazoa; phylum Chordata; class Mammalia; order Carnivora; family Canidae; genus Canis; species Canis lupus. The sequence goes on along the minus strand of NC_132847.1, from coordinate 40,164,665 downwards.
AATATCCTCAAAGTAGTAAGTTCCTGCCCCGGGGCTAAAAATTAATGCCATTATTAGGAAAGTGGATTTTCTGTTTACCAGCATTTGAAATAGAGCAAACCAACAGGCAATGCTATTATTTGTTAAATGGACAGATGAATGGATTCATTGTGAGGGACATTTATTCTGAACTGTAAACCAGTTGCCTTAAAAAAACCAAAAAAACCTCTTTTATGACTGCATGTTATCACAGAAGGACCCAACAAGCCCAGAGAAGCCTGTTACTATTTCTAGGAGTTAAGGACCCTTGCTAAAAATGAAGGAGCAATCATGTGTGAAGAAAGGATAGTATGTTTAAAAAAAAAATTCCAGAACTGGTCTAATTGCACTTTGATTACTCTCTCTAGGGAGTAATTCTTATTCCTTGGTAGGAAACCACGAGCAAGTCTGACCATTTGGTTTTGTGAAAATAAACGTAGTTTAATTTATTGACACGTTACACATACCTGCCAAATTTTCTCATTCTTTTAAGCTGACATGTGTCTTGCCTGATGGAGTCACTGTAATGCAGTCTATGTGTTTTTAAAGAAATTATGTTTTGTTAAGGAATGTATCAAAATTGTTAAACCATGTTGCACCTTGTTCTCATTAGTCTTTGGAATGCGGCTGCCGGAACAGAAAGGGCAAGGGAGACAGAGACAGAGTGTGGTGGCTGAGTACCCCCACCTCCGCTGCTCTCAGGAGGCTCTGTGGGCTGCACGTGGAGCTGCAAGGTCTCAGCCTTTCCTTGGGCAGCTGTGCCAAGAGGTGCAGTCGGGGAGCCCTTGATGCAAGCCCACTGCAGCTCTGTTAGCTGATGAACCAACAAACAAAATGAATCTCGCTTCAGTCTGCAATCCAGCTATAATCACACGGCCGTGTGTAATTAAATTTCCAACATCCAGGTTTCCATTGGAAATACTTGCTAAGTGGAGGCTTGCCTGGGTTCGTTAACAGCAGTGAACACCGAAGAGTGGGTAGATGTTCCAAGTCCGGGCAATGTTACCTGCAAACATCTCTCTCATCAGGCCCCATTATCTTCTCCTGACACCCTAACCTGCGTTAGGATCCCATGAATCTTCCTGGAACTGGTACAATACTTACTAACAGCAACCCTGCCCCCCCCCCCCCCCCCCCACCTCTCTCCTCCTTTCTCCAGTCTACCCTTCACATCGTGGCTGGAGTGATCTTTAAAGATGCTTGGTCTTCTCTTCCCTGCTGGGAGCTCATCTGGGGTTCCAGTCACCTATAGCATCCAGTGCAAACTCCTTTGCATGTTGTTGAAGGCCTTTCCAGGCCTGGCCTGTGCCGCCTCGCCTAGCCTAATCTGCAGCTCTTCTCACCTGTTGTTTTATGTGCCAGATATTCTTGTAATTATGGAAGTATACCTCGATCCCTCACGCTTCTGTACCTTTGTTCTTATTTCTTCCTTGGATGTCTTCTCCATCTGGCTAATGGTCCAACTGGCCAGCTCTTAGCCCGAATACCACCTCTTCCTTGGAGCCCTCTCTGATTTCCACCTAATTTAGGCGTTCTGTGTTCCTACTGAGCTTTATCTAAAAACAGCCATCAAAGCAGTGGTTGAAGAGCATAAATACTTGTCGATCTTGACTGGACTCTGAGTGCCTTGAGGTTGAGGATCATAGATTTAATTTGTATCTCCATAAACTATCATGGAGTTGGCATATAGAAGGTCAATGAATGAATCAAGGAAAGAATGCCAAGGCACTGCTCAGTGAATGTTCAAAGGCAGTTGTTTGTTTGTTTTTTTAAAGGCCGACCTCTTTAAATCTGTCAAGTTAATGTAACGGAATGGCATGGCTTTGGTGAAAAAAGTTACCTCAGTAGAAAATCAGCCTTATCCACCTCTGTGCTTATTGCTTTCTCTCCTATGTTGATGTCAGATACTCTTAAGTTTAAAAATAAAACTGCCAGTTGTTTTATCAGCAAAATGGGTTTATTTGGGATTAGCAGAGAATTGCAATTCAGGACACACGGGCTATGGTAAAACCATAGATGAGTTCAGAGAACAAAGAGGAAGACTAGCTGTATGTATGTATGTATTTGAGAGACCATGCATGAGTGGAAGGAGGGGCTGAGGGAGAAAGAGAATCTGAAGCAGACTCCATGCTCAGCTTGGAACTCCATCCCAGGACCCTGAGACCATGGCCTGAGCTAAAATCCAGAGTTGGCCACTTAACCAACTGACCTATGCCCACACCCGGAGGAAGGCTGTTTTAGACAGGAAAGAGGGACATTGGAAAGGCTGTTATAAACAAAAAGTCCGTTGGAGTAAACTGGGAGTTTGTTTGAAATGTGGCTTTTCATTGGCCAAGTGTTGTTAGTCTCTCATTGGCTGGGCTGTTGCCAGGCAAGGAGAAAGTCTTTCTTCCTCTTGCTGGGGTAGTAACGATTAGGCTTCTCTCTGTTGGGAATGCAAGCTACTTCTCTTTCTGTTGGTTCTGGAAAGGGCTACAAAGAGTGGTGTGGTGCCAGAGCTTCCCCCTTTTGATTTCTCAACTCTGATGAATTATTATTATTATTATTACTATTATTTTAAAAATTTTTATTTATTTATTTATTCATGAGAGACACAGAGAGGCAGAAACAGGTTGATGGAGAAGCAGGCACACTGTGGGGAGCCTGAGGCGCACTCGATCCCAGGACCTCAGGATCATGACCTGAGCGGAAGGCAGATGCTCAACCACTGAGCTACCCAGGTGCCCCACAACTCTAGTGAATTAATTAAGTAAACTCTAAACCCAATATGGGACTCAAATTCATGGTCCTGAGATCAAGACCTGCATGTTCTATGGACTGAGCCAGCAGAGTGCCCCTCAACTCCATTTTAAATGAGGTTTCCTTTAATTCATGGTTTTGTCTTGGTGTATCACGTTACAAGGTTTGTATTTTCTCCTGATTTGGGGGCAGGTTGTATTTTCATCACTAGGACATCTTCCTTTTGTGGCCTGTTTGGGCTGAGCTGGGTGGACAGGGCTCTGTGTCTCCACCCTGCAGGTTGCCCTTGGGAGGGAGAATCTTGAGTCCTCAGAATGCGGCCCTGCCTGCCTCCGTGAGGGTGTAAGGCATGAAGCATGAGGAGGTTTGTCATGCATACTAGCCCCTTGATGGGTTCTCAGAGCCTCAGGGAGCAGGGAGTCTGATGGGGTGGGTATACCCCTCCCCTCATTAGAACAGTCCAGCTTACTCAGCCGTCAGGAGCCAAAGGCCTCTCAACTTTGAGTGTAGCAAAATGTAGAGGCAAGGGTTTGAGAGTCAGGCAAGGCTGGATGAGACTCCTGATTCCAGCACTTGTATAGGAGCCTGGGCCAGCTGCTCAGTTGTTCTTTTAAAACAAATTCTTATAAAAAGAGCCTGTGCTCCTTGCTGTGAGGTTGCTGTGAGGATTAGGTGTGTAGCATTTTGGTGGAGTTCCTGATACATACCGGGTGCTCAAGACTTAGTACTCCCATGCGTGACTATCATTTCTGACAATACATTTGAGGAATACAGGGAGGCAAGAAAGAGAGAAGGGATTTTGTTTTTGTTTGGCAGCCTAGTGAAATGGCTGAAATGACTGAAATGACTGGCCTCCCACTGACTCAGACGGCTCCAGACTCTGTGTGAGGACCTTGAGTCTGGTCCCTTCTTCAGATGGTATGCTCTGGGGGCCCCTTGGGAAAGGGCATAGGGGAGGACACCTGAGTTCCAGTCCTGGCTTTGCCAGCAACTACCTTTATGACCTTAGATGAGTCCCTTGCTTTATATTGCCTCAGTTTCCAGACTTGCTGGGAAATTGGTGTGGACTAGCCTTGCTCACCAGCTAAAGTGGTTGTAGAAATACAATCATCATGTAGATGTGAAAGTGCTGTTAGGAAAATAGTCTAGGGTATTTTATGACTGTGAATGGGGGTGAGGGGATGCTGTCGTCTTTGCTCTTTCCCTTTTTTTCCATTAGCAAGCTATTTAATTATCACAGTCACAAAGAACCGAGAGCATGGAGGAGAAGCATTTCTGTTAAAGTGATTTCTTGTAGATGTCATCAAATCCATTTACCAAGGTTCTTGGGAAAGACTTTGAAGTTGGTTTTACACTTTACACCTGCTCTGCTGTCAGGTGTTGGGCTAGCGGCTGGTCAGATTTGAATTTCACGAGTCCATAAGTCCATTTATTCCTCAGCTGTTAGACAATGCTCTACTGGGATAACCACATTTTACAGGTGAAAATCTCTCAACTGTGTTAAAAATGCAGGTGGAAAAAGACTGGAAGGTAATATACCAAAATGTTAACCAATGGATGTGTCATGGAGTCCTGATTTTTTTCTCTTTATACACTTCTGTACTTTCCAACCTTTCAAAAATGGGTTTGGCTTTTGGAATAAAAAGTATACATATACCTCCTCCCACAAATCAAATGTAGTGCTATTAATATTAGAAAAATATGGATTTTAAAAGTTAGTGACTTGCCAGTAAGCTGAAGAACAGTAGTGTATCTGGAAAATCTTAAAAGGCAAGCTTGGGCCAGCCAGAGTGGAAGCTTTCCTGAGTTCTAGCACAGTGTACCCGTTGCTCTCTTTGCAGCTCAGAGCTGAGAAGCTGGGATCAGACTGGCCTTTACGCCAGGGCTTCCTTGCAAGCTGGATGTTTAGTGAGCCACACATACCAGTTTTGGTGGGTCTGGAGGATTAATGAGCTGTTAAGCCCGACTTTTTCATCTCCTGAAGCTTCCTTTCAAACTACAGATTCCAAATGTGACCTACCACAGCCATGTGCCATGTCCCCCTGTACTCATGATTTGTATGCTTACACTTACTCCCAAGCAAAGCCTCAGTTCCTCCTGTTGATTCTAAAAATTTAAGCCAAAAGGTGCCAGAAAGCAGCTTTATGAACGAGCTCAGCAACCCCAGAACATGAACATGACTCTAGAATAACTCAGTATTGAGGCCTCCCTGAAAATTTGGCTTCATGATTATTCTAATTTGTTAATCCTAAAGTGTAAACGCTTGAGCTGATCAGAATCCATCAATTCAAAAAAACTGACATCCTTCCCTTTCTCAGATTGACCTACCCCCACCCCCACCCCCCTTCAGATACCTTGCCTGGTGAGGTATTTGCTTGCTTTTGTTCCTCTGATCCAGTGTATCACTGAGTCTTGGTGAGATGGCTCTTGAGTTAACCCTTGATTGTCTCCGCGCCTTGTTCAGCATTTCATGACCAGACAATGGCCATTGCTTTCCCTACCTCTAGACTCTTTTCTTCTCTAGGCTGCACATTATTGCCAGATTAATCTTCGTGGAAATAAAGCGGATCAGGTCATTCTGTGAATCCAAAATCCTTCTTTGAGCTCCCCCCATTGCTTTGACTGAACTAAGCAGATAGCTCAGGCCTTCCTAGTGCAATCGCCAGGCCAAGTGCTCTAGCCCACAGAGCAGTAGATTCTCCCATCATGTGCCCTGTCTTGTTCCTCCCTGAGCCTTTGCTCAGATTCCTCTGTTTCCTGTAGATAGCCCTCTTCACTTTTGCCCATCCCTGACATGCCCCAGCCTGCCCATTCTCAGCTCACATGCTGTCTTCTCATGAAGTAGGATCTCAGGCCCCCACCTGCAAAATGTTTATAATATCTGTCTAGGCTGTTGTGTAGACTGTTGGATGATGGGTTGAAGTGTCTAGAACAGTGCCAGGTACCCAGTGGACATGCCCAAAGTGGAATAATGATTATTTTCATAGCCACTGCACATGGTTCAGTTAGAAAGTGGAGCATCTGTAAGTGCAGCTGCAGACAGAAAACCAGCCTGTGTATTTCAAAAGCTCACCTTGCACAATCGCCTTTATTAAAATGTGTGGCTGTTTGTACAGCAGAGGGTTCCTTGCCAGCTGACCCTGAAAATAGAGCTTGTGCTCAGGAAGGGCCAGGTGTGCTTTGCCAGGCCGAGCAGTGCATCTCCTTCCTCCTCAGCTGGCTGGATCTTTAAGCCAGAACAAGCAGATGTCTGGTTTTCTGGGATGAGAAGGCAGGATGAGGTCCCAGTTGCTCTTTCATCACATGTGGCTGTGAAGTGCAATAGTGGGAAAAGCTGGGCTCTGAAGCCATGCTAATGGAGCTCTCATATGTGCCTGGCTTAAGAACAGAGCTTCAGAAAACTTCATCACTCCCATTGCATCCCTATGGGAGGACCAGAGAAGGACCAAGGAAGGACCAGAGAGAACAATTGGGTCGTTTGGATAACCCGTAGTTCAATACCTGTCATGTGCTCAACATGGCTTTTTGGTGCTGGAGACAAGAATGCTAGTGGTGGGGTGCCTGGGTACCTTAGTTGGTTAAGCGTCTGCCTTTGGCTCAGGTCATGATCCTGGGATCAAGTCCTGGAGTCAGGCTCCCTGCTCAGTGGGGAGCCTGCTTCTTCCTCTGCCTTTCCCCCTGCTTGTGTTTTTTCTCTGTCTCTCAAATAAAATCTTTTTTAAAAAAAGGATGCTAGTGGTGGTACAAAATCTAAAGGTGATAAAAAAAAAAAAAGAACAGATTCTAATAAGTCTTGGACTCTTTTGAGAATATGGTTAAAAGGTTTGGACTTTCTCCAAGGAGAACGTGTACATGCACACACCACATTCAACAACTTCTGGGGGCTCAAGGATCCCCTAAAGTTCATTTACGGACCCTGCAGTTAAGAACCCTTTATTTAGTAACTATAATCTAGTGGAAAATATTAACATGGACATTGGATTCAGAAACAGCTGGTTTAAGTTTGCATTCCATCCCTTACCAGCTATGTATCTCCTGAAATGAGTGAATGACCTTGGATAGCTTACCCTTGCTAAGCCTCAGACACCTCACACAGATGATGAGGTGGAAATAGCAGCAGGGGCATCTCATAGGGCTGTAGAGAAGATGAAGTAAGTTCACAAACATAAAAGCTATTAGCACTCTGCCTGGCATGTGGTAAGTGATCAATAAATGATAACACATTTTTATTAGCCTGCTATAAGGGAGCTGTGGAAGTATAGCAGGAGATTAATTCCTATTAGCAGCTGGGAAGAAAGTATGAACCATAGTTCCCAGTTGAGATCTTGTATATCAAAGAATTGTCAAAAACAACGCAGTGGGGTTTTCCATCTGTATAGACAACAAATTTATGCTGTCTCACTTCTGTTTTTAAAAGAAGGCAACCACAGCGGCATTCATAAATTGCTTCATATATTCCGCTGGAGGGAATAAATCTCTCTCAATGAGTGCTAAACACTAACAAGAGTTATAATTCATCAACAATAATAAATTATTTCTTCCTTTAATAATAAAGAAAAAGGATAAGATGGTGATAACAATTCAGAGCTCTTGTGGGATTACTGTGTGCCAGGCATTGAGCTAAGTGCTTCACATTGGTGTGGGTTTGTGGTGTCCCTTCTGGTGAAGCTTGAGCACTTCGGAGAGCAGAAGTCTGAGAGATAAAGGGCTTTCCCTGGGGGTAGTTGGAGGTCAGTGGGCTGAGTGGGCGTGCGCATGCGTGTGGGCTAGCAACCAGAGCGCCTCTTATCACCTTGTGCTCATTTGACTGCTTTCTGAGCCATAAGTTTTAACATTTTGGAATGTGCCTGCTGAAAAAAGGTTTATCATGCAGAGTGTAAGATTACAACCACAAGCTTCAGAAAAGTGTTTCTGAGCTTGGGGGAGAGTTACAATTAACCTCGTAAAGAGTGCAGATGAAAGTCTTTCCCACAGTTACAATCAAAGACACTTCAGGCCACTCTTTCCCCGGAGGAATAGTTGCTTTTTATGACACGTTTTAAAGTTTTATTTCAAAAACAGTCTGCATCTTAAAGCAGAATGTTGTCCACTCCCCAGGCTGCCACTCACAATGTGTTTTCAGTTTTCACAATCGTATTACCAAGGGTCTGGATATGATGTGAGTTGCTACCCTCATTGGATCCACTCGGGGAAGGATCTAGCCTGACTTAAATTGTGCTCATTGCAAGATCTCTTGCCCACATCTCCTGATATTTTCTTCTGAGAGGCAAGTTTAGAGTCCTCTCTGTTATGTTGGAAGAGATTGTCTTCAGTCCTCTCCTTTTCGTCAAGGAAACAGAGGCCTGGCAAAGAGGTGGAAACCCATTCTGTGCAGTGCCCCTTATTTCCGCCCAGTGCTCAACAGCTCCTCAAACCAGGTTTCTGCCCAAGTCCTGGGTTGGAAGGCTTCCTAATTGTGTCTCCTGTCCCTGTGCACACAGGGCTCTATCTGTGTTTGTGTGTTTGAACTACTTAAATATCACGTATCTTTTCCCAAGATGTGGAAACTGAGACTAATCACCTTTCAATAATCTTTCATTGAGCACCTACTGTTGCGGGGGAAGGACTAGTAGTCAGAGGGCACCTAGGTATTACGGTCCTGCCGGGATCATTATGCAACCTGTTGACATGGAGTTTCAAGGTTCGTGAAATTCACATCTCTCTCAATTTTAGTATATGTGCTGCCGAAGTGAGCACAGCTTACCTCTCTCTCCGTCTGCTTGCCTCACCCCTGCTCCAGACCGCTCTCCCAGGTCTCACTGGCCCTTCGGCACCGCCTTCAGCTGGCCCTTGGCCCTTGGATTTTATTGTTTGAAGAATGCTTACTTCTATATTAGACAACATAAGCAGGGGAGAGGGAGAAGCAGATTCTTCACTGAGCAGAGAGCCCGACAGGGCCTTGATCCCAGGACGCCTGGGATCATGACCTGAGCCAAAGGCAGCTGCTTAACCAACTGGGCCGCCCAGGCGCCCAAGAGGAGTGCTTTAAGTGCCCTCTCCACCATCATATGACAGTGACTAGACCAAACTTGGAGTTTGACCCAATTCTAACTTCCTTGGGATGTGTGCCTCCCGTTTATACAGTGGACAGGACTACTGCAGTGGCCTTGACACTGTCGGGGTGCCTGCTGTCTCCTTCTTGATCAACACTCACTGACTGCTTTGCTGGTTGAGCCTGGTCCAGCATGCAGCCACCTGTCACAAACGTTGTGAGCTTCTCACTGCCTGGAGTCGGGAAGGCAAACGATTCCATTTCAGCGAATGACTGAAGTGCATGCCTTAAGTGCTGTGATTGGTAATGTCAGACCCTTGTGGGGAGAAGTGGGGTGTGGGGAATAGGGAGTGGGTGAGGGTGGAGGGGTAGCTGTGGTGTGTCATCTCTAGTCAAAAGGATAAGGTATAAACTTCTAAACCTGGCACACCAGACTCTTCATGATGTGGTTTCTGGCCAGAATCATTTACCGCTCCCAGCCTTCACTTCCCTCCCTGCACTTTCCCCCAGCACCCCTGCCATCACACCACCATGGTTTTGTATCTGCTGAATGTCCACCTGAAATCCCTCGCTTCACGTTTCCCCATTGCCTCCTCATCCTTCAACACTGACACAAGTATTCCTGCCTTTGAAGCCTCCTCACCTTTTTGTCCCCAAGCCAGATTGTACAAAATCACCTCTTTCTCTAGGTTCCCATGGCATTCGGTATACACATGATATTATTAGCACATTACAATCATTTAATTGTATGTCTGCTCTCCTGCTACACTACTTGGTGGGAAAGTCAATATTGATTGAGCTCCTTCCCAGTGTCCCAGGCACGTTGGGAATTACTGCCCATGCTGGAAGCCCAGCGGAGTAGAACGAAGGTAGGGTTTTGAAGCAGATTTTCTGGTTTGAGTCTTTCTCTTCTACTACCTGAGAGATGTCCTTTTTTTGAACCTCAGGCTATTCATATGGTAAATTGGGGATCATAATACTTATGCCAGGTTATTGAGTGGTTTAATAGTATTTCTAAAATGTTAGCACATAATACGTCCTCAATAAATGGTTATTACTCTTATTGGTTATCTCTAGACCAATTCTGTAAGGTGCAGTAGGAATTAACTTTTTTTTTTTTTTTTATGCTACAACTGAGACTCAAATTATTTCCGTAGGGTTGTAGATCAAATAAATTACTGGGTTAAGAATTTAAGCTCAGATCAGTATGACTTCAGGGGCATTGGCCTCTTACTATTTTTTTGTAAAAAAAAAAAAAAAAAGAAATGGTGTAAAACCTACAAAGAAGTTGTCAAAACAGTACAAAGAATTCTGTATATCCTCTTCACCTCACCAAGGTTATTCAATTGTTTTTTAAAAATTTTATTTAAGTTCAATTAACGTATAATGTATTATTGGTTTCAGAGGTAGAATTCAGTGACTCATCAGTCTTAAATAATACCCCATGCTCATTACATCACATGACCTCTTTAATGTCCATCACCCCCTTGCCCCATCCCTCTACCATCTCCCTGCCAGCCACTCTCAGTTTGTCTCCTGTGATTAAGAGTCTATTATGATTTGTCTCCCTCTCTGATTTCATCGTTTTATTTTTTCCTCTCTTGCCCTATGATCCTTTGTTTTGTTTTTTAAATATTTTATTTCTTTATGCATGAGAGAGAGAGACACACACACACACACACACACACACAGGCAGAGGGAGAAGCAGGCTCCATGCAGGGAGCTGGACATGGGACTCGATCCCGGGTCTCCAGGATCCCACCCTGGGCTGAAGTCTGCACTGAACCTCTGAGCCACGGGGGCTGCCTTGTTTTGTTTCTTAAATTCCTCATGGGAGTGAGGTCATATGATAATTATCTTTCTCTGATTGACTTATTTCACTTAGCATGATACTCTCTAGTTCCATCCATTCTGCTACAAATGCAAGATTTCACTTGTTTTGTTTTGTTTTTGCTGTCTGAATAGTATACTGTTGTGTGTGTATACTGCATCTTCTTTATCCATTCATCTGTTGATGGACATCTTGGCTCTTTCCATAGTTTGGCTATTGGGGATGGCTGCTTTAAACATTGGGTACAGGTGCCCCTTTGGATCACTACATTTGCATCTTTGGGGAAATACCTAGTAGTGCAATTGCTGGGTTGTAAGGTAGCTCTATTTTCAACTTTTTGGGGAATCTTCCAATTGTTAACATTTCACCTCAATGTCTGGTCCTCCTCTCTTTCCCTCTGGGTATGCATGTGGACACCTACCCAACACACATCTTTTTCTGACATGATGACTCATCACCCCTAATACCGCCCCAACCAGGGGCTCTCCTCTTGCATTATGGTACAGCTCTCCCAGTCAGGAGGTTGTGTTTGATAAAATAAACCTATGGCAACTGCCAGTCCCCATTCTGATTCCTCAAGTAGTCAAACAATACCTCTTATTCATTTCTGGTCCAGGATCCTATCTAGGAACATGTTCTGCTTGTAGTTACCACGTTTCATTGGTGTCCTTTAATCTGGAATTGTTTTTCCTCTTTGCCCTGTGTTTCATCCCCTTGATGGGACTTTCATCCTGCAGGCTGTCCTGCCTGAGTCCATCCAGTATCTTCTCATGAGTTGACTTAGTCGAGGCATTTTTGGGAGGAAACCACAGAAATGCTGCTGAGTTCTTCCTGATGCATCTCATCAAGAGACACACAATGACCTATCTTATCACCGGTGGGGATAACCTTGATCATCTGGGATCTGCTAGATGTCTCCACTGAAATCACCATTTTTCCCTTGTAGTTGATGACTATGGGGAGGTATTTTGGTAATATATCACTATCCTGTTCCTCATCAAAACATCACCTATTAGCTTCAGTATCCATGATTACATGGCTATACATGGTAATGTATACATGGTAATGACCCCCACCTGCATCCACCACCACCATGGTTACCACCTAGGGATGATCAGTTTCCCTCATTTCTGTCATATATATTACTTTCTACTGTAAGAAAGAATATACCTTTCTCAATTTCTATGTATATTTATTTCAAATGGACTCATGGTTCTATTTAATTCAATGGATTATATCATTAACTATCATTTTAATTCCCAAATTGTTCTCAAGTTGAGCTCCCTCAAGCTGGCCCTTTATATAGTCTTGATATATATAATATCATCTGTTAAGTATTTTCTTACTTTCTGATACAAGTTGTTCTAGGTTTATCTTGTATTTTCCTGCCCCAATCCTGAAATCAACTTTTCTTCAAACAGTTGATTCCTTTTAGTGGAGGATGATCTTGAGAAACTGATTGCTGACTGTGTTCATTGCTTCACATACACGTGCCTGCCTGTAAAATGTATGTGTATTATACACATACCCAGAATTAGAGAAAAATAAGCATTTCTATATCTATATATTAAAAACCCATCAGTTCATGCCAATACTTCCAATTCAATCCGACATCTCAGGCATTTTTACAAATTCCTACTCAGTGAAAGAGCAGGTTTCTTTTATTCTCATATATTTACTTATTAGTTCAATGTGACTAGTCTTCCTAACTATTCTGGTGGCCTCTTCTGTCTGCCACCTCCATACACATGGTCACTAATATCAGCACGAGGGGCCCCTTCTCCTGAGCACCAGTGTCAAGAAGTAGACATAGGAAGTAATACATGTGTGTTTTATCAAGAAATATGTACTTTCTCTTTCTAACCTGAACACCCAACACCGTACATGGCATGCAACAGGAGCTTTGTGAATGCGGTATGAATGAATAAATACACAGGAAAATGAACAAATGAAGTAAGTGTACTAACTGTTGTGCAGTGTTTAGTTTGTGAATGTTACGTCAGGATCATTAGAGGATGAGGATAGGATAGGTGAGACCCAATGATCTACTCTATCTAGGAAGTTTCTGTGTTTTTTGTGTCCTTGAAAGGAGTTGTGGAAGGCTTCACAGGGAAGGGACCAGCGCAGGGAAATCAACTCAAGCAGTCAGAGGCACTGAAGAAAACTCTGGTTTTGAGTCAGTTTACAGGATGAGGCTTGTCTGCCTTCAGCACACTGGGCACATGAGGACCCTTCAATCAGCAGGTGAAATGATGAGAACAAGGGCAAGGCACAGTCTGGGCTTTGGCTCCTTCATTTTGTTTGAGGTGTGTGTGTGTGTGTGTTAGAGCTAATACAATGCAATAATCCAGACTAATTAGTTCCCACACATCTATGTGTATTCTGAAATTCCATTTAGCTTGCAGTTTTCCATGACATCCTGCCCAACTCTACTGGAATGTACAACTTTGTGGCAATGATGTTGATTGTTAGTCTAAAGGTGTCAGTGCTTTAGAATCAGTGATTCCTCTTTAATAGTGTAAATACACAGGCATGGTTTTAGTTCGGTGGATACTTAAAAACCTGTTATCCTCCCCATTAGAGTTTTCCATAACCCTTAGCATGGTAACTGCCTGTACTATGGGGACAATACATAAATATACCTTATTTTGTTAGAATCATTTTGAGAACAGATTCTGTTGGGTAGCCCTCAAATTACTGTCCAAACCCCATCTCTCTTGCCTGGTGCCTACCATGGTGTCTGAGAAGCCAGACTCTTTACCTTGCAGCAACCCTTGCCGCTGAGGGGTGGCTTTATGACCTGGTTGCAGTCTGTGAGAAGGCTCCTGGACTGGAATTTTCACTTTTTCTTTGGTTGCGGAGAGCAAAATTACCAGCACCCAGGACTGCTGATACTGTGTTCTCTAGTGAGCTTTGCCTTCTAGAGTGTCCTCTGGGTTGGAAATGGTCTCCACCTTGGATCCTGAAGGCCTCAAGGCTTAGTGTAACGTGAAAACAAAAGGGAGAAAAAGAAACGGAGAAAAGTAGAGGCTGGAGAATATGAGGAAGGATGGAATTTGGTAGAAGCTGGGGGAGGCCTAGCTTTGACCCCTCAGGCTGCTTAGAGGGTCAGAGATGGAGACACAGGTCCTCTTCCTTGGGAATACCCTCGTGTGGCTCTCACATCTGGTCTTCTGTGGCCTCCAGGATCTTTGTGCAGCATTACTCACAACCTCAGGTGTGAAGTGTTTTCTATGCCTTTTGGTCATTGTGAAGATTAAGTGAGATGATATGCATAAAGAGTTAAGATCTGTGCCCAGCACGTAGTGCTTTAACAAATGATAGTGCTTTCTAAATGTTAATGACTCATCTTGTTCTCTTTGAAAGTGCACAAATCTAGTACACATTTTATATGTTTAGGAACAAAAAGCAAAGGTCCCGTGGAGAACATTTGTCAGCTGGTCTGATAGAACTGTATGGTGTTTGTTTCTTCTGTGATGGGAGATGAAAAAAAGATGATTATTGAGAGCCAAGAGTTTTATTTTTGTGAATTTTCTTTTTCTGTAAAGAAGGGGTATCTTCTACCAGAAATCAAGAAGGGACTTAACACCCATCATGTGTGTATATCTGTCTGTTCTCTCCTAACACCTCCTCATTCCCTAGACCTTTGCCAGCATCTGGGAGGTCCACTAAGAAATGCTCTTTAAATCCTCTACATTCTTCCAAAGCCCAAGGGGTTTAACAAGTTCTGATTTTAGCTAAAACGTATAAATTAAAAAAAAATGATTTCTGCAACTTGGTTCTTTATGCTAGAGATCTTTGTTTGTCAAGTAACAAAGCATAACCTGCATTTTCTGTTATTGTTTATTGGGCAATCGATATAAAGCAAGATATTTCTTCAGAGATAAGCAGGTTGTTGTTAACACATCTGATAACATCGGATTTTATTGAATGAGTGTGTTTCACACAATCCATATAAAGTTCCTAGTAGTAAACTTTAATTGCTGGAGAGAAGAATATATTGAGAGAGTACAGTTGGAAAGAGGCGATTTAAAAATTTTCCCTTTAAGCTAAACATGAGAAATAGAGAAACATCATTAACAAAATCAGAGACCACTTTGACATAATGAATTATGAACACAGCGCAGTGAAATAATTTTGTTGCAGCTGTTCAGTGGTAATAATTAAACTCAAAATTCAGCCTCCTGCTTTTTTTTTTTTTTTTGGCAGGAGCGGGGTGGGGGTGTCTAGAATAGTGACTTCAGTCTCTAAGAATCAAATGCTTATTTAAAAATATTTATGGTACATGGAGGAATAAATTTAGTGCAATGAGGCAGTTTTTCTACAATCATTCCACTCATTGTTTAAATTACGTTTCTTTCACTTTAATGACATTATAGAAGATTTGGCTCACATTTTGAAAAGCTCCTTAGAGGCAGAGAGAAAAAATGTAGATTAGCAATGTAAATCTTTTTTGATGGAAGATATAACAGCTGTTGAAATTTTGGTATCAGTTGAAATTCCAAAGGTTTTGAGAATTCAAGCAAGCAGCAGTGGGGTGTGGGGAATATGAAGTTAGTGATCAAGTTGGTAGCTAATGAGTGAGTGGTGGAGAAAATCCTCACTGTCGGAAGGAGGCAACAGCTACTAGATTCAGATCTGTGTGCATGTCTTGCTCTGCCACTTGCTGCTTTGAAGGACCAAAGTGTTCCTTTCTGTGGCTACTCAGGTGGAAAGCCTGAGGTTAGGAGAGAACTGATGGAAGCCATCTCTTCTCCATTATCCATAACATGAGACCTGTCCATGTTTAGAGAAAGAAAAGCCCCCAGAGACTTTGACAGAGGGAGCCTTGAGCCTTTGGCGTTGAAAATCTGATGTGGAAAAAAAAAAAAAAAAAAAAAGAAAATCTGATGTGGAGGCTAAATATACCTCAGTTCCAAGTTTTGGGGCTCAAGGCTGTGGGACATCTATAAATACTGTGAAGTACCTGGTAATTCACAGCAATTCATAAGGCACTTGACAGCTCCTAGCCATTTTATAACTTTGTGTAGGACATAAAAACATGATTGTAGCCCAGAGATGGGATGTTGGGGTGCTGTTCTGAAGGAAATGGAAGACAGCTGGGCCTGGAGTCCTGCTCCATGGACCTTTGCTCAAGCTGTTGCCAGTTCACCTGCTGAAACTCAAAGCTAAAATCCAGGGCTGGGGTAGATGCCCATGTCCATAGGTTTAGGTAAAGAGTAGTGGCAGTACACTTCTGCTGATGGCTGGTGTTTTATTTATAGACTCATGCAGGACTTTCAGTTCTTTCCCCAAACTTGAAGCTGAGAGAAAAACAGGAGTCTTTTATGATCTACTGTAGTGTTGGGTAATCTGACCTCGAAGATGACTGCTTCCAAGTAATCCTAGCCAGCCCCTGATCATCTCTAAGAAAGGGGCTGTGAAAACATAGCCCTTCATTGCTATTTATGCAAAATGAAGAAAAGGGCATGTGTGGAGGGAGAAAGTATGATACAAATTAATACATGCATGGTGGTGGATGTCAGCTGGCTAGTGGAAACTGACAGCGTATAGTAGTAGAACTATTGTCTTTCTACCTTAATTAATTATATGAGACATTTAACATGTTGAAACATCAAGCCAAACATCTGGGGTTTTATGGGTGGTGGCATTTATCCAACTTTAGACTCTCCCTGCTTTCTGAGTAAGATCTGTGCTCACTGGGTACCATTCACTCTTAAACATTGTAAGTCAGAGGCCACCCAACCTCTAACTCTGAGCTCTGCGATTGTGGGAGCAAAAGGGTCCTGGATTCTGAATGATTAATTTGAATTTTCTTCAGAATTTTCTTCAGGAACTGGATATGATAAAAGAGCATCTCTTGAGAAGTCAGCAAAACTGGTACTTGTCCTGGTTTTACCACTGATTGTTCTGTGAGATTGACCAAGTCTTGAGCCCCCTGGCATCACTCCCTCATCTGGGAAGTTGCAAGGGGGCTAGTAATTTCTGTCCTGCTTAGCTTGTAGGGCTGTAGGAAGAATAAGACCACGGGGAATAGTTGTTTGAACTCTATGCGTTTTATAAATTGCTCATCTAGTCATCCAAAAACATTTTCGTCAGCATGTAGGTGTTACAAGTCTTGTGCTTAGCTGGTTATAAAATAGTGAACAAGATACCCCTTCTCACCACCCTCTCAAAAAAGGGGAGCCTACTCTGGGCAGCAAATAAACAAGCAGTTTTTATTTTTTTTTAAGACTTTATTTATTTATTAATGAAAGACACACACACAGAGAGAGGCAGAGACACAGGCAGAGGGAGAAGCAGGCTCCATGCAGGGAATCTGATGTGGGACTCGATCCCAGGTCTCCAGGATCATGCCCTGGGCCAAAGGCAGTGCTAAACTGCTGAGCTATCTGTGCAGCCCAATAAGCAGTTTTTAATGTTGTGGGACAAATGATATGATAAGAGTGACCACAGAGTGCCAGGCAAGCAAAGTAGTCTTGGGTAGGGGTGAGGTGGTGGTGGGTTGAAGTTGTCATTCTGAGATAGAGATTAAAGAGGCTTTGGTTGTTTTTGCAATGCCTGAAAGAGAGCCTTGGGAAGATTTTTTAAAGCACAGCTGTCTGGTTTCATCCAAAATTCACAGGGTACTTAATAGATTTCTTAAGAAGACAGTGAAACTCCAGTTAAGTATGTGAGCTTGCTGCTTTTTGGCTGGAGGACACTGAAAGGCCATGTGGGAACAAGCCCAGTGCAGCTGACACAAACTTCAGAGTGTGAGAAGGGAAGCTTCCTTTGGTTGTTGGCTCTGCACTTATCATCAGCTTAAATCAAAATCCTGTTTTGTCCCAGGTGGTTGGACTAAAGCCCTATTAGCCTCAAGGGAACTCTTGCTTAAGCAGATACACACTTGTTTCGTGTAGGCTGTACCTCTTAGGGATTTGTTCTAATATTTCTTTAATTAGAAGAATTTAAATCTGAAAAAAAAGAGGAAAAAAAGAAAAAGGATGATCAACCGAACTCTATGTATATATTTCCCAGCATCAGTAATTATCAAGGTTTTGCCACATTTGGTTCATCCAGTTAACAGACATCTTGTCATTTCACCCCTACAGGCTTTATTCACCTCTGAAAGTATGGGTGTTTCTTTATAACCACAATGTTGTGATCACATCTAGAAATCAGGGAATTTGGGGCACCTGGGTGACTCAGTGGTTGGATATTTGCCTTTGGCTTATCATGATCCTGGGGTCCTGGGATCGAGTTCTGCATCACTCCCTCTGCCTATGTCTCTGCCTCTCTCTCTGTGTCTCTCATGAGTAAATAAATAACATCTTTAAAAAAGAATTAGGGAGTTTTAGGGATACCTGGGTGACTCAGTCTGTTGAGCATCTGACTCTTGGTTTTTGGCTCAGGTTGTGAGATTGAGCTCTGCATTGGCTCTGTGCTCAGTGTGGAGTCTGTTTGAGATTCTCTCCCTCTCCCTCCGCCCTCTCCATGCTTGCTCACTCTCAAATATAAATAAATAAAATCTTAAAAAAAAAATCAGGTAATTTCAGAAACTTTTCCTTCCCTAACATTTCATTATGAAAAATTTCAATCATCCAACAAAGTTAAAAAGGTTTTAAAGTGAATGGCTATATATCCACTGCCTGGATTCTATCATTAACGTTGACGTAACTTTCCATCTATTCATCTTACTCATCCAGTCATCAATTCATCTTTTTTGATGTATTTCAAAGTAAATCACAGAAATCAGCAAAGTTCTCTCCTATAGTTCAGCATTCCTATCATTAACAGCAGTATTAATATTTTTGTCCTTTTTCTTCCTTTGAGGTAAATTTACAATGAAATTCACAAATCTTGATGTGGTATTTGTTGAGTTTTGACAAATTCCAGTGCCTGTGTAACCCAAATCCAGATCAAATATGAAATACTACCAACACCTCAGAAAATTCCTACATTTCTCTTCCCAGTCAGTTCCTTCTCTTGCTCCCAGTAGTAATCACAGTCTACTGTGATTTTTTTTTCCCCCACTAAAGATCAGTTCATCCTGCTCTGGAATTTCACTTAAATGGAATTGTAAAGTTTGTGCTCTTCTGATTGGTTCTTCTTTCACTGAAAATGTTTTTGAGATTTATCTCTGCTGTTCTGTGACTGCAAGTAGTTTGTTCCTTTTTATTGCTCAGTACTATTCCATCAAATGACCGTAACATAGTTTACTTCTATTCCCATCGATGGATGCCTGGACTGTTTCTAGTTTTGGTGAAGTGAGTATACTTCTATGAACATTCTTGACTAACTTTTTGTTTTTTTGTGGATGAGAGATTTTTATTTCTCTCATCCATTTATTTATAAATGCCTAGGAATTGCATTGCTGGATGAGGAGGTAGCCCTACACATAGAAACAACCATACATTAAAAAAAAAGATTTAGTTATTTATTTGAGATAGAGATAGAGATAGATAGAGCTAGAGAGCAAGCAAGCATGAATGAGCACAGGCCAGGGAGGGAGGCAGAGTGAGAGGGAGAGAGAATCCCAAGTAGACTCTATGCCTAGTATGGAGCTTGATGCAAGGATAGATCTCACGTCCTTAAGATCATGACCCAGGTGGAAACCAAGAGTTGGAGGCGCAACCAACTGAACCACCCAGGTGCCCTGAAATTGCTGTACATTTTGCCAAATAGACTTGGCATTCCTACCAACAATGCATGGCAATTCCGGTTGTTTCATTTTTGTCAGTCTGTAATTCCAGCCATTCTCTGTGTGTGTAGTAATATCTAACTGTGGTTTAATGTTTCCTGATGATGTTTTTTCCTGATGATGCATGTTTTCCCTGATGATGCATGATTTTAAGCACTTTTATATAGGTTTATTATCCATTTGCATATCCCTTTATGATGTGCCTGTTCAAATGTTTGGTTGTTGTTTTTGTCTTTATTATTGGGTTATGGTTAATCTTTATATATCCTGGATCTCAGTCTTTTGCTGGATAGCTGTTTTGCAAATATTGTTTCCAAGTATGTGACTTGCTTACTTTTCTAATGATATCTTTGAGCAGGTTTTGACTTTGACAAATATCTAACCAATTCCTTCTTTTATAATTACTACTTTCTTGACTTCTCCAGGAAATCTTTGCGTTCCCTTAAGTTACAAAGATATTCTCTTGTGTGTTCCTCTGAAACCTTTATAATTCTAGATTTCACATCTGGGTTTGTAATTCCGCTCAAAATATGGTGTGTGTGTGTGTGTGTGTGTGTGTGTGTGTGTGTGTGTGAGAGAGAGAGAGAGAGAGAGAGAGAGAGAGATTTGCCACAGGGCTCAAAGATTTTTTTTTAAAAAAGATTTTGTTTATTTATTTGACAGAGAGAACATAAGCAGGGGGAGCAGCAGAGAGAGAGGGAGAAGCAGATTCCCTGCTAAGCAGACAGCCCAACACGGGGCTCAGTCCCAAGACTCTGAGATCATGACCTGACCTGAAAGCAGATGCTTAACTGACTGAGCCACCCAGGTGCCCCCAAAGATTTGTTTTTTAAAACCAATTTCTAGGCTTTGTTTATAGTTTCTCCCAAGGACCACTGGCCCTTGCTGCCTTCCCTTCCGTCCAATGAGCCTGAGTGCTCTTGTCCTGCTAGGGCTCCTTTCCTGCTGTCCCGTAGTTCCTTAGCTTCTCATCTACCAAGCCAGAGCTACCCCCAGAGAGCTGAGCACTGTTCCGGAGAGTCCTGACAGTGACATGGGCCGGCTGGGCCTAGTGTGCCCTGTCTTCAGCTGCACAACTTCTGGAAGCAAGTCTGCATTGTTCTCTAGTGGCTTCTCTGCACACTCAGAGTGTCCAGTGCACACTTTGACTCTCTTCTGGCTGCCATCCCACCTCATCTACTTTCCTTCTCTCTGTGCCCTTGTACTCTGGGTAGAAGCCATCAGACTGATGCTGCTGATTTGCTTCTCATCTTGCCTCTTGAACCTCGTCCACTTTCCTTCCTCAGTCACATCCTCTTTGTAGCCTAGATTCTGGCTCCATCAATTATTTGTACTCATCAAAGAATCCCTGTCTGCTAATCTGTTCCCTTACCTACAAAGATGATTGGACTTCTAGCCACTGCCTCCTGGTGATGATCACATAGTTCACAGTTCTTATGTACTTCCTGGGTAGTTTCTTGAGCTCAACTTTTCTTGTTACTTTTGCTACCAGATTTTTCAGTGTGGTGGCTTCCCTCCCTCTACTTCCGCAGCTTCAATTCCGTGGCTCCAGTCCCATCACTCTACTAAAGCTGCTTTCTGGTCAACATAGGAGATGTCCTTTTCTCTGCCCTCAGACCTTTTGATTTTTTTCTGTGGCATATAACTTTTGAACACTTAAATCTTTTCTTCATTTGACCTTTATGTCTTTTCTTTTTCTGCCCTGAAACTTTTTTTGTCTTGCTTCCTAAACCTCTGCATTCTTCAAGATTTTGTCCTTGTTTTTATTACTTTCTCTTCTCAGGACTTCATTTATACATTTAAGGCTTTGTTGTCATGCCAGATGTTTTCCAAATGTCTCATTCCAGCAAGGCACCATTTTCAAAGGTGTGTGGGCATTTCCACCAGAATGCCCTTCCTCTCTTTCCTTCCCTTTTGTTGATTGATTGACCCGCTCATCCCCACTTCCCTAGCCTGGCGTCCTTGACAGACATAGGCTACTCAATCAAGATGATCTTTCTCCCTAAACTTGGTTGTGATCTCAGGATCTCTTCACTGTGGCCCCCAAGGTGATGCTGGTTGGTTCATCATTTGCATCTGTCATATTTGTACCAAATGGTCTTCAGGTTGCTTATTCTCCCTCATATATTTAAGGTTTTGGCCTTTCTTTCTGCCATGCAGAATCTGATCCGCTAAAAGATGAGTTGCCACCAAAAAGGTCTAGTTTATAATCCCTGCTCACTTCCCTAGCACCGTGGGCAGAATATAAGCTGAAGTTACTCATACTTTTCACAATGTTGATTCTTTTTTTTCCTTAAGGATATTTATTTATTTATTTATTTTAGAGCATGTGCGTGAGTGAGGCGGAGGTGAGGGAGAGAGAGAAAAATCTCAGGCAGACTCTGCACTGAGCATGGAGCCTGTCACGGGGCTTGATCTCACAACCCTGAGATTGTGACCTGAGCTGAAATCATGAGTCGGAAGCTTAACTAAGCCACTCAGGTGTCCCTGCTCTGATTCTTTTTAAGATCTATAGAGAAGAAGTAGGTAGGGAATATGAATCCTTTGGTCTCAAGATTGGAATGAAATATAAATGGTCCTATGTATCAGTTAATAAAAGCCTTATCCTTTGTCTATTTGCCTCTCTGGGTATATTATAAATACAAGGGAAGAAATTTTGGTAAAAATTTTGAAAGTTTATAAATTACTGCAGATAGATAATATGCGCTTCAGGAAAAGCACTGGCTAGGGAACCCTGGGTGGCGCAGCGGTTTAGCGCCTGCCTTTGGCCCAGAGCGTGATCCTGGAGACCCGGGATCGAATCCCACGTCGGGCTCCCGGTGCATGGAGCCTGCTTCTCCCTCTGCCTATGTCTCTGCCTCTCTCTCTCTCTCTGTGTGACTATCATAAATAAATAAAAATTAAAAAAAAAAAAGAAAAGAAAGCACTGGCTATATTCTTTCCCAGAAGCTACTTGGTTTGACTTTGTGAGCTGTTCATGTTTGGGGAGAAGACCATTCTAGGAACATGGGTTCTTCTCTGAGAAGACCCTGCCTCTCGGAACTTACAGTTTTTGTTATTCTAGACACTCTGGGCTCTTTATTTCTTTCCTTTTTTAAAATTCCCTGGACTCTTTCTTAACTGTCAGCATGGAATGACTTTTATGACTGGAGGTTTGGTGATCCCTGGCAGCTTCCTCTCTCCTAGACCAAGAATGCATTTTCTGCTCTGTTTTCTTCCCTCACACAGCAGCTGTTACAGGTCACAGGCTCCTAACTACTGGGGAAAAAGGAAAAATGGGCTGCAAATCCTTTAAGAGTGTGAACTTTGAGTGTTAGATTGGATGGTAGCTGGAAGTCCATTACGTGGGAGGTGATGTGGGACCTGGGGTGCAGGCTGCTGCTGACCAGCTGTGTGACCTTAGGCAGTAGTAGCTCAGCATCTCTTGGTCTCAGTGGCCACATCTGCATGATGAAGCTGTGGAGTTGGCTGCTCTCGTGGGGCCTTCTGGATCCGGTGTCTCACATTCTTTGTTTTTCCTGGTTGTTACTGTTATTACTTAAGTGATTTGTTCTTCTTCAGACAATATCGAAGTTCCGTGGGAAGGTCAGAGTTTTACCCTTGATCTTAGCTAAAAGGCCAAGAAGCCATGGAAAGGTCAGAATTTTAAAGCGCATTCGGAATTGTATGTATTTGTTGGTTTGTATTAGGATAGTTTCAGAGTCCTTGGGAGAGAGAGCATATTCTGTCCTGGAAGATTCTGAGTCTAGCGAAGGGGAAGGGGCATGTGTAAGCCCTGCCTGTTAACTGCCTGCCCTTACATCTCCCAGAAGAGCCAGGAAACCGAGGTGTTTGGTGCCGGCTGGCATCCCTGGAAACCACAGAGTATATGTACATGACTAAGGGCATGTGCTTTGGAATCAGGCGGAGGACCTGGGGCATTCGCCCTGATTTCACTGCAGCCTGGCTATGTGGCCTTGAGCAAAAGAACACCTCGTACGTCTCAGTGCCATGTTTCTAAAATGAGGATAATAGTGTCTTGCTCACAGCATTGCTGTGAGGATTAGATGGGATAATATAGAAAACTCTTAGCCCATGTGGTGGATAGTAATTGTTCAATAAACAGCCCATTAATTTCAGTCTGCTTGCCTTGGACTGGGCTAGGCATTTTACCTCCAGTATTTGATTTAATCCACATAATCCTACTAAGTAGAAGTTATCTCCAGATCTGGAAGAAATTGAAGTTCAGAAGGGTTAAGTAACTAAGGGAAAAAAAAATCCTTAACATTATATAAGCAGTCAGCAATAGAGCTAGAGGTGGAAACCAGACCTTCCCGCCTCCAAAGTCCCTCTCTGCCATGTGTGCTGCCTCCCAGAGTGAAAGAGAGCCTTCTTCATTGGCCATGCCAGGCTAGGCTCGGGGGAGCCTGGATAGCCACGGTAGAGGCAAGAGAAGTCCTTGAAATCCATAGATGCTATTCTCTTTACAAACACGTCATGATCTTTTTGTTTTGTTTTGTTTTGTTTTTTGTTTCCCATTTCAAAGTAGTCATTTATTAAGTGACCAGATTACAAAAATAATCATGGTAGTTACCTTAGTTCATCTTTCTAATAAGCCTATTGATCTGGTCTTCCTTGTTGCCAGCATCTCCACCTTCTACAGAATGGGTGGTTTTTTCTTCATTCCCCCGCATGGAGAAGATAATTTGAAGGGCCATAAAAAGTTCTTTGCTTCTTTGAAATGTCTTCCAACAGTATAGATCTTGTGAATCAGATCCTCCACGCGGATGATGCCATATTTACCTAGAGATCGGACAATCAATGTGTTATCTGTCAGGGCAATTCGCTTCTTGTTGATCTTGCTATAATCATGCTTGTAGATCAGTTCATTCACCGACTTCACGTTTAGGTATCCCCATGCCATATACGGTTCCACAATCCTTAGCATGTTAGCTGAAGCCTTGTTGAGCTTAACAAAGGTGCCATAGAGGATCTGGTGAAGGCCAAGAAGCTGCAACACCTTTCGAACCTTTGGGTTCACGCCACTGATAACTCTGATCCTGATGACAAATGCCAACATGGGTTCTGCAGGCACATATAAGTTGGCACCTTTTCTTACCATCCTTGCTGTTCGAATCTCAGTTCTGTACATCTGCCTGTATTCCTTGTAGTAATGCTTAGCTTTTTCATATGTAAGCTTCTTGCTTGCCTTTCAAAGCATCTTCTGGGCAAACTTTTTTCTCAGATGCTTGATCTTCAACTCTGTAAAATTCCTTCACTTTTCTTAAGGGTTTCTGACACAGCAGCAACCTTCTTTTTCTTCTCTTCTGTATCCTCCATGGTTCCAGCCAGACCAAACAGGTTTTGATCTAAAAGACTATTAGAAGTTTCTTTATTTGAGAAGTCCTAAGTTATATTACACTAGCTATTATTCATGCTGCTTGTCAGTGGCAGGAAGAATTGTCCTGCTTTTCAACATGGTAAATATCTGTGTTTGTAGCAATGAGAATTCTTGACCTGAGAGTACATAAGATAGATGCCTGTGCAAGGCAGTATAGAAAGTGTCCTAAAAGAGGGAGGGACACAAAGCCATTCACACTCAGAAGAGAATGAGTCATAGCTGGTGACAGTGCAGTGACATTTTTAGTAGTTTCCTGGGGTGGTGGTAGTGGTGGGTAGGGATGGCTTTCAAGATGAGCCTCAAAGAAGGAGAAGCATTTTGCAAAAGTAGAAGTGGCAGGAAAGAGAGCAGCTCCAGAGAGCATCACAGGTGCATGAAACTGAAGGTTGGCTCTCTGGCGTGAGAAGAATTAGGGAAAATTAAATTTTTCATGTCTTTTAAGGCCTTTGTTTATGTCATAGAAAGGCAGGTCAGAGAGTCCAAGGAGGAGATAAATACAGTATTAATCAAGAAAAATATTTCTAGGTATCTTGTCAAGGTATCCACTTGCAGGGAAAATCAGCAGCCAAGTGCTGGCAGTTCTTTTGTGTGTACCTTCAAATTCTAGATTGTGATCTCCAAATAGAGAATCCATCACCACATGTGGCTATTGAGCTCTTGAAATGTGATATTCTTTTTTTTTTTTTTCAAAGATCACACACACACACACACACACACACACACACACACACACACACCCCATGCAAGTGTGTGAGCCCAGGGAGGGAAATGGGGGTAGGAGAGGGAGGGAGAGAATCTCAAGCAGACTCTGCACTGAGTGGGGAACTGGATGCGGGCCTTGATCTCAGGACTCTGAGATCATGACTTGGGCTGAAATTAAAAGTTGGATGCTTAACTGACTGAGTCATCCAGGGCCCCAAAATGTGGTATTCCTAATTAAGATATGTTGTCAATGGAAAACACCTGTTGGATTTTAAAGATGTAGTATGAAAGTAAAATATTTTAATTTTTATATTATATGTTGAAATTGAGCATATTAGATTAAATAAAATGTTAAAAATAATTTTACCTCTTTTTACCATTTTAATGTGGCTACTAGAACTTTTAAAATGATGCATGTGGCTCTCCTACATGGCTTGCATTCTATCTCTATCAGGTGGTGCTATGCTAGAGGTACTTGTCATATTTTTAAAAATTCTTTTTTTTTTTTTTAAAGATTTTATTTATTTATTCATGATAGACACAGAGAGAGAGAGAGGCAGAGACACAGGCAGAGGGAGAAGCAGGCTCCATGCACCGGGAGCCTGATGTGGGATTCGATCCCGGGTCTCCAGGACCGTGCCCTGGGTCAAAGGCAGGCGCTAAACCGCTGCGCCACCCAGGGATCCCTATTTTTAAAAATTCTTTCATCCATTCTAGTGTTCCTTGAGACCTAGAGTCAAGAAATGAATCCGGTCATTCAGATATGAAAGAAAACTAGGTTTTGTCCATGGCTGGGCTGTGTACGTCGTTCTCTGGGCTTCTGATTTTTTTCATCAGCATTGTGAGGACATTGGATCAGATATTCTCCACCCTTTTAATTTTAATTTTTAAAACTCTGTGGCTCTAGCTTGGAGCCAATGTTCCGAGTTCAACTATTATTAACCTTTTCTGTATTCTCTTGAAATGTCTCCACTATTCTCTTTACCAAATATCAAAAAAAGTCAGGATTATTTCCTTTTTCTGTGATCCTTTTGTAAATTCTGGAGTGTAAATTCTGGAGTGCACTTGAGGGAAGAGAGTTCTGATAAAGAAACCTCCTCCCCTTTGCCTTCTCTGCCTAGCAGGCCCCATCCACGCTGATCCCAGTATGCACTCCTGGGCAAAGTGACCCCAGCAGCATCTAAAACAATACAAGTATCAGAGATTTTGAGGAGGTCTCCTTTCTTTGGTTCATGACTGTCAGGTCTACTTTCAAATACCCCAAGCATGGTGATTCCACACACGTTCTTTAATCGCTGATTAGGGCCGCTAAAAATTAAGAATTGAAGTGTTTTCCCTTTTAAGAAAGTGGTGGGCAGACCAACAAAGAGATACAGTGCTTGGTGACTTGGTAACCTTTGGGTTACAGGTAAGGAAAAGGAGGTGACCCTAGGAGCAGACAGGTAGTGAAACATTTACTTCCAAATAAGAGTCTTTGATACTCAAAGTGAGATAGATTTTCGTTAACTAGCAGTAAGTCAAATAAAACCCGCCCCTCTCCCCATAGATAGATAACATTGCATTGGAACATCTGTGTCTGGGTGGAAGCTTGTTGCTATATTGAAATCCCCTCTCATGATACCAATCACAATGTAGTATTTTGCCATTAAATTTATTTTTCTTTAGGAATAAGTCTTTATACTGTAAAGTAAAAGTAACATTATGGAAAGGAGGGGTTATATAAAAACAAAGTTTTACTGGTTTGAAAAACAAGGGTACTGGAGAAAGGGAAAATATTGCTTTGCCTGTGGAGTCGATTTTATTGCAAGTGCCTGAACCGAAGTTATTCTTAATAAAATCTTGACTTTTTTCTCAGGGTGTGGGTGAAAAAAATATATCTGCAGGGGTATTTTTGGTAGCCAGTAGTTCTTGGCTTTTGATGTGAGGTTTGTAGGAATCCCAAGATGATAAGGTGCTAATTGGTTCAGATTGAAAACTCAGATAATTGGACTGATTGTGAACATAGAAATGGTAATAATATCTAATGTTTACAGAGCAAGGGGTATGATTATTTTATTTACTATGCAAACATTTGTCTCTTGAGTGGATGGAAGATTAAAGCACTCATCAACTTACATACCTATGATTAGGGCATATTTTATTAAATATATAAAATGTGAAATACATAATCATCTTGGTCCATGAAATGCCAATGATGTGCATTTTAAAAAAGGACAACTCAAGTTTTATGAAATGTTGCCTGGAAAACAGCTTTAGATTAAAACAGTGATGAGTTCTCTCTTTGTTCCTTTCTCTCCATGTGCTGCCCCAGAATACCATGTATTTTAGTTTCTCTAATTAAAATTAGTATAAAAAAGCTAAAAATATGTCATCTTATGCCATTCCTCAATAGAAGGAAGTTGGAAATCACTAATATGCAGTTTTGTTAATGTGTTGGTACCTGAAGACAAGAGACACTCCAGCTGGTTTGTAAGAATTGTATATGGGGGGCAGCCCCTGTGGTGCAGCAGTTTAGCACCGCCTGCAGCCCAGGGCGTGATCCTGGAGACCCTGGATCGAGTCCCACGTCAGGCTCTCTGTATAATGTCTGCTTCTCCCTCTGCCTGTGTCTCTGCCTCTCTCTCTCTCTCTCTCTGTCTCTATGAATAAAAATAAAAAAAAATCTTAAAAAAATTGTATGTGGGCATATGAATGATTGATATACTGCTCAGGTTTTGAAAGCTCAAATAGTTACCCTTTGTCCAGTGTTAAGTATAATAATAAGGTTTATTTATTACCATGTGTGTAAAATCAGAAAGCTCACCATAGATTATAACTTCAAATTATTTTCTATCATCTATTTGTGTAATGAGGCATAACACTTATTTAATAATTTATGCATTTCATCATTTGTTCAGTAATTGTTTATTGATAGCTTGTGGTATATGAAGAGGATAAGGGGCTGTAGCAGTAGGCAAGATAGAAAAGGTACTAAGCTTGATAGGTAAGTCAGACCATGAACAAACTCCCCAACAAACCTGCCAATGACAGCAGTCAGTGATGGGAAAGGCACACATTGGGATGAGAGATCCTCTGTGCTGTGGAGGGCTGGTGGGTGTGCCTTAGGTAGAAGATAGCCAGTGAAGTCTTCCTATGGAGGCAATAGTCGAGGTGAGATCTGAAAGATGAGCCAGGCTTTCAAAGTGAAACAGGTTCACATAGTCAATGGTGTGTAGTGTACTCAGAATTGAGGTAGTTTTGCTCTGTGTGATGCCACTTGTATGGAAGGGTGACATTCTGAATTGACACAGGAACCAGCCACTTAGGAAAGGGTTAGTGCACAGCTGTGCAGCACACTGTCAGGTCAGGTGTTGAACCCTAACTAGTTGGGTGATTGGGAAACCAGCTGGGAGTATCACTCAAAAGGGGTCGTGGCCACAGTGATTTACCCACTATGGTCCAGAAGTATTTCCTGTTTAAACAGGCAGTATGGCATCTATAATGGTTGAACATCAGGCATGCTGGTGTGCAATTTTATGAATTTTATGATTTAAGGAATTCTGATGATTAACCAATTGCCATTATACATCATAAAAAAAAATTCTGGCCACTTCATAGTTTAGTAGAGAAAAAGAAAGTTAAGTTCCTATTTTCATGGCCAGCAGTCTTGAATTTAAAGCCTGGGGTCCCATTTTTGAGGAGGTGGCATTGTCTTATTGGATGTATTCTTCCCAAGAAGGTAGCAGACCTAACTTCATGTCTTCTTTTTTTTTTTTTTTTAGACGGCATCACTGTCCACATCTCCCTACCAAGATTTATGATAAAATAGAGAAACCATGTCTTCTCTCCGAATATACCGAGAACTACCCTCTCTATCACTCTTACCTGCCCAGAGAATCCTTCAAGCCCAAGCTGGAGTACCAGAAAGGGTCCATCCCCATGGAAGGCCTGACCACATCAAGGTGAGTGCAAGTAGAATAAATATAAGAATATATTGAATAAATATATGCATATGTATATATCCATGTCCAGCGCTAATGTATGAACAATATTAATATAGTATACAGGATTAGTGCATCAATGTACAGTGTCAATGTATGGTGTCAAAGCCTTTTTTAAAAAAAAACATTTTATTCATCAGAGACCCAGAGATATAGATAGGCAGAGGGAGAAGCAGACTCCTTGTGGGGAGCCTGATGTAGGACTTGATCCTGGAATTCTGGGATCACAACCTGAGCCAAAGGCAGATGCTCAACCACTGAGCCACTCAGATGCCCCTGGTACCAAAGCCTTTAATGTCAATATACTGTACCTCAGAAAGGAAATCATGCATTTGTTAGCCTGCTCAGTTTTTCCCAACCTCTTCTTACAGAGAAAAAATGGTTACTTAATAGTCTAGGGGTGAGGAAGGCTAAAATGATCTACATAGCAAAGAGTTGGAGGTTAAGTATAGAGGGATGAAATGGTGACTGGGCTGCTGCTGAAAAGGGAGTTTTGGACTTTGACATCTAAGCTCCAGGTCAGCTTGGGTAGCATAGTGATGGTGGTAGGGGTGAATGGAAACTTGATGATAAAGAGGGAGCTGTTTGGAAATTATGCTGCAGACTTTGAATTGAGATCCCCTTGAATGTTACCCAAGAATGAACAAAGACTAGAGTTGACCTTTAAACAATATGGTTTTGAACTGCATGGGTCCATTTACATGTGGATTTTTTTTGAATAAATATGGTACAGTACTGTAAATATGTTTTCTCTTATGATTTGCTTTATAACATTTTTAGCTTATTTTTTGTAAGCCTACGGTATATAATACATATCACATATAATATTTGTTAATTGATTGTTATTGGTAAAGCTTCTGGTCAATAGTAGACTATTAGCAGTTTGTCTTGGGGAGTCAAAGTTATATGTGATTTTTGACTGCCTAGGAGGTTAGCATCCCTAACCTCTGCATTGTTCAAGGGTCAGTGGTATTTCCTTTTAAATTGCTCTTGATATGCAAACTCAGATTTCTTTAGAGATTTTAGTTTAGAGACTGAACTACCTGGCTTAGTGTAATAGGGTTGCAGAGGTATCCATATTTAGAGGGTGGGGGAAACTAATCAATTTCGGGTCTGCCCTACGTGTTGCAAGACTAGCAGAATCTGCCACTGACAACTTGGTTAGTGACCTCTGGGTGGTGACCTGTGATTGGTGACTCGGTGGAGTGGAAACATCTTTGAGGCAGTTGAGCGGTGTGTGGGATTGTATACTTAGTCCTCAGATGAGACCTGAGAAGGATGCCTTCTCTGCCTCCACATTCCTCATCCCTACAGGGCTGGATTTCTGGGAGATGGAGATCTTAGAGTATGTAAATTGCTGCAGCACAGCCCTGCACAGCCTTACAGGACTCAAGACCTGGTAAATTTTCTTCCTATTGCTCCCCCTTTGCTCATAATTTTGTGCTTTCCTAGTAAAGGTCCCAGATGATTCAGGTGAAGCAGACCAGCTCTAACTCATTCTGCCTCCAGGGTTTCCCATGATGGGCCTGGATACGTCCTCTTTTGAGATTGTAGGTTGAGGGCATGAAGTATTCCTACAAAAAAGCTGCTATGTTCTAGATCCAAAGGAAGTCCATGTATGAGTTATGAAGCAGAAAGACCGATGAAGAGATAAATGAAGCCAAAGGATTCCTGATTGTGGTGGGAAGCGGTGGGCAGGGACAGCTTGAGGCTGGGGGGTAGTCAAGGGCCTTGTTTGATGCATGACTTGAATCAGATCACTTTTATGCTAGACAGATATCTTACATGATTTGGTTTAAACACATTGTTTCTGAGTATTAAAAACATATTTTATGTAACCTGTTTTCAACCTATAGCTTATAAAATAATATGAGTTTGGGCTTCATGTTACCAAGAAAACAGCACTCTTAGATCCTAAGGTCTGAAGACCACAGGGAGAGACTCCTACCATTCCCAAGCATTGCTTTTCCTTGTAGGATACCATGGTCATTGTTGATGAAGAGTCCACAGCATATGTATAAGAGACATATAATGGGTAGAAAAAGATGAGAGTAGCATTGAGGAATGGCTAGCAAATATCATATTTCAGCCTCTAGGTGCTGGTCTTCTCCTCTCTTCAATTTGCAGGAAATTGAGAGCCACACATGAAATGTGAAGTACAGGACAGCTTCAGATGTCATATTAGGGGTATGTTCTCTGTTCCAGAAATGCAGAAAAGGATGCTTTGAGGGTTGGATGCTGAAGGTTGCTCTTTACTTGTTGCCCACAAGCTTAGGAGTTTGAGGACAAATCCTCTCTGCAGCAGAAGCCCTGCACCGTCACCTAGCTCTGAGGTCCCCAGATGGAGCCCCACATGCCTGCCTGCCTGCCTGCCTTCTGATGGTGCTTTGTGAAAACAAAAACTTCCCCTCCAACCTGTCCTCAGTTACCCTTGCCTCATGTCACTTAAAGCCATAAACCTATTACCCAGAAGTTCCCTCTGTCCCTGCCAGAGCCAGGGTAACAATATCATTCATGTAAAAATGTGGCCAGAGTGGAGGACTGCAGACACAAAAAGAATTTCCAAAACAAGTTGTTCGTGACCATAAGCGCCTTAAAAGAAAATGCATAGCAGGATCAAGATCGCCCATGGGAAGGAAGATGAGCAGAAATGCTTCTCTCTTCTCCTTTATGTTCTTCCCCAGAGAGAGAACCCAGGGGGAAAATGAACAGAGGGCATCTCTTCCCTCACCCGTACCTCAGGTTCATCATGTCTCAGCCCTATGCCTGCCATTGCAGGCACTAGTTGTCATAGACTGAGAACAAAACTATGTCCCTCTCAGGATTCATTTTTAAAAAAAGTTCTAGTGAGGTTTTATTGAGATAAGTAACAAATACACGATTTTACCAACCATGTTTTTTGAACTGTATAAATTTAGCAGGGACTCTGGCTGGTATACTTGGATATACAGCAGAACTACTCCATATAAAGAAGTCCTCATCTGAGTGCTCCATCAGAGGCTTCTGGGGGAAGGTATGGGTCAGCCCTGTGTTTGCACACTGCCCTAACTGCATGGATTGTCACTTCTCTGCCCTTAGAACCCTTATTACCTGAATATCCCACCCACTTCTATATGTAAAGGGACCCAACTTCGTTTCTGAAATTGGACATGGGGCTGCCACCTGGCGAATGAAAGTCATGTGGCTCAGGGCTTGGCTGGGTCTGGTGATTAAGCTCATACACAAATAACACCTGGTTTCTGGAAAGGTTATCATCCCAGCATGAGGCAGGGATACAGCTGCACACAACTCTTACTGACTGTAAATCTTAGGGATTTACAGCAGGTGCCATGAGGGGAATGCTTGTGATTTTCAGCCCTTCTTCGTATGAAGCAGTTTCTTGCAGCCCTTGTCGATTCTCTTCCATAGGATCTGCCTTTAGTTAGGATAGATGGGAGATCAATTTATGAATAAGAGGTTTGCACCTCAAGCCTCATTTCCCCTTAGGCATGTCACCATGCAAAACACGTGGGCCCCATTCTGGGACATTATTTTGTTAGCTAAGGAAGATCCCTAAGATGGCGGAATGGATAACCTGAGAGGAAAGAAGTAAGTCTTCAAGATGATGTTACATCTTTTTTCTAAGGGGAGTGGGACCATGTGGAGAGTGAACAGGAGGCATTGGAAGCAAGATGGAATGGGGTTCTGATTTGATAGGTTTGGCTCAAAGGCAAAGGGCAGCAAGTTGGCAGCATAGATTTTTCATTTATTGACAAAACTTGTAGTTAAACTATGGAATTGGGGGGCAGAAGGAAGAGCTAAAAGGGAAAAGGCACTTGGAATCCTCTCAAATGCCAGGAATAAAGAAGGAAGGTTGGTAGTGGGCCTACATCTTTCCCTACTCATGAATTTTACACATTTTCTGTTTAAATACATACTTCTCTACCCAGAGCTACACCCCCGGGGGATATATCTACTCCCCTCCTGTAGATTTGGTCCAAGAATCACGAAAAAAATACAGAAAGAAATCTCAGCACTAGACTTGCCTGGGCAATTTCAGAGTCTTTGATATTGTGTATCTTTGATTAAATTTGGAAACATTTTGACCATTATTTCTTCAAATACTTTTTCTGTCTCTGAGACTGTTCATTTCTTTCTGCCAGTCCCTTTTCCTGTTTTTCAAATTGGATAGTTTTTATTCATCTGTCTTCAAGCTCATAGAGTCTTTCCTTCAACTCCATTCTGATATCAAGCCCGCCCAGTGACTATCTTATTTCAGATATTGTATTTTTCAGTTTTAAAAGTTATATTTAGTTATTTTTAGACAGTTTCTATTTCTCTTATGAATTTCCTACATTTTAATTGATTATGACCTTATTTTGCTTTTTATAATTTAGCATAGTTAGAATGGCTGCTTTAAAATTTTTGTTTGCTAATTGTAACATCTGGATCTGCTTGAAGTTGATCTTTAGGATTATTATTATTATTATTAATTTTTTTATTGAGACTGGGTCACATTTTCCTGTATGTATGTCAGTGATTTTAGATTGATCCTGTACATTGTTGAAGTTATGTTGTAACGACTCTGGATTTTTTTTTTTTTACATTCCTCCAAAGACTTTATTAATATTACTATTTTTTTTTTAAGGCAGATAGGTGGTAATTTGATTTGATTCAAGATGCAAACTTGTGTCATAGGTGGCAGCTCCAATCTCAGTTCAGGTTTGTTTGTTTATTTATTTATTTATTTATTTATTTTTAATTTCTCTCTCTTTTTCTTTTCTTTTAAGAGAGCACATGAGCAGGGAGAGGAAGAGGGAGAGAGAATCTTAAGTAGGTATTGAGTCCAACCCGGCGCCTGATCTCACAACTCTGAGATCATGACCTGAGCTGAATTCAAGAGTCAGATGCTTAACTGACTGAGCCACCCAGATGCCCCATCATTTCAGTTCTTTATCTTTAGCATGATTGCTTGAAGTCACCTCACACATATAAGGTCAGTGGGAGACCTGGGCCCAGTTTATGTACAGAAGCTAGAGCTTCTTGTCTTGGATTTTTTCCTTTCTAGGATTTCTTCCTTATTTTCCAGCACCTGTGGTTGCCTCAAACTTGGTCCTATGGTTCTTCAGTCAAACATGAGAGGTATTCTGTTCACATTATGGCTGCTTGGATTGGCACAGACTGGAGCCTGCTGCCAGACTAGAAGCTTTTGGAAAAACAATGATTCCACCACAAAATGGAAATTTATACAGAGGCTCATGCAGTACCATTCCCTTCTTCTACTTGTTGGCTTTCCTCCAGAATATGCCTATCTTGGTTGCTCTTTAGTGCTCACAGGTAGTTGTTCTTCATATTTTTGTGCAGAGCCAAAGTGAAGTGGTGACAGATGTTAGTATCAGCTCTAGTGGGCATAGAGTTGATGAGAGAGTAGAGCAGGAGTTAGATACTGTAGTATTTAATTCCTGGAGGCAAGTCCTTAGAATCCTGTCTGTCACAGCACAAACAAGGAGGGCTCAGTGTCCTGATCAGGATCAGGGGCATGAATTAAGCCCTGTGAATCAGCCTTGGGATCTTTCTCAGTGTGCTGGGCTGGGATCCCAGCCTGCCTATGATGACATAATGGTTTTCTTAGAGGGTGCCTTATAACCTTGGGAAATGTTGGAATTATGTGTGGAAGACATGAAATCAAATCAACTGACAAAAAAAAAAAAACAAATTCTGCAGTGGAGATTGAGAGAGGAGAAATAATGAGGAGGAGAATCACAGAAATTAAGATGAGTCAGAGGATCGTTGTTTTAGGACAGTTCAGAAAGATAATGGCCTGAAGAGCAGTAGACTGGATTTGGAAGCCCAGTGGGACTTAGGGGTCCTGGGCTAGAGTGAAGGGTTAGCAGAACCACATTTGATGGGGGGAGTGGGAGGTGAGGAAGGCAAGTCTGTGTGTAGACAACCCTGTGTGGAAGAGAGAGGAGAGAGGAGTGGGCTCCAGTGAGGGTTGTGTCACTTTGTCACTTTATTTTTTTCCTTTAAAATTGGGAAAAACTGAAGAATGTTTAACTACTGAGAAAAAGGAACCAGGGCAGCCCAGGTGGCCCAGCGGTTTAGTGCCACCTTCAGCCCAGGGGGCCTGATCCTGGAGACCTGGGATCGAGTCCCACGTTGGGCTCCCTGCATGGAGCCTGTCTCTCCCTCTGCCTGTGTCTCTGCCTCTCTCTCTCTCTCTCTCTCTCTGTCTCATGACTAAATAAAATCTTTAAAACAAAACAAAACAAAACAAAACAAAACAAAAAGGAACCAGTAGGAGGAAAAGGCTAACACATAGACTAGTATACAGACAGGTCCCCGAGAAAGAGGGAGAGAATTTAGGATAAGGGTGAAGACAATGGCATTGGGCAAGAAGAGCAACTCTTTTTATTTTATTTTTTATTTTTTTAGATTTTATTTATTTATTCATGGAGAGACACAGAGAGAGAGAGAGGCAGAGACATAGCAGAGGGAGAAGCAAGCTCCCTGTGGGGAGCCCAATGCAGGACTCGATCACAGGACCCTGGGATCATGCCTTGAGCCAAAGGCAGACACTCAACCACTGAGCCACCCAAACATCCCACAACTCTTTTTATTTTATTTTATTTTTCACAACTCTTTTTAAAATGGATTTCATTTAATTGATTGATTAATTGGACACACTAACAAGTACTGAACTTTTTGGGGATAAACATTAATAGTTTAAAAAAAAGTATTACCTGGCCTCTTTATCACAGTGAAAATCTGCATTTCCCACTTCCAGTCTCAGGACCCTAGTTGGCCGTTACGTTATTTCTTCATTTGTCAGACTCTGGTCAAACATCTTCCTTCAGCTTCGCCTAACTCTTGGAAGTTAAGTTGTTATGACTTTCCCAGCAGGGCCACTTTAACCTTTGCTTAACTTGAAGTTTAACTCTTGGCCTTCCAGACTAATATAACTTTTATGGCTATGCATCTATAAGAGACTTAACATCTTTGACCAATTTTTTTTCTTGGTTCATAGTCGCAAGGGGTATAGGGACTAGGTAGGGAATGTAACACAGGGAGACAAGGGAGTGTTCTTAAAAAAAAAAAAAAGCTACTAAATTTGAGCAATTTCTGGGAAGAATAAAATACTTTTCTCTTACATGACCTTAAAGGCTGTAAGATTATGTGAGATTGGGGACATGCAGTTATGTTGTGGTTAATGGTCGATTTCAGTGAATGTTCTCAGCATAAAAACATAATGAGGAAACATATATTCTGATCAAATTCACTCTTAAGCCACAGTAAATACTTTGGGTGGGGTATAAATGAATTACACTTTTATTTTTTAAAGAGATTTTATTTATTTACTTGACAGAGAGGGAGAAGACAAGCGGGGGGGGGGGGTGGCAGGCAGAAGAAGAGGGAGAAGCAAGCTCCCCACTCAGCAGGGACCCTTGATTCCAGGGCCCTGGGATCATAACCTGAGCCAAAGGCAGACACTTAACTGACTGAGCCATCCAGGTGCCCCATGAATTACACTTTAAATTTAAAACTTTACCACTCTAGAAATAGATCACCCCCCTACCCCGACCCCAACTCCCACAAAGATCATTTGCTTAATTTGTTGATCAGTAAATACAACCATAAGTGTACTTTCACAAAGAAACTTGAATTTTGTACCAGAAAGGGAGATTTAGTTAACAGTTTCACTTTTTAAACACAGTGAGCAAGGGTTTTGCTTTATCAGTTCTTGTCTTTGAATAACCAACTTCAGGATAGCCCACGGGGCTGGTGAGTTTGGTTGGCATTTACCTACTCTTTTCCTATGGAGATGGCAGGAAATGCATTATGCAGGTTTTTGTTGTCATTGAGCTTGGTGGGCCTTGTAGAAAGGTTCTTACATCCTCTCTGAGGGGGAATTAGATTCCCTTACTAGCAATAATGGCAGAAAAGGAGGTCTCTGTGCGAAGGGTCCCAAAGCATGGCAGGCCTGTGACTGGAAGGCACTACTGGCCGTTTTGGGGTTGGGAGTACTCTGTAGGGCAGCTTGGACGTTCAACTCTGTTCTTCTTTGCTTGCCTTAGATATCTGTTGATAATCCTCGGAAATGAAGAGGGCTGAACCCTTGAGTTGCCATCAGCGAACACGGGTTTATATGGGGATGTGTGGTCCCAGGCTGTCTCCACCCCTTTTTGGAGTGAGGAGAGCTCACCTCTCCTTGGGAGCACACTTTCTGAGGAAGGCCACCTTGCAGCTCTGCAGCCTAGGGCTGTCAGTTCCTAGTTCTCTGCTGCAACTGGTTAAGTATTAAACAGATACCAGCATGAGGCACTTGTACACTCAAAAAGAGTAGAAATATGGAACTGACCCTTGGATTCTTGTTTAGCCTGTTCCCTCCATAAGCCCCAGTTTATACAGAGTCAGCTTCCAGATGTGTCAGGTCACTCAGCTTCCTCTTGCTATTTGCCAACACGGGGCCCATGGGAAGGGAGCCCAGGCCGAAGACCCTATAACTGCTGCTGAGATATATTTTTAAATCTACTCAGAGGGAGTTACTGGGAGTTCAACTGAAGCATCTCCCATTTCCCCCTTAGAGCCCTAGAGAGACCAATTCTCCTGCTTCCTAACTCCCCCCTCCCATCCCACCAAATACTTTGGGCCCTGGTTTGGGTTTATTCACAACCACGTGTATAATTCATGCAAGACAGGTTACAGTGGAGCGTGTTACCTTTGTTAGTCAAGCATGGCTCAGTAATGCTGCTCCAGATTTTGGCAGGGAAGTAGGTTTTATTGGTGTTTGGGCCTGATGTTTTCCTGTCCGGAAACCTCCCCCTTCTCTTGGCGAGGTTGTTTTGGCAAGCACCATCAGGGAAAATCTCCCTTCCACTTGTCCAGTTGGATGAATGGGTTCCAAGCAAAAACAGGCTGTTGTGTAAATCAGAAGCCCTCGAGGGGAAATGTTTGCTTAAAAGAGTTTGCATTTGAACAGTGGGGAGTCAAGACTGCCTTGGGAGACAGTGCAAGCCCAAGCTGAGCCCTGGCTCTACCAGCATCGATGCTGGTGATAGTGCAGTTAGTAGCTTGGAATTTCTGTAACTGTAGGATGTTCTGGGAAGGGAGTACTTCTTGTCTAGTTGAAGACCATCATGCTTTTTCTGATCTATTGTTTTCATATTCCCTGAAATAATGGGAGCACTGATACCAGAGAGCTGAGACGTGAAAGACTCTGTGTCTTCATCTATTGTGCTGCCCTCTAGGTTTTCTCTAGGATCAAGTAGAGGAAGGCAATCATTATCCACAGGAGAAGCTATTGGGAGTGCAGAAGAGGAGGTGGTAGTACCTTAAAAATAAAAGTTAGCCCCCCAGTCAAGTGACTGGGTGGGGGGGAGAAGGTGGAGAGAGCAGGCACAGACAAGAGGCCTTCTGAGTGGTTCAGTATGTTTGGAGTGGAGTGTAGGCTGGGACGGAGGTGGGAGATGAGGCTGGGGAGGAAGGCAGAGGCAGGTCCAGGAAAGCTTATATACCATGATAGAAAGTCTGGCTTTATCTGGGAGATGTTTTTCAGCTGGAGAGTAAGATGATTTCATTTTGTGATCTCTCTTCAGAGAGTTTATTCTGGCTACGTTATATGGGGATTAATGTAGAAGTGGTGGGAAATGCAGCAGGAAGTCCAGGTAGTAAATTGTCACATGATTCAAGTGAGAAATGGTCAGAGTCTGGACTGAGGGGGAAAGACAAACCAATGAGATGGAGTGGGGGCTGCACTTAGTGAGTGATTATCTGGAGCAGCAACAGGACAGGTCCAGGGTGGCATCTAGGTGTCTGACTTGGGTGAGAGGGGAATGGTGGTACCCTTTGTGAAAGTGGGAAACAGAGGAGGAAGAGCAGTTAGGGGGATAGAGTAGAAGGTGAATTCTCAGCAAACGTCTGTAGAATTGGATTAAATGGAAACCCTTAAGAGCCTTCTCCTGGGTCAATGGTGTGTATTTATTTTCCTTTTAGGAGAGATTTTGGACCTCACAAAGTGTTACCTGTGAAGATCTACCAGCCTGACAAGTTCATCCCAAGTGAAGAGAACATGGATCTGCTCACAACATATAAACAGGATTATAACCCCTACCCTGTCTGTAGAATGGGCTCCATCAAGCCTCGGGACAGTAAATATCCATGTGGTGACAAGATGGAGTGTCTGCCTACTTACAAAGGTGGGGGAGAGTGCTTGAGGGGCAGCTTGGGGAAGGATAGGCTGAGCCTGTGTGCAGGTCAGGAAATGGGTTTTACAGGCACACCCTCTGAGCACAGGGGTTGGGCAAACTGCATCCTGTGGGCCAAATCTGGTCTACAAGCCTGTTTTTTTAGAGCTGGAGAGCTAAGAATGGTTTTTAAATTTTCAAATGATTAAAAAAAAATCAGACTATTATTTTAGGAAATGTGAAAATTACATGAAATCCAAACTTCGGCATTCATAAGTACATTCTGTTGGAGCACAGCCACACTCATTTGTTTACACATTATCCATGGCTGCTTCTGTGCTATAGCAGTGAATCTGAGTGGTTGTGCTGGAGTCTGTATGGCCTTAGACATTTAATATCTGGGTCTTTTATAGAAAAGATGTGCCAACCCCTGCCTTAACTTGCTGTTGGAATTCTACATTGGGGAAGTGTTTCAAGTTTAAGTTAGGTTCCAATTCTGATTGAGTGACTGATTCATTCATCCATTTCAGAAATTATGGAAACATAATGTACATATAGGAAAACATACAGATCTTAATTTTACAGACCAGTGAATTTTGAGTGAACACATTTCTTTAAACAGTGCCTAGATCAAGAAATACAACATTGATCCCATGTAGGATAGAAGGATTATGCTAATAGGCACCATGAATTAGTTTTACCTGTTTTGTATTTCATATTAATGTGGTCAATTCATTCTTTTAAAAAAAGATTTATTTATTTGGGGTGGGGAGGAAGAAAGAGAGAGAGAGAGAGAGAGAGAGAGAGAGATGAGAGGAGAGAGAAGATCTCAAGAGACTCCATGCTGTGTGAGGAGCCTGATGCAGGGCTCCATGAGATCAT
Source organism: Canis lupus baileyi (assembly GCF_048164855.1). Lineage (NCBI taxonomy): Eukaryota > Metazoa > Chordata > Mammalia > Carnivora > Canidae > Canis > Canis lupus. Next base: position 40,124,256 of record NC_132847.1, on the reverse strand, counting down.
GACCTGAGTGGAAACCAAGAGTTGGATGCTTAACCCGAGCCACCAGGTGTTCCTAATTCGTTCTTTATTGAGCATCTGTTACATCACAGGCCTGGTATTAGGAGCTGTGAAGGAAGCATAATGGCCTGTGCCCTGACTTAATAGTCCTATAGGAGAGATGAGATATGGAGTGGTAGGTACAGTGAAAGCAGTGTGGCAGTCACTCTGTGGAGCACAAGCCACAGGCTGAGACCATGGGAATGGAGGCCAGTTTGTAATCCCCAACTCTTCTGCAATAGGATGCACGAGGGCCCATGGTAGCCCTAGGAGTGTATGCTCAACTGCTCATGTAACATGTTTGTGGATTTCCAAATGACTGTGCTAGTAGTTGCTTTTATTTTGTCAAGCCACACGTTTAGGCAGGTGGAGGTGGGGAGGCATGGGAGGATGTGGGCATCCTCCTGAAGCCCTCCTAGGGGCTCTGAATCCATCATTCCGAAGACACCACACATGGCCGAGCTTCTCTGCTTCTTCCAAGAACTTGGACTCTTGTCATTTTTCCACTGCATCTTTCATATTGTTCTCTTCCATTCTTCCACTGTTACCTTCTGTCAAGCTGCGTTTTGGACATTGTCATACCCTGAAATGGCTCCTCCTTTATGTACCCCAACATCCAGTGCTCCCAGTTTTCTCTCTTAACTATTCCCATCAAGACAGTTTTTGGCCTCATTGGGATCCCCTGTCCACTGGTGCCTCAGCCTCCATCTCCCCGTCAACCCCTCCTGTGTCTGTGCCTCATGTAGCCTATTCTCTGATATATCAGTGCAGCCCGGATTTTACTCCGTCTCTCCTCTGTCCTTTTGTTGCTTCCTGCCAGCGAAGCCCCAAACCTGCCTTCTCCATGTCCACACCTGGCATATACCTGAGCAAGTCTCCAATCCTGTCTGCTTTTATCCATTTTCCACAGAAAGGAACCGAGGAGGTCTTTAAAAAATGGCAGTATGATCTGACCTCTTCTCTGCTTAAAATGCAAATAATTACTATGGTTCTTAGGATAAAATCCCCAATCTTTTCCACCTTCTCTGGTACCTCGCAGATTCTGGTATATCCTCCAGGTGCCCCTCTGCTCTGGCCACAGGACCTTCTCTCACTTTCTTTTCTGCATTTCTTTTCTGTCTCCAGGCACATTGCACATGCTACTCCTCTTTATAGAGACCTCTGCCCTTCCCTTGTCTAGCACTCATCCTTCAATGGACAGCAGAAATATCACACCATTTGAAGCCTTTCTAGATCTTATCCTTTATCAGACTATGTCATCCTTTTAGATGCTCTAAGAGTGCCTTGTACTCCTCTGTTTTGTAATCCATTTTGTAACTTTTTGTTGCTGTTTTGCTTAATGTTTGTCTCCTTGGCCAGGCTGTAATCTCTAGGGTGGCAGGGATCTGTCTTTTTCTTTGCTAGCTACCAGCAATAAGGCAGCTTTACAAAGGAGTCATTGCAACCAGGAGCATGGTGGGGTGGCATTCTGGCCTCTACAGGACTTCTGCAACTCCCTTTCCATCCAGTGTTTAATGGGAGGCAAGAAAGGGAGTACTGTGGAACCTAAGAAATGGAGGAAGGAGGCACAAACTAGAATGAACCCTTACCTCTGACGGGAAAGGGAGCAGGGACTCTGGTAGGGTTTGTTCAGCTACAAACTCCCCTTTCCTTTACATACTCCTTTGGGTCCCCTTGATTTTATGAATCATGGTGGAGTTTGAGCCTCTTCAGTACAAGTGCTTGCTCAGCTCATTTCCCCCTCTCACCTTGTTCTAGGTGAAGAGAGAGGTCTGGGAGTGAGAAATGCTCTTTGTTTACTTTAGGGTTTGGCAAAGATGGAGTAGCCCAGTGCCATTATTGAAAGAAAACTCCTCTCTATTCCTCCTGACAAAATGCTTACCACTCAAACACACAGAATATAACCCAAAACAATAATTGGATATATTTTATGTTTTAATCTGTCTCCTATTCCTCCCCTTCTCTAAATAGTTACATCTCACATTGCTCCCTGCAAACCAGAGAGTAGTATTCTGCTAAAGCGGAATCATAGTTAACTTTTCCCTACTGATAAAGTTAAAATTGAGAAAATTCAATTTTCTTTTCCATTAAGAAAATTGACAGCTATTAACTGCTTACCTACTTATACAGAATTAATGAACAAATACTAGTTAGTATCAGCAGGACTGCTCAGAACCAGGCATACTCAGATGAGGGAGGAGGTTTGTTCTGGCTACATATGCACTTGGGGTTGGAATTCATAGTTCTCCTCTGAAATTCAGATTTTAAAGCAAGTCAGTATTTACCAAAGGAAATGCTTCTGTAGTTAGATTTGACCAATAGGCACCAGTTTGCTGTCTTGATAGTCTTTTAGAATAATACTTATCATATTCAATTAATGTACATAGTTTATTTGTTGCATCTCTTCCCTATGATATGATGGCTTCCAAAAGTGGGCTGTGACTGCTCAACATTCCTATCATTTTGCACAGGTGAGAGCACAACAAAGGCATGTTTAGTGAGGAAATAAATGAATGAATAGTCTGGATGGTTGTTTACAAGGCTCCAGGTGACACAGTTTGGCATTAGATTTATACAAATACCCATCCAGTCTATTACTCTGGGTCTTGGCTAGTAGCAGGAGTGAAGCTCAGGGAAGACTCGGGACATTTACTCTGCTCTTGGGTTAGTCCTATAAAACCTCATGCATGTGTGAGGGGGCCTCACCCTTGCCTTATCACTTGGTGTATCACCTCTAAGGAAGTCTTTTTCCATAGCAACCTTCATGGTTTTATGGACATACATTGATTCTCCTTCCAAAGGAGAAGAAACACCAAAGCCCAAGGTCGTTAAATATGTGTATTTCAATGGGTGCCACCTATGTCTCTATGTTCCACTTACTGTAGTTCTACAGGAAAAATATGCAAACTTTTTTCTTCTCTTATGGCCAGCACCTTTACTGGAGTCCAGAAAACCACCATTAAATATGCTCCAGCAGCACAGCAGCATTTGGTTGTAATTTTGACATTTTCAAAACACAGTGCAATTGGAAAGATTGAAAGTGTAATTACTTGATGCTCAGCTTTAGGTTTAGCTAAGCTTTTTTTAAAGACACATTATTGAATGGAATCCCTTCTAAAGAGATTCTTGCCAATTACCCACATGACACCCTGGCCCTGAAGGGCTTTACTGATGGCTTTTCAGGCGTGTACATAGTTTGTCATGTGGAATTCTGAGGTTTTCAGGGTCCTATGGAGGTTTTTTTTGTAATACATGTTGGGTGGAGGAAGTTAGGAGGTTGGATAATTATGTGGTTTTGACTGTATTGTTGGGTATCAGAAATCACATGAGACAACTTCCAGCCTAGGAACCTGTTTTCTTAACACTTCATCCATCACAGAAGAGGGCCAGAAAAGCCCTGTCCTACCCACCCCCACACACCTTGAGGCAGTGTGTAGGCATCTACAGGTAGATGCCCCCATTTTAGTGAGGTCTGAAGTCTGAAAGGGAAACATGTGGTTTATATTCAGCAAGATGGTTCCCTCTAAGGCCCCCTAATGCTTTCAAGATGCTGATAGAGCCATTAATGGCTCTCAGAGAAAGATTAGATTTTCAATTAAAATGAGGCCAATTTAAAATAAATAGTTGGTAGTATTATTGGCCTAAAATAAACTTAAGAGTGTGCCTGGGGGTGGGGATGTCAGGACCTCTGGAGTGGTGGTGGAGTGAGGAGCTTAGTAAATCCTCTTCCTAAAAAGCAACAATAAAACTGGACAAAACAATAAAACCCAACCATTTTAGGGCTCTGGAAATCAACTAAAGGCACACAACATATTGAGAAGCATTTATTCAAGAAAAACTGCTAAACCATCATTATAAAAAGTGGGAGTTTGTGGTGTTTTATCCTAGGGCTGCTTCCATCATGCCACCTCCCAAGTTTGATCTGTGTGGTGGTTCTACCTGGGAAGGCTGGGCTGTAAAAACTAATAGGTCTGCTGCGAGTTGGGAGTAGTGTGCATACCCAGAGGTTTCAGTAAAACAATTGTGATCTCAGTAGCAAAAAAACAAAAAACAAACAAACAAAAAAACCAGTGAAGACAACTTCTGCAGCTAGTCTGGGGTTGTGGAATTAGTTGGGGAAAACAGCAGACCAGCTAGAAATCTAACAAGGAAATCCAGAGAATGGGAAAGGCCTTGATAAGCTCATACATATTCCTTGTGGTCTAGAAGACTGCATATGGGCCAGGCAGTATATAGGCTCAAGAGAGCTAAGAGACAGGGCCTAGTTATCTACTCATCTTCCCTGGCTGAAGTCCATGCCTGGTGCAGGTACAGAGGAGACACGAGAAATCCCAGAAGAAACTAAAAGCCAAGGCAGAGCTGTAAACTGTTTGATCTTTCACTGTGTTCCCTAACCCACACACAGATTCGTTAGCAAAGGGTGAAAGCCTTTCTGGATTAAGGCGTTTAAACATAACTTGATAATCATTGGCTAATTACTAAACAGTGCTAACACAGGGTGACTTTCAGGAATTTTGGCTTAAAAACAATTAAAAAGAGAACCTAAGCAAAACATCAGTGGCCATACACGGTTGGGGAGACAAGACTCCATTGAATTAGTGCAAGCAAGTCACGAAACCGCAAAAACTGCTCCCAGTGGGGTTGGAATCCAGAGTTGCTATAGCATATTATCTGAGATGCTGAATTTTTTTTTAAAGATTTTATTTATTTATTCATGAGAGAGAGACACAGAGAGGCAGAGAGGTTGACATGGGGAGAAGCAGGCTCCTCACAGGGGGCCTGATGTGGGACTCGATCCCCGGACCAGGATCACGCCCTGAGCCAAAGGCAGAAGCTCAACCACAGAGTCACCCAGGTGTCCCTGTTGAGGTTTTTAAAAAAAATTTTTATTTTTAAAATATTTTATTTATTTATTCATGAGAGAGAGAGACGCAGGCAGAGGGAGAAGCAGGCTCCATGCAGGGAGCCCGATGTGGGACTTGATCCCGGGACTCCAGGATCCTGGGCCTAAGGCAGGCAAGGCACCAAACCCCTGAGCCACCCAGGGATACCCCCTGTTGAGGTTTTAACAAAAAATTATAAGGCATAAAAAGAAACAGGGAAATATAATCTATGAATAGGGTAAAAAAAGCAGCAATAAAAACTACCTCTGAAAAGGCCCAGATATTAGACCTAGCAGACAATATTTTAAAGTACTTATTATAAATAAAGAACAATAGGAAACCACGTTTATTTTTAATTCTCATTTTTTTAGAGGGAGAGAGAGCATGTACACCTGTGTGAGACTGAGTGGGGATGGATGTTAAGGGATGGAGGCAGAGGGAGAGGCAGAGAGAATCTTAAGGAGGTTTCATGCACAGCACAGAGCCCAGCGCAGGGCTTTATCTCATGACCCTGTGAGATCATGACCTGAGCAGAAATCAACACTTGGACGCTTAACTGATTGAGCCACCCAGGTGCCCCAGGAAACCATGTTTAAAGAAATAAAAATATTATAACAATTTTCCTATCAGAGAATACCAATAAAAGGAAGCCATAAAAATCAAGTGAAAACACTGGAGTTGAAAGGACAAAATAAAAGAATTATAGGGACTTAACACCAGATTTGAACTGGCAGAAGAAAGAATCAGTAAAATTGGGCATAAATCAACGAATATTATCCAATCTGAAGAACTGGAAAAAATTTAAGAAAAATAAAAACTCAGACTTGTGGGATATCATCAGCTATACCAACATACTCATGATGAGAACCCCAGAAGAAGAAAAGGGCAGAAGAAATATTAATCTACATATCCAAGAAGCCTAGTCCAAATAGAATAAATAGAGACCTATATTTAGTCATATAATAGTCAAACTGTTGGAAACCATTCCCAGATAAAGACTAGGAGAATTTGTAGCTAGCTGACTTGTCTTACAAGAAATAAAAAGGAAGTCTTTTGGCCTGGATTAAGTCTGAATGGTAACACAAATCCACATAAAGAAATAAAGAGCACTAGTAAAGGTAATTATGTAGGTAAACATATACTCTTTTTCTATTTTAAAAAATAATGAAAGAACAATCATAAAACTATAGTAAAGGTAATTACGTAGGTAAGCATCTACTTTTTCTATTTTAAAAAACAATGAAAGAACAGATAATTATAAAACCATAAGGATTATACCAGGAATGCAAGGTAGTTTTCACATCAGAAAACCAATTAATATAACACATTAATAAAGGATAAAACAACATGATTAATAGACACATAGAAAATATTTGACAGTATCTGATAACCATACAATCTCTCAACAAGCTAGCATTAGAAGGAAACTTCCTCAGCCTGCTAAAGGGCATCCACAGGAAACCCGATAGTCTATATCATACTTAATGCAGAAAGACTGAATGCTTCCCCCCACCCCAAGACTGGGATCAGTCTAGATGTCTGCTTTCACCCCTTCCATTCAACATTGTACTAGAGATCATAGACAGTTACATAGTGCAAGAAAAATAAATCAATGCATCTAAATTAGGAAGAAACAAAACTGTCTTTATTCTCAGGCAATATAATCCTGTATGCAGATAATCCTAAGGATTAATGTATGTAATGTATTTCTGTATATTAATATTTGCCACCTGAATATGAAACTAAGAAGAAAAAAGTTCTCTTCACAATAGCTTCAAAATTAATAAAATATTTGGGATATTTTTTTGAAAAAGAAGTGTAAGACTCATACAGTGAACTTCAAAAACATTGCTGAGAGAAATACGTAACTAGATGGTGAGACAATCCATGTATATGGGTTAGAAGATACAATACTATTAAAATAGAGTTGCTCCCAAGTTGATCTAAAAATTCAATGCTATTCCTATCAAAGTCCCAACACTGTTCCCACCGCTCAGAAATTGGCAAGCTGATCCTAAAATTTATATATTAAATTGAAATAAACCAATTGCTAGAATTTTGTCTTTTTGCACAAATGATACTGGGACAATTGAATGTCCACATGCAAATAGATGAACTTAGACTTTTATCTCACATCATACTCAAGAATCAGAAATGATCAGAGACCTGAAAATAAGAGCCAAAACTATAAACCTTTTAGACTAAGACAGGAAAAACAATTTCATCTTATAAAAATTTAAAACTTCTGTGTGCTTCAAAAGACACCATTAAGAAAATAAGGCCATAAGTGATAAATGGGGGAAAATACTTATAAATCACTTATCTAGTATAAGATGTGTATCCAGAATATGCAAATAAGACATAACTTAATAGTAAGATGACAATTTAAAAAAATGGGCAAATAACTTGAGAAGACATTTTACCAAAAAAGAACATATGAATGGCTAATAAACACATGCAGAGGTATTCAACATTGTTACTTAAAAATTTTTTTAATGTTAATTGAAGTATACAGTTGATATATAATAAATTAATTTCAGGTGTATAATATAGTGATTCAATAATTATATACATTATAAAATTCTCATCATGGTAAGTATATTATATTATGAACTATATTCCCTACACTATACTTTGCATCCCTGTGACTTATAACTGGAAGTTTGTATTTCTTAATCTCCTTCACCCATTTTCCCAAGTCACTACCCTTTTGGCAACCCACCAGTTCTCTGTATTTAAGAGTCTGGTTTTTGTTGTTTGTTTTGTTTTTCAGATTCCATGTACATGCAAAATCGTATAGTATTGTCTTTGACTTATTTCACTTAGTGAAATATCCTCTAGGTTAATCCATGTTTTCACACGTGGCAGGATTTCATGCTTTTTCATGGGTAGTATTCCACTGTATATATACCCCTGGTATCTTTATTCATTCATCTATAAGCAGACACTTGGGTTGCTTCCATATTTTGGCTATTGTAAGTAAAGCAATAAACCTAGGGATGCACATGTCTTTTCAAATTAGTGTTTTTATTTTCTTTGGGTGAATACCCAGGAATGGAATTATTGGATCATGTAATATTTCTATTTAAAAATTTTTGAGGAACCTCCATAATGTTTTCCAGAGTGACTGCATCAATTCACTTAATTTGGTTGAGTTTCCACCAACAGTATACAAAGATACCTTTTTTTCTTTATATCCTCACCAACGTTTGGTTTTTCTTGTATTTTTGATACTAGCCATTCTGACTGGTGTGAGGTAATATCTTATTATGGTTTTGATTTGCGTTTCCCTAATGATTGGTGATGTTGAACAACTTTTCATGTGTCTCTTGGCCATCTATATGTCTTCTTTGGAAAAATGACTATTTAGGTCCTCTGCCCATTTTAAAAATTGAGTTTATTTTGCTATTGAGTTGTATGAGTTCTTTATATATTTTGGATAATAATCTCTTATCAGAAATATGATTTGCAAATATCTTCCCCTATTCTGTATGTCACCATTTCATCTTATTGATGGTCTTCTTTGCTGTACAAAAGCTTTTTAGTTTGATTTTGTCTCAAGAGATTATTTTTGATTTTGTTTCCCTTGCTTGAGGAGACAGATCCAGGAAAATCGTCCTTAATTTGTTCAAGAGATTGCTGCCTATATTTTAGTAGTTCGATGGTTTGAGGTGTCACATTTTGGTGTTTAATCCATTTTGATTTATTTTTGTATATGATTTAAGAAAGTGGTCCAGTTTCATTGTTTTGCATGTAGCTATCCAGGTTTTCCAGAACCATTTATTGGAAAGAGTCTTTTTCCAATTGCATTTTCTTGCCTCCTTTGCCATAGATTAATTCATCATGTATATATATGTCTGGGCTCTGAATTCTGTCTATTGATTTGTGAGTCTATTTTTGTGCAAGTACCAAAATGTTTTGAACACTATAGTGTTGTAGTAATCTTGAAATCTAGAATTGTGATAGATTTAGCCTTTTGTGTGTGTGTGTGTGTGTGTGTGTGTGTATAAGCAATGAACTTTTTATTTTCAAGTCTTTTCATGTTTCTCTTTTAGCCTTGTGTGTGTGTGTGTGTGTGTATAAGCAATGAACTTTTTATTTTGTTCAAGTCTTTTCATGTTTCTCTTTTAGCCTTGTGTGTGTGTGTGTGTGTGTGTGTGTATAAGCAATGAACTTTTTATTTTGTTCAAGTCTTTTCGTGTTTCTCTGTTTACTAAATGGCATTCGAGTCTGCCTAAGACAAAAATAGTCAATCCAAAGGCAGGCTTAATCACAAACTGTTAACACTATTAAGGGGATCTTGCAATTGTGCTGGATGCAAGATCAGTTATAATAATACATCGCTCAAAATAGAAACAAAAGCTATGAAATATCTGAAAATTAACTATACAAGAATAAAAATACTTGGGATTTCCAAAGACAAAACTTTAAAACTCAAAGGATATTTGAAATCATATGAATAACAGAGAGACAGTCCATGCTTGTAGATTATAACTTAATATGACTATGTTTGTTTTTTTTCCCTAAACTATTCTAAAAATTCATTTCATTCCCAATCAATATTTTGTTAGGTTGAAGATGTCTGATAAGTAAAGGACATTATGGTAAGTTAGTAGACAGCTGACAGAACTGGAGGATATTTGCCATTCCCCAAAACAACAATAAACTAATATTGTCAATGTGTATGCAGATAAGCAGCAAGAAAATATAAGGTAAACCAACAGGAAAATAGGCAGACTGTGGTTTTATACAAGAAAGATAAAGACTAATTAGCATAAGAAAGATGTTCAAAACCTCATGAGTAACCAAACAAGTTCAAATTGAAACAAGAGAACAATTTGTACTTGTTATATTAGCAAACATCAGAAAGCTGGGTCATGTCCAATGCTGTAGCTTCATAACATGTGGTAACAGTGAAGACTGTTACAGCCACTCTTGAAGACTAATCTACCACTTCTTAGGCAAAGTAATAAATTACCTACCTGCATATCTCCTGGGACAGCATTACCAAACCTAGGAAATCACAAAGCAATTCTCTCATAACTTTGTAAAGTGACATACATGTTTACTGCAATGTCATTCATGGCGGCAAGTGGTAGGTTTGGGGGGCAGCCTGGGTGAGACTAGTCCAGAAATCAACTAGTAAACTGTGGAAGGTGTCTTCATGGAGTTCCATACAGCTCTCATAATAAATCAGATGTACATTCAGCAGTGTGAGTAGATCTCAAAATAATAGGCATCTTCATCTTTAGCTCGCCTCTTCTCTTCCCATGTCCACTCTGTCCACTCTGTGCTCTTGTTCTTCACTCCAACAAGTACTGGGCAGCAACCACGAGCCAGGCACTACCCTCACACACCATGCCTCCATGTCTGGCTGGGTCCCTAGCCTTTTTCTTTCTCAAGATTGCTTTGGCTGTTTGGGTTTGCATTGTGGTTCCCCACAAATTGTGGGATTATTTGTTCTAGTTCTGTGAAAAACGCTATTGGTATTTTGATAGAGATTGTGTTGAATCTGTAGATTACTTTGTGTAATATGGACATCTTAACAATATTCTTCCAATCCATGGAATATCTTTCCATTTGTGTCATTAATTTTTTTCATCAGTATTTTATACTTTTCAGGGTACAGGTCTTTTGTTAAAAGACCTCCTTAGTTAATTTTGTTCCTAGGAATTTTTAAAAAAAGATTTTATTTATTCATGAGAGATAGACGGAGGGAGAAGCAGGCTCCATGCAGGGAGCCCAACATGGGACTTGATCCCGGGTTTCCAGGATCAGGCCCTGGGCTGAAGGTGGCGCTAAACCGCTGAGCCACCCAGGCTGCCCAGGAATTTTATTTGTTTTGGCACACTTGTAAATAATGTTGTTTTAATTTTTCTTTTTCGCTACTTTGTTATTACTGTATAGAAACACAACTGATTTCTGTGTGTTAATTTTGTTTTCTCTAACTCTACTGAATTCATTTATTCTAGTAGTTTTGGTGGAATCTAGGATTTTTTTATGTATAGTATTATGTCATCTGCAAATAATGACAATTTAACTTCTTCCTTGCTAATCTGGATACCCTTTATTTCTTTCTCTTGTCTGATTGCTGGGACTAGGGTTTCTAGTACAATGCTGAATAAAAGTGAAAGAGTGGACATCCTTCTCTTATTCCTGGTCTTAGAGGAAAATCTCTCAGGTTTTCACCATTGAAGATGATGTTAACTGTGGATTTTTCATATATAGGCTTTATATATGTATGTATTTATGAGGGAAGTATGTTCCTTCTAAACCCACTTTGTTGAGGTATTTTTTTTTTATCATGAATGGATGTTGAATACTGTCAAACGCTTTTTTAAAAAAAAATCTTTTGAGATGATTATATGGTTTTTATTCTTTTTGTTGATATGGTGTTTCATGTTGATTGATTAGTGAATATTGAATCATCCTTGCATCCTTGGAATAAGTCCCAGTTGATTATGGCAAATGATCCTTTTAACGTATTTTTGAATGTGGCTTGCTAATATTTTGTTCAGGATATTTGTACCTGTGTTCATCAGGGTTTTTTCATAGTGTCTTTGTCTGGTTTTGGTATCAGGGTAATGCTTCATAGAATGTGTTTAGACACTTTTCTTCCTCTTCTATTTTTTTGGAATAGTTTGAGAATAGGTATTAGCTCTTCTTAACTGGTGGAATTCACCTGTGAATCCACTGGTGGTCCTGGGATCTACTTATTGCCATTTTGTTAATTGTTTTCTGGTTGTTTTTGTAATTCCATTCCTTTCTTCTTCTCTTGTGGTTTGTTCTCTTCCCTTGTGGCATGATGGCTTTCTTTCTTTAGTGCTATGCTTGGATTCCTTACTCCTTATTTTTTTTGTGTTATAAGTTTTTGGCTTATGGTTATTATTGGGTCCATATACAACCTCCTCTGTGTATGGCTGGCTATACACCAATTTTAAATTGGTGATCACTTAAGTTTGAATACATTCTAAAAGCACTAAATTTTGCTTCCCCACCTACATTTTATGTACTTGATGTCGTATTTTACACCTTTTTATTTTGTGTATCCCTTGACTAGTATTTTGTGGATATAATTGGTCTTACTACTTTTGTGTTTTAACCTCCATACTGGCATCATAGGTGATTAATATACTACCTTTACTATGTTTCCTTTTACTTGTGAATTTTTTTCCTTTCATAATTTTCTTCTAGTTGTAGCACTTTCTTTCCACTTAAAGAAGTCACTTCAACCTTTCTTGTTAGTCTAGGTTAGTGGTGATGAACTCTTACCTTTTGTTTGTTTGGGAAATTCTTTCTCTCCTTCAGTTCTGAATGATAGCCTTGCTAGGTGGAGTGTTCCTGATTATAGGTTTTATCCTTTTAGTACTTTGAATATATCATGCCATGCTGGCCTGCAAAGTTTCTGCTGAAAAATCAGCTCACAATCTTATGGGGTTTCCCTGGTATATAACTGATTTCTCTTGCTGCTCTTAAGATTTTTTATCTTTAATCTTTGAGATTTTAACTGTTATATGTCTAGATGTGGACCTCATTGGGTTCATCTCGTTAGGGGCTCTCAGTGCCTCCTGAACCTGGGATGTCTATTTCATCCCCTTGATTAGGAAAACCTTCAGCTATTATTTCTTCAAATAGATTTTCCACCCCCTTATCTCTCTCCCCTTCTCTTGGGACTTCAGTAGTGTTAACTTTATTATGCTCGATGATGTTGCAGATGTTCCTTAACTTATCCTCATTTTTAAATATTCTCTTTTCTCTTTGCGTTTTGCTTTGTTGCTTTCATTACCCTACCTCCCAGATTATTGACCTATAAGAATAAGATACTTATTCTATTGTTGATTACTAATCTGTTGTTGATTACTTTGTGGTATATATATTTTTTAATCTTTTTTTAAAAAAAGATTTTATTTATTCATGAGAGACAGAGAGAGAGAGGCAGAGACATAGGCAGAGGGAGAAGTAGGCTCCCTGTGGGAGCCTGATGTAGGACTCAATCCTAGGACCCTGGGAACACCACCTGGGCCAAAGGCAGATGCTGAATCACTGAGCTGCCCAGGTGCCCCCATGGTATATTTTTAATTTCAGTTATGTATTCAGCTGTGATTGTTTCTTTTTAGTTTTTTAAAAAATATTTTCTGTCTCTTTACTTAAGTTCTCACTGAAAACTCTTCTCTAGGGTCCAGTGAATATCTTTATGACTTCTACGTTGAATTCTCTATCTGACATGTTGCTTATCTCTGTTTTGTTTAGTTCTTTTTTTTTTTTTTTGTGGTTTTTGTCTAGTTCTTTCTTTTGGGACATATTCCTGTGTTTCTTTCTATTACCATCATGAATTATTGGGGAAATGTAAATTAAGCTGCAGTGGGATACCACTAAATGCCTACTATAGTGTCTCTAATGAAAAAAAAAAGTGTTGATAAAGATGTGGAGGAATTAGAACCTTCACAAATTGCTGATGAGAATGTAAAACGGTACATCCACTTTGGAAAAGTTTGTACAATCTTAAAAAGTTAAAAATAGTTTTGCCATATAACCTAGCAATTCTTCTCTTGGTATATACCTAAGAAAAATGAAATATATATTCATACAAAGACCTGGCTATGACTGTTCAGAACAGAAATTTTCCCAATAGCCAACAAGTAGAAACAACCCAAATATTCATCAGTTGTTGAATAAATAAACAAAATTTGGTATATCCATATGATGTAATATGATTCAGCAATAAAAGGAGTGAACTATTACATGCTGCAACAAGGATGAATCTTGATTGTTATGTTACATGAAAAAAGCCAAATGCAAAACACTATATATTGTGCCATTATATTTATATAAAATGTCCAGAAAAGACACACCTATGGAGACCAATAGCAGATTGTGTGGTTGCTGGTGATGGCCCTAAAGATTAACTGTAGGTGGGCTTGGTTGATATTTTTGGGGTAGAAATGTTCTATAACTGGATTTTGGTGATTGTACAACTCTGTAAAAGTTACTGAATAATTAAAAAAATGTAAGATGGTGCATTTTGTGTTATACAGATTAGATCTCAGTAAAGGTGTTTTTAAAAAGTGTACCTATGGACTCCACTGATATTGGCTATATATAACCAAGGCTCCTTAGAAGCTGCTTTTGTTTCTAATGTTTGTAAAGCTGTAAGCAGGAGAACTCCCTTCAGATTCAGAGTGTTTACTAGAATTTCATATTGGTTACTTTTTAGATCTGGTAATTTATGGACACAATGGGGGCAATGTAGGACCTGGGTGGGAGCCCAGCATTATGGAACCAGTATCGAGGTGTTTGGATGGTACAGTTTGCTGATTTTTAGTTTCAAAGCTGTCCTTGGATTTGTGTGGGGAAGTTACTTTAAAAGGATCCTAGTGCAATTTGAAGACAAAACCTCCAGGATTCATGGAGATCATCTTTAGGGAAGATTTTTATTTGGGTACAGGTCTCACATTATCTTGGCCATGCCAGTCCCACAGCAAAGGTTCCCCTCGAGACAGATATCCTCTAGATACATGGACCGATTCTTTACATTCTTTAAATATTCTGAAATTATTCTTCTGCAAAAATTCTCTGATTATTTTTCATTAGTCTTTATTAGTCTTTATTCTCTCTAAATGTATGGTGCTCCTAACTGTATTATAGGCTGCCAGAAGAGCATGACTTTGGAGTCAATCATGTGGTTTAAATCCCAATTCTTAAGTTCCTAGCCATGTGACTTTAAGAAAAATTTCTTAGCCTCTCTGAGTCCTGCTCTTTAAAATCTGTAGAATAGAGATAATTATACTCATCACAAAGGGTTATGGTAAGATGAAACAAGGTCCTGTATGGAAATCCCTTAGCACAGTTAGCTGGTATATAGTGTTCTCTGATTGTCAGAATCAGATAGTGGAGTGGGTACAGAGTATGGATTTTGGATCCTGATTTGTAGCCCTTCTTTTTCACTTCTAGCCAAGTGACCTTGGGCAAGTTCCCTAAGTTCTCTGTGTCTCTGCTTCTGCATCTATAAAATGGGCATATTGAAAGCACCTGATTAGACCTGTCCACAGGTTAAATGAGTTAATATAGGAAGTATTAAGAATATTAAGATATTAAGATATCACATGATAATCTCTATGCAGGTGGCAGCTGCTGTTCTCTCACCAGCCAATGCAATGCCTTATTCCCTTGGGGCCAGCATGTTTGATTTATGTGGGTTAAATGTGTGGGTTATAGGGATACAATCATGGTCACCCCAAGGTTGAAAAGAGAGGTCTACTTGGTCTGGCTGGTGGCCCACCAGTGGTGGCTTGTGAATCCCCTTTCTCACTACACCATGTGCATCTTCTCTTTCTGTGCTGATTCAGAGTGGGCACCTCCCCCATAGAGGAACAGAACTATTCTTGGATCAAGGTACACTGGTGGTTGACTCCTCAGCTGGAATCAAATCCTTAGATCCTCCCATAGCTGTGGACTCTCTAAAATCCCTGCATGCAGCATTGTGGGTTATGATGAGACTCCTATAAATATATCTGTTCTGCATACTCACTTGCAAATCCTATAAAGTTGAAGTATGAAGCCCAGTGTTGAGGCAGTGAAGGGATCTACTCTAGTCTTCCTTTGTTTCAAGGACCATCTCCCTGGAGACTGGCTTAAGGCTTTGGGGACCTTTAGAATACATGTAGGTTAAGTGGCCTTGATTTATAAGTAATTACCACTTCTGCTTTATTTTCAGCTGATTACTTACCTTGGAACCAACCAAGACGAGAGCTGCTTCGTCCAGAACACCATTACCGGCCAGCATCAACCAGGTTTGATAGTAGAACTACACACCAGGATGACTATTCTGTAAAGGGCCTAGTGAACACCATGAGCTGTAAGCCTCTGGCCATGCCCAAGCTCTGTAACATACCGCTGGAGGATCTGACTAATTACAAGATGAGCTATGTGGCCCACCCTATGGAGAAGCGCTTTGTGTATGAAGCAGAGAAGTTCAGACCCTGTGAAATCCCCTTTGAAAGCCTTACCACCCACAAAGAATCCTACCGGGGCCTGATGGGAGAGCCAACCAAGAGCTTGAAACCTCCAGCCAGGTCCTGTGGTTTAGACACGACTTTCTCTAACACCACCGAGTTTCGAGATAAGTACCAAGCGTGGCCCACACCCCAGATATTCTCCAAAGTTCCTGTCACTTATGTCCCTCCTGAAGAAAAGATGGACCTTCTGACAACAGTGCAGGCCCATTACACATACCCTAAAGGTGCCCCAGCTCAGTCCTGCCGACCGGTGCTCTCAGTCAAGAAGGGTGGCCACTTTGAAGGCTCCACTACCACCAAGGACGACTACAAGCAGTGGCCTGGCATGCGCACAGAGCTAGTCAAGCCCGTTCCCCAGTTGAACATTCCCACTGAGCCCTTGGATTGTCTGACCACTATGCGGGCCCACTATGTGCCCCACCCACCCATCAATACCAAAAGCTGTAAGCCTTCCTGGGTGGGCCCCCGAGGAAATATCCCTGTGGAGGGCCAGACCACATACACCATCAGCTTTACTCCCAAGGATGTGAGCAGGTGCCTGGCTTCATACGCTGAGCCCCCTGGCTACATCTTTGAGGAAACAGATGCTTTGGGGCACAGGATATACAGGCCAGTTTCCCAGACAGGCTCTCAGCAGGACAGCCGTCTTTCTGTAGATGATTCAGAAAACCCTAACCAGCGGGAATTGGCAGTGTCAGCCTGATATTTAAAAATGGTTACTTAGAAATTGCACAATACTTTTAAAAGCAGGTGATTGAGAGTTATTCATTGGCCAAAAAAGAATTCCCCAAAATGGAAAAAAAAAAAAAAAAAAAAAAGAGTCTTCTTCATCATTTCCAGGACACTTGAATAAAATGAGAATCGCTTGACTCAACGAAAATGACATTTAATCACGGGCTAAGTATTCCCCTTAACCCTCCCTTGGCTTCTTCCCCCACTTTGGTCCCTTACCTTGTGTTGATGGAATCAAAGTTGGTCCCAAGGGTTCTTCTCTGAACCAGAAATATTTTATTGATGTAATCACTGTATGAATTGACATGATAATTAACCCTTGCCAAGTATGAAGTGCTAAAGAATAAATTTTATTTTTGGGGGAATGAATCTTCAGGTCTATGTGTTCACCCTTAAGTGCTGTCTATGGAGGGAAGGGGCTGTGTTCCTTGGGACCTTTGGGGAGATTTCAGACTATAGCCCCCATTGCATCCCAATACTGGTGGGAGTGCCTTGGACCCATTCTGGATTTTGTGTTCTCTCTGCCCAGGGTTGCTTTGTTTGGCTTCTTCCTACCTTTTCACACCATGACATATGAGCAAGATAGTGCTGTCTGAATGAGACTTGAGTTTCTTTAGTCACAGGAAGTGGAGAGAGGAGAAAGAGATCCTACAGCAGTTCCAGGGGAGCATGGATCTATTGGGTCTCTTTACACCCAAACCAGTGCTGGCTCTGATTTCAGGGTGAGGAAGAGGAAAAGGGACCCTTGGCAACTGGGTAGTTGGCAGGCTCCTCCTGGCTATGAGCTCCTCCACCCCTGTGGGTTCTTCTAAGTGTCTGGAGCTGGGAAAAATTGCCCTATACTTCTTCTAAGGCTAGATCTGCTTTTCCTAAAAAGACAGCTGTGACCAGACTTGTGACAAAACTTGATGCAGTGATGAGTTGGACCCCGCCCTGGAGGAAGGGCCGGAAATTTCTCTTTTGGGTCTAAGGCTTGATTCTGAGCCAAAGTAATTTGGTGTGTTTTTTTTTTTTTTTTTTTTTCCTAATTGGAAAGAATTGAGGAAAGGTTTTGTCCAAGAGGACCTATGCTAGGGTCAGATGGGCTCATGATGTGGGTGAGCCTCACTCAGAGGGGTGCAGCCTGATATCAGGATCACTTACCTCATTTCTGAGTCCACAGAACCCCAAACATACTCCATGGTCTAAAGAAACTTGGGAATGGTGTATAGGGGAGGGAGGAGATTTCAGCTCAAGTCTGGAGACTTGGGTTTAGGCTCAGTGCCTGGTTCATGGGCGAGAAACCTGTATCATTTATTTAGGTCCCATATTTCCAGGACTCTTATTTACCTGGCCCAAACCTCTCAGGTCCCTCTGCCTTGCAGCCTCTCTATGAGGTTGGTTTGTATCACTGGGTTGCGATAAAAATCATTTAATCCTCTTGTTGCTTCTATGGGGTCTGGATACCTGCCTCTATGGGGTAGAGAGGCTCAGAGAGATAACGCACCTTGTCCAAGACCACAGAGCATGGAGAACCAAGGTCAAGATTGGAACCCAGGCCTTCTGATTCAAGATCCAGTGCTCTTCCCATGGCACCAGGTACCTCCCATCTGCTGTCCCAAGTTGCATGGCTCCATAAGCCACATGACACCACATTTTCTCTGAGCTTCTTCCTGGAGTACATTAAGCTAAAGGAGAGCACTAAGGAGGGTAGGTTTTATTACTTTCATTTTGTAATTTTTTTTTCACAAATCAGAGAAATAATGGCAGTTGACTTGAAAAGCCACACAGTGCTAAATGTTTATAAAAATGCCACAGTCTCTTCTATTCTAGCTCTTGGCCTCCCCCATCATTGCTTCCCAGAGAAGAATTTAAAATTATTATATCTGTTTCTGTTACTATTTTCCTTCATATTCCAAAATCATATGCATATACTATTGTCCATTGACTTATTGATTTTAGACATGGTCTGATTTGGTAGATTGGGAATTTTAATTCCCTTACACTGCCTGCTTTTCTCTCCTTCTTCTCAGTGTAGTTATAGGACAGTGCTTGGTATATCAGGACCAATAAGCTTTTCTAATATTTCTGATGAGTGCAAAGAACCTGAAGAAGGATGGATGGACCTGGCTGATTAGAGTGCTAGTTCTCTTGGGGTGAGGAATTTCTTCTGAGTCTTTCCTTTAGGACATGTGTAGGGGTTACTCCATGGTGACCCTGGGCCAGATGAGCCACTTAGAACATCCCTGCCTGCCAACTTCTCCCAGAATTAAGGAATCTACTCTCTCCTCCTATCTGTCCTTTTTGGGTCTCAAAATATCCGTATTATGAAAGTGATAAATGCAGTAAAAAATCCAGAAAACACAGAAACTATATAAAGCTATTATGGGGACTAGTGGAGCCCAGTGGTGAGCAACATGTAAGGAGAAAGTCCAGCAGACCTGGGCTCACTTCCCGGCCCTTGTCACCCACTAACTAGGAGACCTTGGTCAAGTTC
The DNA here is from genome assembly GCF_048164855.1 of Canis lupus baileyi. Lineage (NCBI taxonomy): Eukaryota > Metazoa > Chordata > Mammalia > Carnivora > Canidae > Canis > Canis lupus. The sequence continues at coordinate 40,105,114 of NC_132847.1, read as the reverse complement.
TTTAAAATGTGACTAATAACAATATTGGCTCCATGGCTTCATTGTTTGTGTCGAATGATAGAATATATGTCAATCGCTTAGCCCTGGCTTATGGTTAACTCTAATTAAACATAGATGAGGGTGGTGGTGATAATGATGATGAAGAAGAAGAGGGAGAAGAAGGAGGAGGAGGAGGAGGACGACGGGGCTGACTTCTGTCTACCTGGATCTATTCATGATTTTGTTGGCCATGGTTTACAAGTGTGAAGGTAAGCAGGATTGCTCATTTAATTTACAAAGGAAAAATATTCACTTTTCCCCCATATAGTTATATAATTGTTGTGAGTTGGGGTTGTTCCCTTGTGCTTCCTGGAAATGTCATTTTAGGAAGTAATGGGGGTTGGGAGGAGGGAAACAGGGTGAGCTGAGCAGATGGGGCCTTGGCTCCCCTTCCTTGCTCTGCCACGGCAGCTTCTTGCTAATGAGTTCTGCATATCCGGCTTCCATGTAAGAGTTCGTTGGAAACACCTCTGTTAAAACACTTGTACACATGTGCATATACTGCTCTAACACCTGATAGGATTGTGTTTGACAAACCCTAGAGATGAAAGGCTTCAAACACGTGGTCTTCTTTCAGAAATATGGAAGAATTATAGTTTATATCGTATAATTTTTCACTTGTGATAATGAACTGCGAGCTTCATAATCTACCATGGCCCAGCGTCTCAAGGCTTTATGCATATTAGAAAGAAAAATTACTGGAGAACAAAGAATTTGGAAAAATCTAATGGCCAAGCAGGGAACCTGCTCCAGTGGAGAGCCCAGTATGCTCTAAGGATGAGATTCTCGGGAAGAAAACAGGGACAGGACTTTTGAAGCCAAAGATGGCAAGCTCTGTCTTATCAGAGGAAAGCAGAGTCTCCCAGTGTGGCTGATGGGCTGTGGCTAGTGAGATTTGTTGGTGTGGAAGCCCTGGGCTGGTTGGACAGGCTCTGCTGGTTTGGCGTATGGTGCCCAAACCATGTGGTGTGATGGATATGGCATCTGCTGGGATGAGGACCTCTTGATCACAACGGTGACTTCCTGCCTGTACTGTGCATAGGCAGGTCCTATCCTGTGGTTCACTGGACGGTAGGCTGCCTGCATGAGTCAAGACCCAGCACAGTACTCTCATTTTTTTGGTGATTAGGAACCCCTCTCTAGTTTGCCCTCCAATTATGGTATAAACACAGCACTAAGAACAGGTTAAGGGACCCGGCATTCTGATACTTGTTGCATGTTCACAAGGGCCAATGTCTTTAAGGGCGAGCCTTTTTTCTTTTTTCTTTTTGGCTTGGCTCTAAGATCTTAGACCAGGTAGGGGCTGGAGGATGGAGATGGTGGGCCCATCCCAAGTGGTTCTTTCTGCCATCCCCATTGTTAGCACCATTTGTCACCCTACTTTCTATGGTAGCTGGTGTTTATGGCTTCAAGCCCCAGCCAGGCTCTGCCATGAAGACCTGCTCCCTATCAGCTCTAGCTGTCCAGGGACAGTTTTGTTTGAAGCTGGGGCTTCCCCTTCTGTGCTTGCAGGTCTTTGTTCCCCATCCACCTCTTGTCTCCTTCAAGTTTCTTGAAGCCCCTTGCCCATGGACGACTGCCCTCCTGTCGTCTTCACTACGGCGTCTGATAATTTCCTTATTGCTTTATTACAGCTTAACATGGTGTGTGTGAGTGGGGCAGGAAGGAGACCAGTCCAGGTAGGCCGACTTGACCTCACATAGGTGGAGCTGGGTGAAGGTGATAAAGCATGAATGGGATTTTGATGGCATTTCCTTAACCACAAAGTGTATCTGGAGGGTGACCTTCCCCCTTAACTAGACAGAAGGGCAAACGTGGGCAGAGTGGGATAAGTACTAGGTCAACTGGTGTGTACAGGTGGAGGGGACCCTGCTGTGAGCCATTAGCTTCAGAACCACAGGCTGTCTCTAAGCCTGTGCAGACGGCATCAGACTGTGCTCCATGCCTCCCTCCCACCCCTACATCCTTGGCCTCACCTATTCTCCCTCCTACCCTTCTCAGATATCACCAGCAGCTTCAGAGAGGGAGGGCCCTGGGGGCTCAGACCCAGCCCTCCACTGAGCAGAGACTGAGCCCAGTTGCGACAGGAGGAGCATCAGTGCTGGGGTGGCTGGGGAAGCAAGCACCGTCTCCTGGTTTTGCTTCCATGCTGTGTCCTCTGAATACCTTTCACTGTAGTCTCCTTGCCATAAACATTTTGGAAATAACATACAGCGTTAGAATAACTGTCCTGCCTGCCCCACTCCAAGCTTTTGCCTCTAAAGCAGAAGCCAAACCTACAGCCCAACTGTACCTTTCCACAAGGACGCACCCTCCTGGGATCTGGTCCCTCAGGGCATAAAGATGACCTGAGAGATCTGTTTCCTCTCAAAGTGCTTTTCTGTTGTGCAGTTGCCAAGAGGAAGTAAGCGGGCCAGGCGGGGGTGTGCACAGGTTTCTAGCAGCAGATTAAATGGCCCCCTGGCTCCTCAGGCCTGCCCTGCCATCCCTCTAGCCCACATCTGGTCAGCAGCCTGGAGGTGGGAAGACATAGGCCCTTCTGGGCAAAAATCCTGGGGGTGGCGGGCAGGCAGGCGTGTTTTCTTTGGCAGGGCAGGCTCAGAATTTCCATGCGGCTGGCTGAGCAGGTGCTTGGCTCCTCCCCACTTTGGGGGTGCAACACGAGCCCTGGAGCCTGTAAACCTTCCAGAACATATGCTCTGGATTCTGGAAAAGGCATCAGGATAGGGCTGGGCTGGGCTGGGCTTTAAGTCCTGCTTCTGCATCACAGGTGCCCCTGGTCCCTGTCTCTGGATCTTTGGACACTGACAAGAGAAGTTCGGATGGCTTTTTCTTGTCAAGACTCTCAGTGTGGCAGCAAACCCAGGTTGATGTTAATCAAAAGGATTCAGCAACTTTCCATTTCCGTGATTGAGTCTAACACTGATGTTCTTGCGCTTTTACCGCCCAGACCAGCCTGCCTGCCTGCCCACCTGCACTCTGCCTACCTGCCCAGGGCCAGGGCTGTGCTTTCACTGGCACAGGGGTAGCTTGGTTACTCCCTCGTCATCCCAATCCCTGTCCATTTCATGTCACAGGATCGTAAACTAGGGGAGCCCACAAATGCCCTTGAAGCAGGCAAGTAGCTACTAGAGAAACACAGGCAGACAGAATGCCTGAAAAATGACTAAAATTTGGCATCTCTGCCAGTGAATGACTTATAAACTAAGAAATGGAATTTTTGGGATGATAGGCTCTCCCAGACTTAAAAAAAAAAAAAAAAAAAAAAAAAAAAAGAAAAACCCACAACCCAAACCAACCCACTTTTCATTTTAAAGTTTCTAAGCAGAGTTCAGTGCTTACTATCAATTTGGAGAGGCTCTCTGCTTGGCTCAGCAAAGTTGTAACACCTCCCATATTCGAAGGCCAGTTATTTGGAAACTTCTATGTCCAAAACTGAGGCCAGAGTCTGGACACATGCTGCCTTTAAGTTGCCAAAATCCCTGACAGCCGTTTCATGTATGGAAACTCAGGTACTTTATGCAGTGAACACCCCCTATCCTGGCACTCACTATGCTCATATTGGCTCCTGTCCCTCATTTATTCTTTTTCTTTTTCTTTTCCTTTTCCTTTCTTTTCCTTTTTCTTTTCTTTTCTTTCTTTTTTCTCTTTTCCCCTTTCCTTTCCTTTCCTTTCCTTTCCTTTCCTTTCCTTTCCTTTCCTTTCCTTTCCTTTCCTTTTTTTCTTTTCTTTTCTTTTCTCTCTTTTCTTTCTTTCCTTCCTTCCCCCTTCCCTCAGTACAGTTCCAATGAGCTTCTGAGGGTTTATTAGCCCTCAGAACAGCAGCAGGGGCTTCTGCTAGAACCAGACATCTAAACAGAAGGGAGTGGCTGCTGACAGCTTGGCAGTGGGGCTGGAGACCAAAAAATGGTTTAAAAATGTAGAACTCCAAAGTATGGCAGCTCAGGAATTGTGACCCCAATGTACTAATTAAAAAAAAAAAAACAGTGTAGGTACACACACATTTGCACATACACACATTTTATTAAGTCTGGAAAAATATGCCATGGTTTATGCTTATGGCCTCAGTTTAATACAAATGATGAATTCTACACTTACATTTTTAAAGTCTGGACAAATGCATGAACAGTGTTGGATAAATGAATTCCCATTTGTCTCATTTATCTATAATTATAAGGGAATGGAGTTTTGGAGTATCTGAATATGAGGTTAACCGACAAACCGACAGGTAACAACTATTAGCTTTTCTGAAGGTGTTTTCTATGGAATAGAAACTGTGATATGGTGTTTTCAAAAAAAGTTCATTGGACATAGAAGTTTGGGAGAGGCTGCAGATTATATCACCCTGTTTGAGATTTGTCCTGCATAATAATATTTTGAAGGCTCTGTGAAACCCTAGAGTAAAGGAACTATGTTACACTTTGTATAGCCTAGTATGTGAATCAGTATGCTAGCAATTATAAGGGCTCAAGCAAAAAAGGGGAATTTTTTGGTTCAGACAGTTGAACAGTCTAGGGCTTTATCTATGGGATTCAGGGCTTTATCTATGGGATTCAGGCAAAGCTGAGTCCAGAGACTCGGAGAAGATGCAATGGGTGCTTGGTCTTTATCTTTTGGCTTTATTTTCTTCTGTCCTGCCTTCTTGGGCAGGCTCTGCCCATGTGGGGGTTTCTAGTGATTTTAAGCATATGATATCCTTCAGTTAAAGAGCTTCTCCTTCCCAGTGGCTCCAGTAAAAATCCCTGAAATGAATCTCTCTTGAGTCTTCCTGCTGATCCCTGAACTGATGGCCACGTCCAGGGAGGAAAAAAAAACAAATCCTCCTTGTCCAATACTGAATCAGGGGTCCTCCCCATGGACTGAGTAGTGTGTATGGGTGGGGTCAACCCCATGCAGACTACGTGAGCCCTGGAAGGCTTGGGGTGGGGCGGGTCCCCAAAGGAAGCGGAGGTGTAGTTTCCAGGCAAGGGGAGGGATGAATGCTGAACAGGCAGGAACAACAGTTTCCAATGCTGAAAATAGAGCCCTTTTATTGTGTAAAACCTGTTGGAACACACACGAAGAAAGCCTGCCAAGTGCTCATCATACATTTTTTTGGGAATACGTTTAGAATACAATAAAATTTGCACGCATGCACACATGTGGTTGAACTTTTCTTTGATGATTTAAAAACCTCAGCGGGTCCTGCCCTGCCTCAGGGTCAGCTCTGAGTGTTGAAACATCCTGGTCACTGACTGTTGAAATGGTTTGGCTTCTTGATAAATGGGAGGTTCTTGGCACAGCTAGAGTGCCGGGCACAGGGGGCCTGGGAGAGTTCATTTCCCGGAGAGCGGCCCCGAGTGTTGTTATCTCCAGGGTGGAGCTCCCTTGAGTCCTGACAGCAACAGCACATCACTCCTCAGGGCCTCCACGTGCCTCCTGCTCTGTTGTCTCCCTTTTGGGGCAGGGAATTGAGGCTGAGACAGGTTAAGGAACTGGGGGCAGTGGAGGAAATGATGCTCATAGAAGGAGCTCAGGGAGCGGTGAGATGACACCGTGGATTTGCAAGGGAAGGCTGGAGAGAGGCAGGGGACTGTTGATGTGAAGAGAAAAAACTGAATTTTCAAATGCCTTTGTGGGATCATGCAGTGTGCAGGTGTATGAGCTCCCGAATGGTGACTGTATGTCTGTGAATGACTCTCCACCTTGTGCTCAGCACTCAGACTTAGGAGTTGCTTCTGGATGTGAGCAAATAGATGCAAACACGCTGATTGGGTTGCAACAGGACTTCTTTACACAATGCTTGCTTACTGACAGGGCTAATATATAGGAGGGAATGATTATATCCAGAAACTGAAGGTAATTTAAAGGGATCGATCGATCTATCTAAAATATATATTTTGAGAGAGAGAGGGAGAGAGAGTGTAAGCACAAGTGATGGGGGAGGGACAGGGAGAGAGAGAGAGAGAGAGAGAGAGAGAGAATCTTAAGCAGACTCCACGCCCTGCATGAGCCTTACATGGGGCTCGACCCCATGACCCTGAGATCATGACCAGAGCGCCAAGATCAAGAGTTGGAGATTCAACTGACTGAGCCACTAGGCACCCCTGAAGGGATTTAAAATTTTTTTAAGTTCTTTGTTGGAAAGAGTTAATCACATTAAGAATAGATTCTCTTCATCGTAGAAAAAGATCCTTTGGGCTTTTTCAAGGAAAAAGGCATTTTCATCTTATGATTTGGTAACATGCAGTCACATCTATTATGTTTGTTTCACTATAGTCTCTCAAACAGTGGAATTTAGGGAGGTTTTGCCTCTTGGTTAGCAAGCTCTTGAGGATTCCACAGCTCAGAAGCATGGTATCTCTTACCTTTGCCATCTGCCTTGGGGGCCCATGTGACTCGAGGCTATTGTGGGGTCTTTTCTCAGACTCCTGGGCCTGTGCAGTTCTCACTAACATCTTGCTCTGGGGGTGCCTCCAGAACCTTGGGTCGCAGAGATGAGGCCTGAGTTTGGGGAGGGCTGGCATGGACATCTGAATGCTGGGTGGCCAGCAGGCTGCTGCTGAGAAGTGGGATGGAGCAGGTCTCTGAGCAGGCTCTGCAGTCAGACTGGCCTGGCACTTCCGCTTACTGCCTTGGTCCCCATTCGTCCCTGGGAAGGGATGCCCAGAGCATCCTGCGATTTCTAGGAACTTTTCCTTTTTCTGTTTCCCCTTTCTGCACTGTGACTCATAGGGAGAAAGGGGTCTTCTCTGAAGTGCATAAGGATTTCCTGAAGTCAGGGTTTCCAGGAACCAGGATTAGACAAGTAGCTGTAATTATGCTGAGTGCCGTGAGGGAGAAGGAGGGCAGGTATCTGCTTGGAGGGTGAGCATGGCTTCCTTGAGACTGTGACCTGCCTCCCCTTTCCTACCTCCATCCCCCTAGTGTCTCCAGCCACAGTCATCTAGGTCTTGTCCCTTAGGATCTCTCATCCTTTTATCACATCATGCAGTTTAGTCTTTTATTGGTCACTTTCTTTTGTATTCCACCCACCATCATCTTTTCAGCAGAACGAAGGTCACTTTTTTGGGATCTAGTTAGAAGAGTGGATATTGTATATATCTTTTCAAATTAGTGTTTCTGTTTTCTTTGGTAAATACCCAGTAGTGAAATTATTGAATCATATAGTGTTTCTTTCTTTAATTTTTTGAGGGATCTCCATACTCTTTTCACAGTGATTGCACTAATCTGTATTCCCACCAGCAGTGCATGAGAATTCTCTTTTCTCCACATCCTCACCAACACTTGTTATTTCTTGTCTTTTTTGGGTAAGATTTTATTTATTTGAGAGAGAGAGAGAAAGAGAGAGAGAAAGAGCATGAGCGGGGGTGAGGAGGAGGGGCAGATGGAGAGAGAGAAGCAGACTCCTCACTGAATAGGGAGCCTGACGTGAGGCTCGATTCCAGGACCCTGAGACTATGACCTGCGCCAAAGGTAGACACTTAACCAACTGAGCCACCCAAGTGCCCCTATTTCTTGTCTTTTTAATACTAGCCATTCTGACAGGTGTGAGGTGATCTCTCCTTGTGGTTTTGATGTGCATTTCCCCAATGACTTGTGGTGTTGAGCATCTTTTCACGTGTCTGTTGGCCATTGGGATATCATCTTTGGAAAAATATCTATTCAGGTCCTCTGACCATTTTTAAATCAGATTTTTGTGTGTGTTGTCCAATTTTATAAAATATTTTGGATATTAACCTCTTATAGGATATAATTTGGAAAATATCTTCTCTCATTTACTATGTTGCCTTTTTGTTTTGTTGACAATTTCCTTTGCTGTGCAAAAGTTTTTTATTTTGGTCTCAATAGTTTGATTTTGCTTTTGTTCCCTTGCCTTAGGAGACATATCCATAAATATTTTGCTAAGCCCAAGAGATTACTGCTTATGTTTTCTTTTATGAGTTTTATGGTTTCAGGTCTCAAATTTAGGTCTTTCATCCATTTTGATTTATTTTTGTGTGGGGTTTAGGAATGTGGCTCAGTTTTATTCTTTTGTGTATAGCTATCCAGGTATTCCTGCACCATTTATGAAAAGACTATCTCTTCCACATTGTATATGCTTGTCTCCTTTGACATAGATTAATTGACCATATATGCACCCCTGTGTCTATTGTGGGATTATTTACAGTAGTCAAAATATGGAAGCAACCCAAGTGTCCAAAGATGAAGATGTGGGGTACGTGTGTATGTGTGTGTGTGTGTGTTTGTATGTGTACACACACATTATGGGTGAATATTACTCAGCCATAAAAAAGAATGAGATCTTGTCATTTGCAACAACTTGGATGGACCTAGAAGGTATTATGCTATGAGAAAATAAGTCAGTCAGAGAAAAACAAATACTGTATGATTTAACTCAAATGTGGGATCTAAAAAACAACCCAACAAACAGATCCTTAAATACAGAGGAAAAACTAGTGGTTGCCAGAGGTAGGTGGTTGGGGGGATGAGTGGAATAAAGGAGACTAATAGGTACAAACTTCCAGTTATAAATTAAATAGGTTACAGAGATGAGAACAGCATTGGGTAATATAGTCAATAATATTGTGATAACATTGTACAGTGACAGATGGTGACTGCATGTAACATGGTGAGCACTAATATATAGAATTGTTGAGTCACTATGTTGTACCCTTGAAACTAATAAACGTTGTATGTCAATTATAGTCTAGTAATAAAAGATGAGGGGATGTTGTAAATAATTGTATTTCTATTTTTCTGCCACAAATCCAAACCTGGCCTTGCAATAAGTGAATATGTGCTACGAGGGAAGAAAAGAGGACCAGAGAGGGAGAGATAGCTTTGTGAACACAGGATTCCCTGCTTTTGCCTTTGCCTTTGGGTCTCAGACTGTATCCATCTCTGTGGGCTGTCAAAGGGCTGAGAGGCCCAGCTTTCCAGTTTTGCTGCAGGGCAGTGAGGGGAAAAAGTTCTAAAATGCAGCAATCTGGAGGAAGCATTATGTTATAAACTTTTTATTTATTTATTTATTTATTTATTTATTTATTGGGTTGCAATTTATAGCTTCCATATTTGCCTGTCCTGGGTTCCAAGAAAGACGTCACAATGGGAGAGTAGGTGGTGGTGCGTGTGGTGGTTAGTATTCCAGGGCTTCTGGGAAGGTAAGAAGGGGAAGGGGAATGGATCATGGAGCTTTCAAGGAACTGAGGCCAGTCACCCAGAGACAGTGACCAGAGATGAGGTTGCAGGGCACCTCAGGACATATTAAGGAGTCCATTCCTTATCTTGACAACAGTGGGACGGTGGAGCAGGTTTTAAAACAGAGGACCGGTATAACCCAAACCATCTTTTGATATGATCTCTTTGTGAATGGATTTAAGCCACTTTGGCTTATCACTGATTTCTGGGTTATCTTGGTAAAATGGGTAGCTCTATCCAGAGAGCCTGGAGCTCTGTGTCTCCACCTATGCAACATCATTCCCTAAGGTGGTATGTTTCACTGAAAACAATCCCAGCCCAAATTGTGGCATACATGCTAGCAAACTGGCCCAACACAGTCTTATAACCTGCTCTTTGAACTCATTAATAAGTCCTAGTGTTGAACCCTAGACACTCTGACAGTTAGTCCAAGGCAAATGTCCCTATGGTGAGATCAACCCAAAACTTCTCTAGTCAAATTAAACTAAGCATGATGGGGGTGGGGTTGGGGGTGGGGGTGGGACAGAACCAAAGACAATTCTAGACTTTGGGCTCTAGGCTATTGGATTTGCTGGATTCTTAGATTGTTGGTACAGGGGCAGTGGTGCTGTGTACCCTTTCCATGCCCTTTAGAACCTTTCATTTCATTGGTGTGTAATTAATGAACTTTATTGTAATGAACAAACCGTCTGTGGCAGATTTAGATAACAGTATTTGAAAGGCTTGCAGTGGTCAGTTTTGGAGGGTGGATTTATGATTGGGTAATTAAATGTGAGCTAACTGCCTCTAGGGTGTAGATTTAAGTTAATTTCACATGTGCATCAGCTTACACTGGTATATTTGTAGGCAGTATAATGATAGTTCTAGCTGCTGTGTGGGGAGTGGGTTTATTCCAACAGGATACCTTTGCGAAGTCCCGGTGAGAGACGATTAGGAATAAAAGGAGCAATCCCTGGGTGCTGAGCTGGAGATTTCCCCCAAGCTTGGGATGTCATAGTTAGAGTAGGACATGTTGGCATTTGTGGTGAGAATATGACTACTTTCCTGACTTGACTCTGAGCTCCCTGAAAATGAGGACTTGGCTTTCAGCCCCGTGTCCCCAGGGCCCAGCCTGGGCCCAGCACAGAGTTGGTGCTTAGCAAGAGGTTCTCAGACTGAGGGAAGGGGAAGGTAAGTGATAGGAGAAGAAATCAGGGAGGAGATGAGAAGAAATAAAGGCTTAACTGGCAGGGTGGGGGGTGGGAAGTGAGATGTAGGATGAGGTCCACCAGGACCAGATGAGGATTTGGTGGTTTTCCATCTCAGCAAGACCCTGGTGTAGAGTCTAGACCTTCCCATTGCAGAGGGAATGGAGGGTTGAAATTATGGTGGTTTTGCTCTCCGGTGGTTCCTGTGAGTATCTCCATTCCGATAGGAAGGGCCTCGGAGGTGAAGAAATTCAGCTCAGGAATGGCTGGCCCATCGACCTGGCACCTGCTCTTTGCCCTGGTACTGTGACATGCTGAGCTTTAGCTCTAGGACAGAACGACCTGCATGACCGACCAAACAACCTCACTATTCTTCAAGTGACCTCAGCTAAGTCATTTCCTGGCCTTCATTGTTGTTTAAAAAAATGATGGGGAGGATTGGAGAGCAGAAAATCAAGCCTGTGACACATTTCATCACCATGCTCCTTGCCTTGACCATTAAATATTTCCTGGAGTTGCTCACCTGGTAACTAAGCTGTTCACAGCTTGTCTTCTATCCTTTATGGGATTTGTAACAAGGTCAGCCTTGGCCATCACAAAGACCCGGACGAGGGCTGTTTATGTCATTTTGGAGAAGGAGGCAGGTTTTCCCAGGCATGCTTTCTGGTCTGGATGCTGACCATGCAATCTCTCAGGCCCTCCTAAGCATTCTGCTTAAACAAACATTATTTATGTTCAGCAGGAGAACCATTCCCCACCGTCTGCTTTCTCTTCACTCATATAAAACTGCACATTTAATTTCTGTTTACACATATAAAAACTCCATCTTTAGGAGCAGCCTGGGAAATCTTTGGTTGAAGATGGATTTTGCTTTTGGAAAACACAGAAGTGAGTGACATCTGTATATTGTGTTATCAGAAGCGTGACACATGTGGTTGATTGGGACCAGGTGCTTCACAGAATCCATCTGAGTAAAGCTATAAACCTCTAGTTGACAGGCAAGGTGACAGCCCAGGTCTTGCGAGCAAAGTCTCTGCCTTCCATATTAGAGGTAGCAACAAACAGTTGAAAACCTTGGGGTGCTATGAATTAGAAGCTAGGTTTCAGCCAAAGATAACAATCTCTGAATGGCTTGTATACCTTTGACCTGTAAAAGCATCTCCAAGTGGACAGCACAAGTAGGTGGGGACAGACAATAATTTTGGGTTCATCTTAGTTTTACAGGATAGGTAGATTCATTGAGCATTCAATTCTGTACTGATTAAGGCTTGAGTCCATACCAGTATTTTCCTACTTGGCAGTATGTGATATGGGTAGATAACCTTCCCTGATTTGATTCACATTCAGTGTATTGTGAGTTTGAATCCTGAAGTCCTTAAATCATGGCTTGTTCATTGAACAAAATGAGGGACAGAGAGAGACCAAACCAAGGGGATCTCACCTTGTTTTCCTGATTTATCCTTTCTTGGGTAATTCACCCAACATGTCAGTTTTCATTGGATTATTTCCAAGAGCTTCATCCTTCTCTTCACCCCACAATCTCCTTATCCTTTGTGGATAAATTTGCCTATTTTTTTTTTTTGAATTTGCCTATTTTAGGGAGGCCCACAAATAGATTATTGAGCTCTAGCTTGTCTCATTCTAGCTGAGAACTGTTAGTAAATTAGATTATTTTCTTTGAATTTATTGGTAGAAGGAGGTAAGGGGATAGTAGCATGTTGTTTGTGAGGAAGGCTACCACTTGGTAAGTAAAATATCTGTAATTTTAGCTTTTACATTACACGTATGTTTGCTCTTGAATGAACATCTCTCTGTGATTTTTAGTAAATCAAAGGAAATGGCAGCTATGTGTAAATTTGGGTATTCTGAACCAAAACTAGACTGTACATTGGGATTACAAAATGATGTCTGTCCTGGGAAGTATTTCTGAATGTATGTGAACATTTTGGTGAGTTGCTAACATGGGTGGTTCACTAATGCTGCTCTTATTTATGCTATTGTGTAGTATTGGACTTTGAAGGAATGACTGATGTCCTTCTCAGTCAAAAATGGAAATAGAGACACAGTCTTTCAAAGCTGACAATGAGAACACGAAAGAGGCCAGGCCACCTGGATGGCTCAGTGGTTGAGCATCTGCCTTAGGCTCAGGTCATGATCCTGGGGTCCTGGGATCGAGTCCCACATTGGGTTCCCCTTAGGGAGCCTGCTTCTCCTTCTGCCTCTCTCTCTCTCTCTCTCTCTGTCTCTCATGAATAAATACATCTTAAAAAAATATTATAGAGCACAAATGCTGCCGGCTCTGGCTCTCATCTCCCTGTCTTCAAGGTAGCTTGGATGACAATAGTGGCTAACATTTAGTGACACATCAACAATCACAGATTTCCTCAATGTAAATTAACCACTAGTTTTCTTACAGAAACCCTATCCTGTGAGGTATCCTCTTTTTAAATTTATTTATTTATTTAATTTAATTAATTACTTTATTTATTCATGAGAGACACAGAGAGAGGCAGAGACCCAGGCAGAGGGAGAAGCAGGCTCCCCACAAGTAGCCTGATGTGGGACTCGATGCTCTATCCTGGGATTAGGACCTGAGCCAAAGGCAGATGCTCAACTGCTGAGCCATCCAGGCATCCCAGTATCCTCTTTTTAAAGGTGAGGAAACTGAGGCATGGATAAGTGTTGGTGATTATTGATCATTCTGGTCTAGATGGGCCCCAGATTCCCCAGGCTCATCTTGTCAAAGGCCTGGAAACTTCAGAGGCCAAGAAGGGGCCACTGGGATGGGGATTTCTAACCCCAGGCCTGGCCTGTGATTGAGATTCCAAACTTTTACACTGTGGTTGGTGGCATCCTTCTAGGAATCTCTCTTTTTCTCCCTTGCTGAGCTCTCTGATTTTGGCTGGAAAAATTTCCATATGTTCTATTTGAGCCCTTCCCACCATTTGAAACTTCCTGGGTTTTTGCTCTGGCATCTCTGACTCATCTCCTCCCCCCCACCCCTTCCTCCCCTGGGGTCTCTGTAGGATATTATTTGGTTGTTGGTATGTGAGTATTTATAGTTCTAGTATTGGCTTTTTCTTTAAAGCAAAACCTTAAACTCCTTAAAATAATTGGAATTTCAGGAAGAGTTTTCTGGTTTATTTTTATACTGCTTAACAGACTGTGATGATTTGCTAGAAAACTGGCTGGAGTTGGGCTTTGGGGCTGGGGGTCCTCTGAAATGCCTCCCACAAAGGTCCTTGTGTGGACATCCTCTGGGCCTGGGGACCCACTGCCCTTCCACTGGAGCCAGATGATGAAGAACTCTACAATACTACTCAAAGGGCCACAGGCCAGATGGTGCTTTTTTCTGTACCGTAGCTTTGTTTCTATTAAAATGCTTTAAAAATAGGGATCTTGGGGCCCTACAATGCCATGAAAATTGATTTTAGGGGATGAGAAAGTGACAACTACAAAGCCTCCAAGCAGTAGGAAAGAATGGTGCACATGAAGATAGCCGTGCGTGGTTGGCTCTTATACAGAAGAGCTGGGAACAGCATAGTGGGTAAGAAAAAGGCTCTGGCTAAAAAGCCAGGCTTCTAGGAGTTTGATCCCTCTTCACTGGCTGGCTGGTGCTGGGCTTCTCTGGGCCTCTGTCTATCCATATCCAAATGGCAATAATCCTGGGGCTCATGTGAGGATGAAATGTAGTAATGAGCTATAAATGTCAGCTCCTACTAATGGTGTCCACCCCGAATTGCAGCACACAGCTGCTTTGTACTGTCACCAGGGAACCCGGCCTGGAGCCACCTGCCCCCAGAGATGCCTATTCTTTTTGAAGGTACCGTGGCTCCCATCTTCCTACTGTGCACGGCCGTAAATGAGATGACGGTCAAGGGCCATACTCAGCCCACATATGTGCACATCCACAAATGTAGCACCTTTGGGTTTCCTTATAGAGCACAGGGCCCCTCAGCTTCCCAGGCAGAGCTGAAAACTGCAATTCTTCTGTGTCAGCCGAGCACACGCAGGTGGCTTGGAACCATCTTCACCCCCTGCGCAGAACAAGACAGGAAGGCCGGGCTTAACAGAGACGCGGACGACAAGATTTAAATAAATAAGCTGTATTATCTGTACAAAAAATATAAATACAGTTTTGTGTTTTTAGAGGAGGAAGTGCCTCCTGCCACATTGTTCAGCCGCTCTAATAATCTTGTGCTGCCGCTGAGTCACGATTCACAGAACAAACAGTAAATGTACATTCACCTCATGCAAGGAGCGCGCTACTTCCCACCCCAAACCTAGGTCCTCCAGGCTCGCTCTGACACCCACTCCAACCTCTGCAGCCCCCCACGAGGCAGCGCTGGAGGACACCTGCTATTTAGGAAACGTAAATATTGGCCACTGGTTTTCCATGGCTATTGAACTAGAAAAATAACCACATCAGTTAGTAGGATGGAATCTGTCGTCTTCATCCCATGCATAACTATTGTGTCACAAGTGAATCTCCTCTTACTGCCCTGTCCTCCCACGTTAGCTTTACAACCTATTCTGTACACAGTGAATGGATCTGGAATTAAACATCAGGTTCTGTTAAAAATAGGAACAATACAATAATTACCACTGAGTTTACAGGAACATAACCGCAGGAAGTTAATAAAAAGTCCCCCAAATATTCTGTTTTCTGGATGACAATGTACAATTATTAATATTGCACTTTTTTATACAAGAAATCCTAATAAATATTCACAAAAGATATACAGACATAGAAAACATTCTCTTTTATTTTAAATAAAATGACACCGATTTTTAGGAACATGATTTCTTGAGCCCATTGTGGTGAGGAAGAAAGAGTCCCAACCTTAATTGTCCATAGCTCGCCTGGGGAGGACACAGCTTAATACTGTCTTTCCCCCTCTCTCTGACTTCCAGGTGGGCTGGAAAACACAGCCCGGGTATCAGTGGCAGCCCCGGGGTGAGTGGCATTTTGCGAGTTGGTATGGGGGGCACAATTTATCCAAGGGGTGAGTGATGGTGACTATGTTGCCCTGGCTATTGAGTGGTGTTCACTCAGGGGGAGGTGGCCAAAACCACTCACCCGAAGCCCCTCTGTTGAAAGAGCAATTTGCCAAATAGTTCCAGAAATTCAGCTTTGCCACTATACTTGGCTACAGCTGTTTTACTCTAGCTGATGGGCATTTCTAGAAGAGTGTGTGCTGCCTTGCTCACTGAATTACCAAAACTGGTGGATATTAATTCTTAGAATGTTCATAGTATTTCATTATGTGGGGGAAACAGGTTGAAAAGCCTTTGGGGACCCTTTTGCAAGCTTTAGTTATCCTATGGCTTTGCCACCACACCCCATCACCCTGCCCCGAGCTGCTGTGTAAATAGGAGGGCAGCTCTCACTGTGCTCCTAGAAAGGCCCACACAAGCCGGCCATCCCACCCCGTGTCCTTGGAAGTGGCTACTAAGACCTGATGGATACTCTGGCAAATTGACCCGAATCCCTGGCCCTTGAGTGGAGTAGCATAGGCCATACAGGCTGAAAACCCAGCCTATTCAAGCCCCAAATCCCCCTGGCCCACATCAGTGGTTATTAATTCTGAGTTGGGGCAGGGGGAGGAGTGGAACTCTTGATTTAGGGAGAGACGCCAGGGTGGCCTGACTGCATAACTAGACCGTGATGTCTTGCTAGCTTTGCTATGGGTGTACAGGCAGAGAGTTGACTGAGACGGCATGGGGAATGGGGACTCCCCTGCACCCCAAGGAGGGTTTGTCTTCTCCCACGTAGCATGGGCCCCCAGGGCCTGTGCCCTCGGTGATGGTGCGGCGCAGTTCCGAGTGCCCCTTCCCTGAGCCTCCTGCCTGCTCCCTCCTCTTCATCTACCTGTACTTGCCCACTGCGGAGCGTGCACAGGGTTCTTTTTGCTTCTGTCCCCTTCCCCACCCGCAGCTGGCTTTCTGAAGCAGGGTGCTTGCGGCCCACCTGGTTGTCTCCTCCTGACTGCTGGTGTCCATGCTTTGAGTTCCCATTGCTCCCCCACCAGAAGAGCGGAGTCCTGGCCTGGGCACTGCCTCGCTGTGGCGTCCCCCCCTCCCTGCCCGCTCGTCCCAAGGCCGAGGCACAGGACGACCGAATTGGAAGCACGCTCCTCTGTCAACCGTGTGCTGCCGGCAAAGACACGGTTGGCTGTCCCCAGTCTGTATCAGTGGTGCCTTGCGAACGCGGCGGCCCCCCTGCCCTCTCCGCCTGCTCCGGCCTCTGACTCCCCGTTGTCCCCAGGAGCTGGCTTCCCTCTTCCTCGGTCTGTCTGGGACCTGGGTTTGGGACGGCGTCCGCTCTGCAAGCTCCTTTCGGCCTCTTTCCTGGTCTTTCCCCGACCTTCTGTCCTCCAGCTAACTGGGAGAGAGGACGAGGTCCTCACGTCTGGGGGCGGGGGGAGAGGGTGGACGGGTGTGGGGGGGGGGCGGGGAGGGAAATAAATAAATAAACGAAGAAAGCTTAAGTTCTGTCCGAGGTGGTGGCGGGAGTCCTCTGCGTGGCCAGCGTGGAGCTCTTCCCCGGCGCGTCTTCACGCTTTGCCACAGGTCCCACAGCAGCGAGATTTGAACTGGCTCAGTTGGCAGAGCTTCAGCTGCTTCACCTTCTCGCAGTACCTGGTGGTGTCTCTGCACTCCACTGGGAAACGGACACAGGAAGGGGTGAGCCGGGGCCTTGGGGGGGCTCCCGCGCCGGAGGGGCCGCTGCCATCTAGCACTGGGCCTGCTCTTGCTCTCGGGAACTCCGCCACGTGCCTCCCGGGCTGCCCCCGGCCCCCGCCCCGCTGCCTTGGGGGTGCTGCTCATCCCCCTCTCCTCGGGGCCGCCTTTATCCCTGACGCCTTGGGGCCGCTCCTCGCCCCGCCCCGGAGGACTGAATTCTGTTCCACCGGCATGAGGCGTGCAAGCGCGGCCGGGGTGACGGCCTCATGCCACGCAGTGCCCGCCGCCTGTGCCCGGGAAGCTTGGCACTCGCGGGCACCTGCGCCAGTCCCCCCCGCCCCAGCAGGCTGCACCGGAGCCTGGGCATGCTGCTTCAGAGGGCCACGGGCCAGACGGTGCTTAGATGCTGGTGCTGAGTCGGGCGGTGCGCATCTGCGATTAACATCGTGAGTCGGGGATATTTTGATGGACTGTTAGGATGGATGGTGGTGGGCTCCTGACACAAAGGTGGGTGGGCACCACCCAGAGAACAAAGATCACCTCTCCCCAGTGTATAAGCAAAGGGACAAGGTGCCCCCAGGGCATCTTGGGCAATCCCATGCTCGGAGAGGCCCCGGTTAGCGGATAGCTGCATTGCAACATCTTAACATTTCTTACTCTTTGCCTATACTTTCTCTCCTTCCCTTTCCTGCCTTTGTCTCCCCTCCAATTTGTTTTGGGTCCAGAGGAAGGAAAAATACCCAACTGGGATATAAATGCCTGTGTGGGGCGGAGGAGGATCCCGACTGAGGGAGGAGAGAGGGCATGAGTGTCAGATCTGGAGGGCACGGGCTCCTGCACGGTCCCGGTGGGTGCCCGTGCGGCGGGAAGGAGGAGGCGCGGAGGTCCTTGTTCCGTGAGAAGCGGAGCCACGCGGCTGCAGGGCCGGCGGGGCAGGAGGCACTCTGCGTGCTCCTATTGTGCGGACAGCACTTTGTCTCGTGGCCTGGGCCCCAGGAGGCACTGGTGGTCCTCTCCCGGGTACCAGCCAAGTACGGCGGGTGAGCCCGAGGCTGATTTCATTTAGGACTTGGCCAGTAGCACCTGGCTTTGCTCGGTGCCTTGGGGCACACTCAGCCCTCTTTTGTGGCCTGGACACACGTCCTTGTACACGTCTTGGCTTACCTGCATGCACCCTTCTGAAAATACCCAACCCTGGCCCTGGCTCACAATCCTAGGGAAACCCGATCTAGTGCCCTAGGTACAGGGTCGACCCGAGGCATGGCCTTCTGCACCTGATGCCCTGCGGGGACCTGGCAGAAAGCTCCCTGGGGTCGGAACATACTGTTTTCGCATGGGGTGATGTTGCAGCGCTGCCAGTTGGCGGGCCGGGGCCCCCAGGAGCACAGGTGCTCGGGCACCGCCTTGTTGGTGTGGGCGTGCACACACTCCACGCGCCGGGCCTGGAAGCCGTAGTTGCCACATGTCGCCGTGCACAGGCTCCACAGGCTGACCCTCCAGTGTACGCTGCAGGCTTCTGACCAGCAGTTCTGAGTGCTCACGGGCCTGCAGGAGGAGGGTGGCAGGGTTAGGGTCTGCCCCTGTGGGCATGGGATCGGGGAACAGATGGGAAAACAGTGTTGCAAACCCAAGGCCGGGCAGCTCCTCAAGAACTGCTGGTGCTCCCAGAGGTGGCTTCTGATCTCTGTTCTGAGATCTCAGAAGGCCGCTTGCTCTAACTGGGCCTCTGTGTGCTCCTCTCCACAAAGTCTGTATCACTGCATGATCCGAGAATGAACTCTCTCCAGGACGGAGGCTGGCAGAGGCTGGGGCCTTGGGTGGGGATGGTAGGCCTGCACCCCAGGGGAACCTCTACAGACAAGTATGACAGGGAATGGGGACAGCCATCTAGCCTGGGCCTGCTCAGTGTATTTTATTTTTTATTTTTAAAATTTTTAAGAAAGATTTTATTTAATTATTCATCGAGACACAGAGAGAGGCAGAGACATAGGCAGAGGGAGAAGCAGGCTCCCCTGCAGGGAGCCTAATGTGGGTCTCCGATCCCAGGACCCCAGGATCATGACCCGAGCCAAAGGCAGATGCTCAACCACTGAGCCACCTGGGTGCCCCGGAATGATAGGTTTAGACCCAGGGATCAGGGCCTTCACTTCAGCATAACTTTTGTAGAAGGCCAACAAGTGTGAGGGGCTGCTGGAGCCCTTAAGGTGTGATGTCCACCACGTGGACCTCACTTCCTGCCCACCTTGGGGCTCGTGCCAATCTCCCGTGGTATCAGGCCACCCTCGGAGGCACAGCACCGTCTGAACTCTTTATCTCCGAAAGAGGAGAGGTCAGCCTGCCCCATTCACTAAGTGCAAGGCCACCACAAAGCATCTATCTCTAGGGAGAACAGTGGCCTGGGAGAAGGAGGGGAAAGGGAAGGGTATCTGACCACAAGGACCTTGGGATGTTGGAGGAGAAACATCCACTCATGCTATCTTTCCATGCCACTGACCCAGGGGCTTGGGAAAGGAAGTCCATAGCTTTCTCTTACCTCGGAAGAGCGCTGCACTGCTCTGATGGTAAGGTGATGCCATCCCGCGTCTGGCAAAACACTTGTCTGTGTTGCACGGCTAGGTGAGGCCCGATGCAAGGCCCATTGCACTGGGGGGCAGATAAAGGCGACATGGGTAATGTTAGCCAAGTTGGAGGGGGTTGTGTGTGGCTGCAATGCTCAGGCTGCATGGGATGCAGAGTCCTTCTGAGCATTTTGAGGCCTTCAGATCATTCTTCTCACCCCTCTTTGTGTTAACTGAAGGACATTCATTGGCACATTTCTCTGTTCTCTGTGCCATGGCGGAATGGTTAGCTTTTCTAGAAGCATTCTGCTAGCAAATGGCTAATGGTAGTAAAGAGCCAGTCAGAGAAGGTCCACTCCCTCCCCAGATGAACCATATCAAAGGTTTCTTGGCATAATGCACAAGAATGTGGCGTGGTAAGCTTTATTTATTTTTTTTTAAATTTTTATTTATTTATTTTATGATAGTCACAGAGAGAGAGAGAGAGAGAGAGAGGCAGAGACACAGGCAGAGGGAGAAGCAGGCTCCATGCACCGGGAGCCCGACATGGGATTCGATCCCGGGTCTCCAGGATCCCGCCCTGGGCCAAAGGCAGGTGCCAAACCGCTGCGCCACCCAGGGATCCCCGTGGTAAGCTTTAGAGCAGAAGAACTCTAGGTGCTCCTTCAGTCTACAGGGCAATTTGGTTTGTTTTCTTGCTAAATTCAGGCAAATTAACAAGTCCATCATTTCTTTCCTTTCTTTGGCTTCGTTTTTTTCCAGGTTAAACCCGACACAGCTGAACAGAAGTAGACTGAGGTATGTATAGTTTAGTCCCTGTTCATATTCTCCTGCTAGGTGCTCAGAGATTGTTCAGCTTCTTCCAGAGTTGCCAGAGCCAAACTGTCATGGGAAATCCCATACCAACAACATGTCCGTAAAGCACAAAGGCAGCAGGCCCTTAACCAACATTTGCTATTTGGGTAGAGTAAGGGAACAGACATGCCTTAGAGGTCACTTTGGAGAAAAAGCTCTTGGGGATCTTTGGACTCCAAGGGTCTGCAGGGGGGCTGTTAACCTTCAAAATTATAAGCAGAAATCTTTAAAAAAGCTTTTATTTTTTTCTTTTTGACCCCCTTTACCCATTTCTCTCATCTTCTAATTGCCTGCCTCTGGCAACTACTACCAATCTATTCTGTGCATTGTGTGTGTGTCTGTGTGTATTAGATTCTACATACATATCACATGAAATCTATATATATAATCTATATATTATCTATATACCATACTACATCCATCCATTGTTGGACATTTTGATTTTTTACATTTCTTGTTTATTGTAAATAATGCAAAGAATATAGGAGTATATATGTCTTTTTGAGTTTGTGTTTCCACTTTCTTTGGAGAAATTCTACCCAGAAGTGGAATTGTTGGTTCATATGGTGGTTCTATTTTCCATTTTTTGAGGAACATCCCTACTGTTTTCCATAGTGGCTGCACCAATTTCTATTTTCACCAATGGTGTACAAGGGTTTTCTTTTCTCCATATCCTTGCCAATAATTGTTGTCTTTTTGATAATAGCCATTTTAACAGGTGTGAAGTAATATCTCATTGTGGTTTTGCTGATGATTTGAGATTATGTACCAAGATACATTTTCATGTACCTGTTGGCCATCTGTATATCTTCTTGGGAAAAAGATATTTTCAGAGCTTCTTCTCATTTTAAAAATTGGATTTTTTTTTTTTTTTTTGCTATTGAGTTGCATGAGTTCTTTATATATTTTGGACAGTAGGCCCTTATTAGATTTATGATTAGCAGGTATTTTCTCCTATTTTCATTCTCCCTTTTCATTTTGTTGATGATTTCCTTTGCTGTACAGAAGCTTTTTAGTATGACGTAGTACTGCTTATTTTTACTTTTGTAGCTTTTGCTTTTGGTATCAATAAAAAAAAAAAACCCAAACACTGTCAATGCCTATGTCAAAGGACCTTGCTGCTTATGTTTTTGTTTTGTTTTGTTCTGTTTTTGTTTTTTGAGAGAGAGAGCAAGGGAGCATGGGTGAGGGGTGGGGAAAGGGATTGAGAGAGAGAGAGAGACAGACAGACAGACAACAGACAGAAACCACTCAGCACGGAGCTCAACACAGGGTTTGATCTCACGACCCTGAGATCATGACCTGAACCCAAATCAAGAGTCGGATGCTTAACTGAGCCACTTAGGTGCCCCTGCCTATGTTTTATGATTTCAGGTTTTATATTCAAGTCTTTAATCTATTTTGAGTTAATTTTTGTGATGAAGATTCTGGTTAATTTTCATTCTTTTGTATGTGGCTGTCTAGTTTTCCCAACCTCATTTATTAAAGAGACAGTCCTTTCCTTACCATATATTCTTGGCTCCTTTGTAGTAAATTAATTGACCATATATACATGAGTTTAATTCTGGGTTTTTATTTTGTTCTATTGACAGATGTCTGTTTTTATGCCAATAGCTTACTCTTTTGATTACTATAGCTTTTTAAAATAGTTTGAAATTAGAGATCATGAGGCCTCCAGCTTTGTTCTTCTTTGCCAAGTTTTTTTTTTTTTTTGTAGTTCCATACAAATTTTAGGATTATTTATTCTAGTTCTGTGAAAAATGTCATTGGAATTTTGATAGGGATTATATTTAATCCATATATTGCTTTGGGCAATGTGGGCCTTTTATCAATATTTATTCTTCCAATCCATAAGCACAGCATAGCTTTCTATTTATTTGTGTCTTCTTCAATTTCTTTCATAAATGTCTGCTAGTTTTCAATAATCACTTTCTTAAACTTTTTCATAATTTTTCATTTTGATGTAATTATAAATGGGATCATTTTCTTCATTTCTCTTTTGGTTAGTTTGGTGCTGATTTTTGTATATTGATGTTGTATCCTGCAACTTTCTGAATTTGTTTATTATAACAGTTTTTGATAGAGTCCTTAGAGTTTTCTATACATAATAGCGTGTCCACCTGCAAACTATGACACTTTTACTTTTTCTTTTAAATTTGGATGCCTTTTATTTCTTATCTAATTACTTTAGCTAGGACATCTGACACTATGTTAAATAAAGATGGGGAGAGTGGCCATCCTTCTCTCATTTCTGAGCTTAGAAGAAAGGCTTTCATCTTTGTACCACTGAGAATGATGTTAGCTGTGGGCTTTATCATATATGGCCTTTATTATGCTGAGGTACATTCATTCTATGCCCACTTTGTTAAGAGTTTTTTATCATGAATGGGTATTAAATTTTGTTAGATGCTTTTTCTGCATCTATTGAGATAGGATTTTTATTTTTCATTTTGTTGATGTAGTGTATCATGTTGATAATTTGTGGATGTTGAATCATCCTTGCATCTGAGGTAAATTTCATTTATTCATGGTGTGTGATTTTTTTAAGTATGCGCTGTTGAATTTGGTTAGTGAAAATTTTGTTGAGGGCTTTTGCATCTATGTTCAGCAGATATTAGCCTGTAATTTTCTTATGCCTGGCTTCTTTTAGCTAGTGTTTTCATGGCTCATTTATATTGTAGCATGTAGAGAATTTCATTCCTTTTGAAGGCTGGGTAATTTTCTCTTGTGAGTCTATACTAAATTCTGTTTATCCATCCATCTGTCAATGGATATGTTGGTTCTTTGCACCTTTTGGCCACTGTGATGCTCTGTGAACATTAGTGTACATATATTTGTTCATATCTTTTCAATTGTTTTGAGTGTGTACTCAGAGTGGAGTTGCTGGATCATATGGTGATTCTATGTTCAGTATTTTGAGAAACTGCTATACTGTTTTCCATTCCCATCAACAGTGCACAGAGTCCAGTTTTTCCATATTTCCACCAACATTTGTTATCTACTTTTTATTTTTTATTTTTATTTATTTTTTGTTATCTAATTTTTAAATTTAAATTCAATTTGCTAATATATAGAACATCATTAGTTTCAGATATAGTTTCTAATAATTTATTAGTTGTGTATAACATCCTAATGGGTGTGAAGTGGTATCACATTGTGGTTTTATTTTGCATTTCCCTAATTGCTAGTGATGTTGGACATCTTTTCCTGTGTGTATTGTCCATTCATATATCTTCTTTGGAGAAATGTGTATTCTAGGCATTGTGTTTTGTTGGTTAGTTCTAGTTCTCCTCTCTATATTTTGGGTATTAATCCTTTATCAGATTTATGATCTGCAAGTATTTTCTCCCGTTCTGTGGGTTGTCTCCTCACTCTGGTGATGGTGTCCTTTGATGAAGAAAAGCTTTCAAAAATTTTTTTTAATTAGAAAAGCTTTCAATTTTGATGACATCCAGTTTATCTAATTTTTCTTTGGTTAACTGTGAGTTTAGTGTCCTACCCAAAAAATTACTGCCAATCCAATATTATGAAGCTTTTTCTGTATGTTTCTTCTAGGAGTTTATACTCTTAAATGTAAGGATAAAGTCTTTGATCCATTTTGAGTTAATTTTCATATATAGTTAAAATAAGGATCTAGCTTCATTCTCTTGCATGTGGTTATCCAGTTTTCCCAGCACCATTTGTTGAAAAGACTATTCTTTCCTCATTGTATAATCTTGGCACACTTCATCTGATATATACAAAAGTTTATTTCTGGGCTCTCTATTCCATTCTTTTGGACCATATGCCAGAATTATACTGTTTTGAATACTGTAGCTTTGTAGCAAGTTTTGGTATCAGGAAGTGTGAAGCCTCCAATTTTGTTCTTTTTCAAGAATTTTTGTGGCTATTCAGGATCTCTTGATATGCCATTTGAATTTTAGGTTGGATTTTCTTATTTCTGCAAAAAAGTCCATGGGATTTTGAATCTCTAGATCAATTTGAGCCCTACTAACATTTTAATAATAAGTTTTCTGATCCATGAACACAGGATGTCATTTCATTTTTTTCTTCTTTAATTTCTTTTAGTAATGGTTTATAGTTTTCAATGTACAAGGCTTTCACCTCCGTGGTTAAGTTTATAACTATTTTTTGGTGCTATTATGATATTCTTTTTTTTTTGTTTCTGGCACTTTAGAGTCAAATTTATTCTTTTAAATTTAAATTCTAGTTAGTTGACATACAGCTCAATATTGGTTTCAAGAGTAGAGTTCAGTGGTTCATCATTTACATATAACCACCTTGTTTATCGTAACAAATGTCTTCCTTAATATCCATCACCCATCTATCCCATCCCCTACCCACCTCTATCAACCCTCAGTTTGTTCTCTACAGTTAAGAGTCTCTCATGATTTGTTTCCCTCTCTCTCTCTCTCTCTCTCTCCCCCTCCCCGAATGTTCACCTGTTTCTTGAATTCCACATATGAGTGAAATCATATGGTATTTGTCTTTCTCTGATAAACTTATTTCACTTAGCATAATGCACTCTAGCTCCATCCAAATCATTGCAAATGACAACATTTTTCTTTTTGATAGCTGAGTAGTATGATTTTCTTAATTTCCTTTCCAGATTATTTATAATTCATGTATGGGTATGCAACTGATTTCTATTGATTTTTGTACCTTGCAACTATATTGAATCCATTTATTAGCTATAAGAGGTTTATTCTGGTAGTGGTATTGGGATCTTTAGGGTTTTTACATATGAAGTCATGTCCTCTATGAACAGGGATAATTTTACATCTTCCTTTTCAACTTGAATGGCTTTTCTTTTTCTTGACTAATTGAACTTCCAATAGTATGTTAAATGGAAGTGGTGGACATTGCATTCTTGTCATGTACTTCATCTTAGGGAAAAGTTTTCAGTCTTCACTGTTGATTATGGTAGCTATGGGTTCTTTTAGCTGTGGGGTTTTCATATGTGGTCTTTATTATTTTGAGGTAGTTTCTTTTTATTGCTAGTTTGTTGAGTTTTTATCCTAAAAGGATTTTGAATTTCATCAAGTGCTTTTTCCTCATCATTTGAGATCATGTGTATTTTTCCTTTTTTTCTGCTAACATGGTACATTATAGTGGTTAAGAATTATATGTTGAACCATCCTTATAAAAATAAATCCTACCTGAATGTTTGTAATCCTTTTAATATGCTGCTATGTTTCATTTGTTAGTATTTTGTTGAGGATTCTGCAGTAATGGAAGGAATGGAGGAGGGGGGCGGGAAGGAAGCCATAAGACATACCAAAGTTGCAAAAGTTAGTCCTTCCTTATCAGTAATTATTTCAAGTGGGGAAAAACTTCCCCAATTAAAGGGCAAATATTAGCTTAATAGGTGAAGAAAATAATCAAACTCTTTGCTATCTACAAGAGACACTGAAAGTAAAAGGATGGAAAAGATACTTCATGCAAAAGTGGTAACCAAAAGAGGGTTGTGGCTATTCTAATATCAGATGAAATAAATTTTAAGTCAAAACTGTTGTAAGAGACAAAGAAGAAAATTATGTATTGATAAAGGCTAAGATATAACAACTACTAGTTGACATATATGCAGAAGCACCAAACCCCCAAAATGCATGAATCAAACACTGACAACAGAAATAGACAGTTCTACAATAATAATTGGCCACTAAAATACTCTACTTTCAATAATGGCTAGGACAACCAAACAAAAGATCAATAAAAAAGAATTTAGCAAGACTAAGTCCAGTTGGATCTAAGGGACCTATACAGAACACTCAACCCAACCAAAGCAGAAACATTTTTTTTCATGTTAGGCCACAAAACAAGTATTAATAAATTTAAAAAAATGAAATCATACAGAGTATCTTTTCACTACATGAATTTCTGCATCAATAATTAAAAGGGATGTTGGTTTTTAGTTTTCTTGAACTGTCTTCCTCTGGCTTTGCTATCAGGGTAATCTTGGCCTCATGGGATGATTTAGGGAGTGTTAGTATTCTTTCTCTTTCAATTTTTAGGAAGAATAAACTTAGGCATAAATTCTTCTTTAAGTATTAGGTAGAATTCACGAGTGAGGACATCTGGGCCAGGGCTTCTCTTTTATGAGGTCTTTGATTACTGAACAAATCTCCTTATTAGTTATAGGTCTATGCATATTTTTACTTCTTCATGATTTGATCTTGATGGGTTGTATGTTTCTAGGAAATTGTCTATTACATCTAAGTTATCCAATTTGTTGGTGTACAATTGTTCATAGTACAGATTTGGTGTTATCACTTTTATTTCAGATTTTAATAATTTGAGTTTTTTGTTTATTTCTCAGGTAGCTAAAAGTTGGTCCATTTTGGAGAAGAAACCAACTTATAGTTTCATAGATTTCTTTTTTTAAAGGTTTTATTTATTCATGAGAGACACACACACACAGAGGCAGACACATAGGCAGAGGGAGAAGGGAGCCTGATGTGGGACTGGATCCCAGGACCCCGGGATCACAACCTGAGCCAAAGGCAGACACTCAAACACTGAGCCACCCATGTGCCCCGGATTTTTCTGTTTCTTTTATCTATAAATAATATATTTATCCACTTTTCTCTTTATTATTTCCTTTCTTCTACTAGCTTTGGGTTTAGTTTGCTCTTGTTGTTTTAGTTCCTTAAAGCCTAAAGTCAGGTTGCTTTTTGAAGTCTTTCTTTTTTAATGTAAGCATTTATAAATATAAATTTTGCTCTGACCACTGTGTTCTCTGCTTCCCCTATTTTCACTTGTCTCAGGTATTTTCCAATATTCCAATATTTGTGAATTTTCCTGCTTTTCTCCTTAAAAAACATTTGAAAAAACATCTTGCTCAGTTTTTGTATAGGTCTTTCTGCTTGGGCACTCCTTCCCTGATTAGCTGGGTGTGCTCTGAGCCTAAGGATCAGCCTGCAATGAAAACTTAGGCTATGCTCAGGTCTTTTCTGAGTATATATCTTGCCTGGGCCTGCATGTAGCTTTCTCAATTTCCCTGTCCATATATCTGCTTCCTAATGTCTTAATTTCCTAAGGCATCTCATTCCCAAGTTCTCAGGGCCTTTGATGGCCTTTTTAATATCCTTATCTGTAATCTCTTGCCCCAGATGTCTACAGGTCTGTAGTCCCCCTACAACTTTCAGAAGCAGTGGCTGCCTTTCTTCCCCCCAGCTTGAGATCTTAGTTGAGACAGACTATTCATTCAGGTAGTTCCCTGACATGGATTGAAGAGGGGAAATGGACTGCCGATGCCTCTATGCCAAGACTGTGCCATCTGGGGAGAGGGTGGGAAAGCATGAGTGAAAGTGCCACAAAATTTCCTACTTTTTAAAAGGTGGATTTTTATGTGGGTGTTTGCTTTGTCGTTGTAAGCTTTTACTCCTATAGGATTAGTTCAGCCAATTTCTGGTTGTTCTTTGATGTTTCCGTAGGGGAATGGGAACTTAGGGCTACCTAGTCTGTCATTTTACTGATGTCACTGCCCCTTGACCACAGTGGAAATTACTCACTGCTGATTTAAGTGCCCATTGACATACTAACACTGCCCTTCACAGGTCACCAGTAACTGTCTGTCACTCAAGTTCCCCTGGGTACTGGCTAATGTTTACTTTTCCTTGCTTGTTTTTTCTGATACATTTTGATACCTCCGATCCTTCCTTCTTTCTGGAAACTCCTTTGTTACCTTCTGTGAATATACTTTCTTTTTCTACTCATTAGGTTATCTTTTCCCCCCTCCTGTTTCTGCAGAGTAATTAGTGCTCCTGAAGGTTCTAACCTGTGCCTTTCTTTATCTCATGCTTTCCCCCTCCTTGAGTTATACTACCCTTTTAAGTGCCAGGTCTACATCCAACAGCTTATTGAAAATATCTAAACAGACTAAACATGTTCAAAAGAATTTCTTAATTAATTCTCTTATTTCTGCATCCCTAATTGTTGAGTCCATTTATAAATGTATCATCTTAGCTTCCTCCTCATCTGTGATAACCAAGCACCACTGAAGCCATGCCATTGCCTTCATTTATATCAGCACCATTTCTCTGTTACATTAGGTTTCTTTCTCTAGTCTTTCAGTTCTAGTTCTTTCTCTAGTTTTAGTTCAGTACTATACTGCTGAATATATACTCTTAAAAGTGTGAGTTCTCTCCCCCTCCAAACAAGGTGGCATTCATAATAAAATCCAAATTTCTCATAGAGCATACAAGACTCCTCATGATCTAGCACCTGTTTTCATGCAAACATTCTGGGGCTGCTTTCAGTTTCATTCCTTCACACATGCTTTTATGGAACATAGTTGCCACCCAAGACAGGTGCCTCATAAACGTATGTTGGGTTAAAAAAAGAAAGTTGAATTATTACATGAAGCCAGGTTGTTAGAGCTGAGAAAGTGGTCTTAGTTCTACTTAGACTAAAATCAGCATGGTTTCCATAGACTTCAAAGAGGTAGGAACATGAAAGACAGATATCTGCATGACACTGTTCCAAAAGGATATTCTTGTAAGAAATAATTACCATTTTCATTCTCACAAGAGTGGAATGTGGAGGTGTAGAGGGCATCCATAATTTGAAGCACATTTCAGCACTGTCACCAATAGGAAAATAACAATAGGATTGTGAGATCAAGCAGTACCCTATAATTTGTAATGCCCCAAGTCTTGATACTCTTTAAAGGGTGGCAGTTGGACCAGTAACATTGGTATCACCTTAAAGCTTATAGAAATTCAGCATGGATGACTATAGATAAACATTGTGAGAAACTTCAAAAAGAGATAGAAAGTATAAGAAAGTGCCAGATAGAAGTGAAAGAGCTGAAAGACACAGTAACTGAAACTTATAAAAATACTAGAGGGATTCAACAACAAACTACATGAAGCAGAAGGTTCTGTCACCTCAAAAATAGGGCTCATCCAATTTTAGAGGAACTCATCCAATCAGAGAAAAAAAAGATGAAATAACTGAAGATAGCTTGCAGGATTTACAGGACAGCAACAAATGGACCAACATTTGCATTATAGAGGTCTCAGAAGGAGCAGAGAGAAAAAGGAACAAAAAACTTATTTTAAGAAACAATAGCTAAAAACCTCCCTAATCTGGGGAAGGAAACAGATAATCAGATTCAGGAAACTGAGAAAATGCCAAAGATGAATCCAAAGAGACCCATACCAAAACACATTATAATTAACATGTCAAAAGTTAGAGATAAGGAGAAAATATTAAAAGCAGTAAGAAAAAACCCCAACAACCTGCTACATACAAGGGAACCCTGATAAGACTATCAGCAGATTTTTCTTTGCAAAAACATTGAATATACTGTGTCATTGTCTTCTCACCTGCAACTTTAGCTAGTCACCAACTAAGCTGGAAAACTTCCAACTAGGAATACTCTACCTGGCAAAGTTGTTATTCAGAAGTGAAGGAGAGAGTTTTTTTAGACAGGCAAAAGCTAAAGAATTCACTATCAATTAACAATTAACCAGCCTTAAAACAAATGTTAGGGGAAAGCAGCAGCACCAGATCCAAGATGATGGCCAGCAGGAGGCTGATGAAGGAGCTTGAAGAAATCTGCAAATGTGGAATGAAAAACTTCTGTAACATCAGGTTGATGAAGCTAATTTATTGACTTGGCCAGGGCTTATTGTTCCTGACAACCCTCCATATGATAAGGGGGCCTTCAGAATTGAAATCAACTTTCCAGCAGAGTACCCATTCAAACCACTGAAGATCACATTTAATTTTTTTAATTTTTATTTATTTATGATAGTCACAGAGAGAGAGAGAGAGAGAGGCAGAGACACAGGCAGAGGGAGAAGCAGGCTCCATGCACCGGGAGCCTGATGTGGGATTCGATCCCGGGTCTCCAGGATCGCGCCCTGGGCCAAAGGCAGGCGCCAAACCGCTGCGCCACCCAGGGATCCCCCGAAGATCACATTTAAAACAAAGATCTATCACCCGAATATCGATGAAAAGGGGCAGGTCTGTCTGCCAGTAATTAGTGCTGAAAACTGGAAACCAGCAACCCTAACCGACCAGGTAATCCAGTCCCTCATAGCACCGGAGCACCCACTTTGGGCTGGCCTAGCTGAAGAATAAAAAATTAGGACCATAAAAAATTCTGTAAGAACACTGAAGAGTTTACAAAGAAATACAGGGAGAAGCAACCTGTGGACTAAACTGCCACCACTCCAGCGACCGTGAGCGTAGACCCCAAGCAGTGCATTCAGACACCCGGCAAAGCAGGACTCTGGAAAATTGACATGTGCTGCCGCCTGGCATTTGCTTGTGTCAGTTACTAACTTTCTACAGTTTTCTTAATCAAAAGTCGTCTAGGTAACCTGTAAAGAAAGGATTAAAAATTTAAGATGTACTAAAAAAAAACCAAAAACAAAACAAAAACAAAACCACAAACAAATGTTAAAAGAGGATATGTTAATTATATTTGAATTAGAAAATAAAAACATCTTCAGTAGCAAAAGAAATCTCACAAGATGATCAATTTTAAAGACATGAAAGAATCTTATGTAAAAAAATATGAACAAAAAATATTAAAGGGTCAGCTTTAAACTAAAAGGGCACTAATTAGTAACTAGGAAACATGAAAGAATAAGCTCATTGGTAAAGCTAAATATATGGAAATAACTCTAACTTTGATAATGGAATGGAATCAAACTTAAGTTGATTAAGTTGATTTCAATTTAGAATAGATTGTTATAGATAGAAGTTGTTATATGATATGTACACCTTATGGTAACCACAAAGCAAGAGCCTATGGTGGATACACAAAAGATAAAGGAATTTAAGCATATCATCAAAGTCATCAAACCAGAAAGGAAGAAGAGATAGGAACTATAAAAAAGTAGTAAGTATACACCTATCAATAATTATGTTAAGTGTAAATCAATTATAAATGCTCTAATCAAAAGACTTAGGGTGACTGAATAGATTAAAAACAAAACAAAACACTACCAAGGCCCATCTAAATGCTTCCTGTAAGAGCCTCATTTCAGATGTAAAGACATACGCTGAAAGTGAAGGGATGGAAAAGATAATACATGTAAATGGAAAGCAAAAGAAAGCAGGGGTAGCTATACTTGTATCAGACAACATACATTTAAGTCTTAAAGACTATAAAAAGTGACAAAGATTAATATTACATAATGATAAAGAGGTCAATCCAACAAGAGGATATGTCATTTGTAAATACTTATACCCCCAAATAGGAGTACCTAAATATTTAAGGCAAATAGTAACAGATCTAAAGGGAGAAATTGACAGTAATATAGTTAATAATAGTAGGGGAAATAGTAAAGTCCCCTATACCAACCCACTTACATTAATGGATAGATAATCCAGACAGAAAATCAATAATGAAACATTGACTTTAAACATGTTAGACCAAATGGACTTAATAAGTATGTGTGTGTGTGTACACACATTCTTCTGAAGTACCCATGAAACATTCTCTAGGATAGATCATATACTAGACCATGAAACAAATTTTAAGAAGGCTACAATTAAATCAAGCACCTTTTCTGACTACAGTGGAATTAAATTAGAAAGTAATTATAAGAAGAAAACTGGAAAATTCACAAATATGTGAAGATTAAACAGTGTGCTTTTGAATAACCAAGGGGTCAAAGAAGAAATTAAAAGAATAAATACTTTTAATGGATGTAGCAGTTTTAAGAGGAAATTTCATAGCAACATAAGCCAACCTCAAGAACCAAAAATCTCAGACAACCTAACTTTACAGTTAACAGAAAAAGAACAAGGGAAGCCCGCAGTTAGCAGGTTGAAGGAAATAACAATGAGCAGAGCAGAAATGGAAAAAATTAATACAAGAGTTGGTTCTTTGAAAAAA
Organism: Canis lupus baileyi; assembly: GCF_048164855.1. Classification (NCBI taxonomy): domain Eukaryota; kingdom Metazoa; phylum Chordata; class Mammalia; order Carnivora; family Canidae; genus Canis; species Canis lupus. Next base: position 40,072,748 of record NC_132847.1, on the reverse strand, counting down.
ATAAAACTGACAAAACTTTAGCTAGAGTCACCAAAAAACAAAGGACTCAAATCAGAAATGAAACCTGTTACAATTGATAACACAAAAAATATAAAGGATCATAAGAGTCTACTATTATTATAGAACTTCAACAAATTGACAATCTAGAAGAAATAAATTTCTAGAAACCAAGACTGATTCATGAAAAAAAGAGAAAAAGCCTGAACAGATTGATTACTAGTAAGGAGACTGAACTAATAATCAAAACCTCCCAATAAGGAAAAGTCCAGGACCAAATAGCTTCATTGGTGAATTCTATCAGACATTCAAAGGAAAATTAATAACAGTCCTCTTCAAACACTTACTAAAAGCATAAGAAAAGGGAATGCTTCCAAACTCATTTTACGAGACCAATACTAATACCAGAAAAGGATACAAGAAAGGAAAATTCAAGGCCAATAGCTCTGTTGAATATAGATGCCAAAATTTTCAACAAGATATTAGTAAATCAAATTCAGCAGTACACTGAAAAGATGATGCCCCACAATCAACTGGGATTTATTCCAAGGATGTAAGTATGGTTCAACATCCACAAATGAATCAGTGAGATACACTATATTGATACACTATATTAACAGAATAAAGGATCAAAATCATATGATCATCTCAATAGAAGCAGAAAAAGTATCTGACAAAATTCAACTTCCCATTTATGATAAAAAGTCTCAACAAAGTGGGCAGAGAAGGGAGAAACACCTGGGATATAGAGGCTCTTTGTCCTGACTTATCCACAAGGAGTCTGGCTCATGTTCCCTAACAGCAAACCAATGGCTTTGCTACTCTTTTAACTTACTCAGAGTCACAATACAGCAGCGTCTCTTCCCAGGGGGCTTGCCAGATTTGCACCTTTATGAGGACCTGCTGTGTGTCTTGTTTACAAGGCACTCTTGATTTGGAGGTGGTGGAGCAGGAGGATCCTGAGCTCATCTCCTCCCATGGACACATGGGGATTACAACTGCATTTATGCAACTAACTCTGAAAACAACCTGAAGACTGCTCCCACAGCTAGTCATAGAGAGAAGGGCACATCAAAAAGGGTAGGATGGATGATCAGTACCCAAACTCCTAGGGTGACTAACCACAAATGGGGAGGCTATCACAAGCATGGAGAAGTGAGGGGGATCAGACCAGCACTGGAAAGACAAGTTTTCCTTTGAAAATCATCAGGGATTAGCTCCAGGAGAGCAGGAGGGTGACAGGAAACTGAGCCCCTGTCTTTAAAGAGCCAGCATGCTAAATAATGGCCTAAGACACAGCACAGAAGCAGCAGTTTGAAAAGCACCTGAAGATTTGTTGACTAATCCTAGAATGTATGCTGGAAGGGTAGGGAATTGCAGGAGATTTAACTGGGAACAAAAGTGCTTGTGGGCACCATTTTTCTTGACATCTTCTAACTGGATGTTTGGGGTCTCCAGCTAACATCCTCTTTACCTTGCTAGCACCAAATGCCCCCACCTTAGCATTCTTCTGCACACCCAACCCACTTGCCAAGACAGGTGTCCTTCTAAAGAGCTTCTGCCCTATTTCACCTGGCAGAGGCAGGGACTGATGCAACTCTAAAGTGAGTTCTATCCTGGAGGAGGGTGGATAGACTACACCAGTGTAGTTTGTGCAGCTGGGGCTCTTAGCTGGTTGCATAGGGAGAAAGCCCGGTCCTGTGGTGTGCCTGTAGCTGTGGCTAAATGCAAAGAGCCAGGCTGAGCATCAGCCCCAGCCACCAGCATGGTCACAGTGACTGCAGCTGAACAGCTTTAATCCTGCCCAGTGGGCTCACATCAGGCAAAGCAGATCATTGTAGATGGCTGACCTGAAGGCCAGTCCTACCCACCAACATGCCCAAAGCAATCACAGCTCAGCCACAAGGAGAGGGTGCACACAGCCCCCACAGAGGGGACACACCTGGAATAACTGGTTCTGGTTAGCTGGGGGAATAGTCCTATAGGGCACCACAGTATCTCTTTTATAGAACACCACTACTCTCAAGACCAGGAGATGTAGGTGACCTACCTAATACACAGAAATAAACACAGAGTTAGATAAAATGAGAAGATTATGTGCTAAATGAAAGAACAAGACAAAACCACAGACAAAAAGCTAAATGAAACAGAAATGGGCAGCCCTGGTGGCCCAGTGGTTTAGCGCTGCCTTCGGCCCAGGGTGTGATCCTGGAGACTCGGGATCAAGTCCCACGTTGGGCTCCCTGCATGGAGCCTGCTTCTCCCTCTGCCTGTGTCTCTGCCCTTCTCTCTCTGTGTCTGTCATGAATAAATGAATAAAATCTTAAAAAAAAAAAAAGAAACAGAGATAAGCAATATGTCTGATAAAGATACTTATTAGACATGAGAAAACAGATGAGCTTAGTGGGAATTTCAACAGAGACAGAAAATATAAAAGAATCCTCAATCACTGAAATGAAAAATACACTAAAGAGAATCAATAGATTAGAATGGTCCAGAGATCTGGAAGAAAGGGTAATGGAAGCAACCAAGCTGAAGAGCAAAAATTATATTTATATATATAAAAGAATAGGTTAAGGATATGAAGAGAGGACAGAAAACTTCCTACACAGCCAGATCTAGGAAGCAGAGAGATCTCCAAATAGGATGAGCCTAAGAAGTTTCACACCCAAGATATGCAATAATTAAAATGGCCAAGATTAGAGAATCTTAAAAGCAGTAAGAGAAAAGCAAACTATTACATACAAGGGAAATCTTATAAGGCTATCAGATGATCTTTTAGCAGAAACTTCATATATTCAAAGTGCTGAAAGGAAAAAATCCACATCAAAGAATACTTGGCAAAGTTATTGTTAAGAATTGAAGGAGAGAAAAATAGTTTTCCAGGCAAAATGTACAAGAGTTCATCACCACTAAGCCAGCCTTACAAGAATTATTTATTTATTTATTTATTTATTTATTTATTTATTTATTTATTTATGATAGTCACAAAGAGAGAGGCAGAGACACAGGCAGAGGGAGAAGCAGGCTCCATGCACCGGGAACCCGACGTGGGTTTCGATCCCGGGTCCCCAGGATCGCGCCCGGGGCCAAAGGCAGGCGCTAAACCACTGCACCACTCAGGGATCCCCTACAAGAAATATTAAAGAGAATTTTTTAAGTGGGAATAAGGGGTCATACTAGAAAAAAAACTTCACTGGTAAAAATGAACAGATAGTAAAGGTAATAGATAATTACTTAAAAAGCCAGTGTGGAGGTTAAAACAGAAAAGGACAAAATTATAAGTACAAAAATTAGTCAAGGGCTACCCAAAATAAGAAGAGGTAAAATATGACATACATAAAATGTAGAGGAGGAGTAAAGATTTAGTGTTTAGGCTGTGTTTGACCTTAAGTGATCATCAAATTAATAAAGACTACTCTACACCGAGGATGTTATATATGAATTCAATGGTAACTACAAATTAAAAATCTATAATATATATACAAAAATAAAGAGAAAGGAATCTAAGTATAACACTGAAGAAAGCCATCAAATTATAAAGAAAGAGAGCAGAGATGAAGGGAACAGGAAAGAGAAAAACAAAATGGTAGGAAGTACATACCTATCAATAATCACATGTAAAGGGACCAAATGCTCCAATCAAAAGATATAGTGTGATTGAATGGATTGAAAAAAAGTTCCATCTATATGTTGCCTATAAGAGACTCCCTTCAGACCAAAAAACATGGACTGAAAGTGAAGGAATGGAAAAATATATATCAGACAAAATGACTAAAATAAAGAGTGTAGCCAGAGACAAATAAGGGCATCACATAATGATAAAAGGATCAATCCAACAAGAAGATGTGACAATTGTAAATATCTATTCACCCAATATAGGAGCACCTGAATATACAAAGCAAATATTAACAGACATAACAAGAGAAATTGACAGTAATATAATAATAAATAGTAGGGCTCTTTAATACTGCATTACATCAATGGATAGATCATCCAGACCAAAAATCAACAAGGAAACAATGGCTTTGAATGACACATTAGACCAGATGGACCTAACAGATATACAGAACATTCCATTCAAAAACAGAATACACATTCCTTTCAAGTGCACATGGAACATTCTCTGGGACAGATCACATGTTAGGCCACAAAACAAGTCTCAATAAATTTAAAAAGATTAAAATCATATCAAATATCTTTGCCAACCAGAATGGTATGAAGCTAGAAATCGGTATGATAAAAAACCAGAAAAAACACAAACACATCAAGGCTAGACAACATGTTACTAAACATCTAATAGGTCAATGAATAAAGAGAAAAATCAAACGATACATGGAGGTGTATGAAAATGGAAACACAATAGTCCAAAATCTTTGGGACACAGTAAATGCAGTTGTAAGAGGGAAGTTTATAGCAATACTAGCCTATCATAAGAAACAAGAAAAATCTCAATTTAACCTTATACCTCAGGAAACTGGGCTTTGATCTTTTTCTAAAGTTAATAGAGATAAGAATATAATAAACATTGGAGTGGAAATAAGTGGAAACTAATAAAAAAAAAGCAAAACATCTCAACCCCCCCAAACCTAAAAAATCCCCCAAGAGCTGGTTCTTTGAAAAGATAAATGAAATTGATAAACTTTTACTCAGACTCATCAAGAAATAAAAGGACTCAAAATTAGAAACAAAAAAGGAGAAACAACCACTGACACCACCAAAATGCAAAGAATTATAGAGAATACTATGAAAAAGTAGATGCCAACAAATTGGACAACCTAGAAGAAATAAATGGGTAAATTCCCCAAAACATACTGTCTTCCAAAACTGAAACAGGAAGAAATAGAAAATTTGAACAGACTAATTAATAGTAATGAAATTGATCCCCAAAACATACTGTCTTCCAAAACTGAAGCAGAAAGAAATAGAAAATTTGAACAGACCAATTACTAGTAATGAAATTGAATTTGGTAATCAAAAATTCCCCCCCCAAAATTTTCCAGGACCAGAAGGCTTCATAGATGAATTCTACCAAACTTTTAAAGAAGAATTAGTACCTATTCTTCTCATATTATTCCAAAAAATAGAAAGGAAAGCTTCCAAATTTATTTTACAAGGCCAGCATTACTCTGATACCAAAAATAGACAAAAGACACTACAAAAAAAGAAAACTGTAGGCGAACATTCCTGGGAAACATAGATGCAAAAATCCTCAAAATATTAGCAAATTGAATTTAAAACTGTATTAAAAAAGGATCATTCACTATACTCCAGAGGAATTTATTTCAAAGATGCAAGGGTAGTTCAATATTTGCAAATCACCTATGTGATACATCACATTAAAAAGAGGAAGAATAAAAACCATATGATAATCTCAATAGATACAGGAAAAACATTTCATAAAATACAACATCCATGCATGATAAAAGTTTTCAAAGTGCGTTTAGAAGGAATATATGGAACATAGTTCAACATATTAAAGGCTATGTATGAAAAACCCAGTTATCATCATACTCAATGGTAAAAAAATGAAGGCTTTCCCTCTAAGATAAGGAAAAGACAAAAAGTCCACTTTCACCACTTTTATTCAACATAGTATTGGAAGTTCTGGCTATAAGCAATCAGAGAAGAGAAAGAAATAAAATTGGTAAAGAAAAAATAAAACTCTCTATTCACAGATGACATATAATGCTGTATGTAGAAAACCACAAAGACTCCACCAAAAACTCTTAGAATAAATTCAGTAAAGTTGTAGGATATAAAATGAATACTCAGAAATTGGCTGCATTTCTATACACTGTTAATAAAGTAGGAGAAAGAAAAATTAAGAAAACAATAACATTTACAACTTCACCAAAAAAACACCTTGGAATAAATTTAAGGAAGTGAAAGATCTGTACTCTAAAAACTATGATATTGATCAAAGAAATTGAAGATGACATGAACAATTTGAAAGGTATACCATGCTCATAGATTGTAAGAATATTGTTAAAATATCCATACCACCCAAAGCAATCTCCTTATTAAATGCAATCCCTATCAAAATATCAATAGCATTTTTCACAAAACTAGAATATTCCTAAAATTTGTATGGAACCAAAAAAGATCTTGAATATTCAAAGAATACCCAAATCTTAAAAAACAAAAACACACACACACACACAAATACCCCAAAGAATACCCAAATCTTGAGAGAGAAGAACAAAGCTGGAGGTATTACAATTCCTGATTTCAAGATATGCTACAAAGCTATAATAATCAAAACAATAATCAAAACAGCACTGGCACAAAAACAGACACAAAGATCAGTGGAACAGATAGATTGGAAAGTTTACCACATCTATATAGGTTAATTTACAGAAAGGATGTAATAATATACAACGAGGGAAAGATAGTCTTTTCAATAAATGGTGCTGGAAAAAGTGGACAGCTACGTGAAAAGATTGAAACTGGGCCACTTTCTTATACATAAAAATAAATTCAAAAGGGATTAAAGGCCTAAATTTGAGACTTGAAACTATAAGACTCTTTAAAGAAAACATAGGCAGTAATCTCTTGGACTTCAGCCTTAGGAATGTATTTATGACTAGGTGTCCTTATTCAAAGAAAGGAAAGTAAAAATAAACTACTGAGATTACATCAAAGTAAAAAAGCTTTGTACAGCCGAGGAAACCATCAACAAAATAAAAAGGCAACCTAGTGAATGGAGAAAATATTTGCAAATAATATATCCAATAAGGGTTTATATCCAAAATAACTTATACAATTCAATACATACACACAAAACACATGAAAAAATGGCAGAGAAGCTGAACAGACATTTTGCCAAAGAAGGCATACAGATGCCAACAGACATATGAAAAGATGTTCAACATCATTAATCAGGGACATGCAAATTAAAACCATAATGAGATATCACCTCACACTGGTCAGAATGACTAGTATGAAAAAAGTAAGAAATAACAAGTGTTGGCAAAGATGTGGAGAAAAGGGAGCCCTTGTGCACTGCTGGTGAGAATGTAAATTAGTCTAACTCTTGTAGAAAACAGTATAGGAGATATAAAAAAATTAAAAATAGAAATGCCATATGATCCAGTAATTGCACTACTAGGTATTTACCCAAAGATCAAGAAAACACAAATTCAAAAAGATATATGCACCTCTATATTTATTGCAACATTATTTATGGTAGCTAAAATATGGAGTTAACTCAAGTGTCCACTGATTGATGAATGGATAAAGAAGGTGTGGTATATATCTATACAATGAAATATTACTCAGCCATAAAAAACAACAAAATCTTGCCATTTGCAACAACACAGCCAGACCTAGAGGATATTATGCTAAGTGAAATAAGTGAGAGAAAGACAAATACCATATGATTCAACTTAAATGTGGAATCTAAAAAACAAAACAAAAACCAGACACTTAAATACAGAGAACAAACTATTGGTTGCTTGAGGGGAGGTGAGTGGAATGATGGGCAAAATAGTGAAGGGGATTAAGAAGTACAAACTTTCACTTGTAAAATATAAAAATCATGGACATGAAAAGTTAATCATAAAGAAATATAGTAAATAATACTGTAATGTATGGTGACAGTTGGTAACTATACTTATTGTGGTGAGACTGAGTCATGTATAAAATTGTGGAATCACTATGTTGTACACTTGAAACTCATATAACATTGTGTGTCTTCTATACTTCAATAATAAAAAATAAAGTAGCAAAAAATAGTGGGCATAGAGGGAATGTACCTCAACATAATAAATAATTCCTATGACAAGCCCCTAGGAAACATCATACTCAACGGCGAAGAGCTGAATGCCTTTCCTCCAAGATCAGAAACAAGGCAAGAATGCCCAGTTTTGCCACTTTTATTCAACATAGCATAGGAAGTCCTAGTCAGAGTAACTAGTCAAGAGAAAGAAATAAAAGGCATCCAAATTAGGGAAGAAGTAAAACTGTCACTATGTGCCGATGACATTTTGTATAGAAAATGCTAATGAGCACCAAAAACCTGTTAGAACTAATAAACCAAAGTTATAGGACACACAATCAATACAAAAAGTCTGTTGTATTTCTAGACTAATAATAAACTATAAGAGAAATTAAAGCAATTCTATTTATAATTGTATCAGAAAGAACAAAATATCTAGGAATAAATTTGTTTTATAAACTGAAAACTATGACATTAGTGAAAGAAATTGAGGATTATGCAAGTAGATATTCTGTGTTCATGGATTGGATGAATCAATATTGTTAAAATGTTCACACTACTCAGCAATCTACAGATTAAATGCAATCCCTGTAAAAACTCCAATGGTGTTTTTCACAGAAATAGAAAAATCAATCTTAAAATTGGTATATAACTGCAAGAGATCCCAAATAGCCAAAACAATTGCCAAAAGCTGGAGGTATTATGTACCCTGCTTACAAACTATTAAAAAATTATAGTAATCAAAACAGAGTGGTTTGGCATAAAACTAGACACACAGTTGGAACAGAATAGAGAGCCCAGAATCAGACCCATGCATATATGATTAATTAATTTATGACAAAGGAGCCAAAAATATACAATGGGGAAAGGACAATCTCTTCAATAAATTGTGCTGGGAAAACTGGACAGCCATATGCAAAACAATGAAATTGGCCTACTCTTAAACCATACACAAAATTTAACTCAAAATAGATTAAGGACTTGAACATAATTCTTGAAATCCTAGAAATCAAAGAAAACATAGGCAGTAAGCTCTTGGACATCTTTCTTGGCAATTACATTTTGAATCTGACATGAAAAGCATATGGCAAATCATATTTGGGCTAATATCTAAAATACGAAAAGAACTTTTGCATCTCAATTTCAGAAAACCAAACAATGCAATTTTAAAAAGGCACAGGATCTGAATAGACATTTTCCTCAAGAAGATATACAGATGGCCAACAGGTACATGAAAATGTGCTCAAGACCACCAGGCATCAGTGAAATGCAAATCAAAACCGCAAGGAGATATTACCTCGTACCTATTAGAATAGCTAGTACCAAAAAAAGAAGAAATAACACGTGTTGGTGAGGATGTGGCAAAAAGGGAACCCTTGTGCACTATTGGTGAGCATGTAAAGTGATGCAGCCACTATAAAAAACAGTATGTAGGTTCCTCAAAAATTAAAAATTGAACTACTCTATTAGCCAGCAATTCCATCTCTGAGTATTTACCCAAAAAAATGAAAACACTAACTTCAAAGGATATATGCATCTCCATGTTCATTGCAGCATTATTTTCAAGAGTCAAGATATGGAAACAACCTAAGTATCCATCAGTGGATGAATGTATAAAACGTGGTACATACACACACAAAGGAATATCATTTATCCATAAAAAGGAATGACATCTTGCCATTATTGATAACGTGTAGACCTTGAAGGCATAAAAGTCAAATAAAGCAGACAAGGACAAGTACTGTGTGATTTCATATGTGGAATCTAAGCAATGACTCCTCCTCCTGGTTAAAGAGGTGGGGGCTGGGGATTGGTGAAATATGTGGAGGGGGTCAAAGGGTAAAAACTTCCAGTTATAAAATAAATATGTCATGGAGATGTAATATATAGTATGGTGACTACAGGTAATAATACCGTATTAACTATTTTAAAGTTAAGAGTCGATCTTAAAATCTTATCACAAGAAAAAATTTATTTCTAATTATGCATAGTAACAGATGTTAATTAGGCTTGTTGTGGGGAATCATTTTGCAGATGTCAAATTATATGTTGTACACCTGAAATTAATATAATGGGTATATGTCAATTATACCTCAATAAAAAAAAATTCATTATCCAAAGCTCTGCTCAAGTCCTGCCATGTCAGATTTTGCATTTTTAACAACATGATTCACATTAAAGCATGAGACATACTTGCCTAGAGGGTTATAGAAGAAAGGAGATAAGAGTGTTATTTGAGGGGAAGGAAGGGAGAAGGACCTTTTTTTTTTTCTCTTTTAGAAAAAGTAATCACTGAGAAATGATCAGCGTGCACAATGTATGTCCCCTTTAGTGACCTCAGTGGTACAACATAGAAACATCTCCCGTGTGTAGCCAGATCTGTTCCCAATTGTAATTTCACAAACTGTCAGTAAGCCTTGAGGGCCTAGAAGCAAAGCTGCCTTGGGCTGAATGAAAGCTAGCAGAAGTGGGCTTTTCCAGGTAAGGGAAAGATGATATCCCCCAGGCATCAGAGCAAAAAGCAGCTCATGCCTCTTTGATTATGAAGCACATACATTAGGTCACTGGAAATAAAGGCGGGGGGAGGGGGGTGGGGGTCGGTGAAGGTGCCAAAAAGGAGCTGGCTGTTGATTGGCCAGCTTTGAGCATTATATCCCCAGACTCACCTGAGACACAAATGGCTTATGGATTGCAAGTGAATTCTGTGGCCAGAGTTCCTCCAAATAACATTTGATCTTCATTAGAGATGGCCACAGTATATTAACCTAACGGGAAAGTTCCAAGTGATTGTTTTCCAAAGAACATACCTCAGGGTGGGGACAGAGGAACGTGAGTGCAGTAATGTGTGGATAGCCAGTTCCAACAAGTTTCGAGTTGCTAGCTGCCCAAAACATCCAGTCACATTAGTTCATATGGTCACACAAAGAATTAAGAGCCTTGTGGTGGTTTTGGGCTGTCCCAGCAGGCCAAGCTTAATGGCATGTTTCAGACACCAATCACACACTCTGCCTGACTGATCAGAATGGTCAGCCTACCAATCAGTGCCAGCCTCTGACAAACAAGAGTTGCTACCATATAGCTGGTGGGCTGGGTACTAGCTGGTCATCAGCCCTGGCAGGCAGCTCATAGATGCTGAGTAGGTCCCCAGTAGGTTTTGAACACAGACTTTGAAAGGAATGGAGCATACACAATTATGTCATTTCCCCTAAGCACCACATTGAATTTTTTTTTTTTTTAAGTGACAACAACATTCTAAAACAGAGAAGTGGTCAGATGAGTAATAAAACTTCTCTTTGTCTAAATAGAGGGTCTATGTATGGGCACTGGGGAAAGCCTAGACCTCTAATTGCAATGTAGATTCCTACCTGGTGCTACCTGGCCCAGAAATGACATGAGAACAACGGGAAGATGCTTCAGTGCCTCCCATCCCTCTGAGGCTGCTTTGTCGTGGCATAGTGTCTGTCATTGCTCAGGTTTGCTCTTCCCAGGGAGAATCTTCAGTTTGTGTTAATTCTTAAAATCACAACTAAACAAAATTTCCTTTCCAAATGGAGAGAGTCCTATATACCAAAGAGGCTCCCTCCCTACTGGGGTCTAAGGAGCCCCCATTTCTGCTGTGTATTGAGCTAACCTGGGACTTTTTTGGCTGTCCTCTGGTTGAGAATTGAGAAAGGATTTGGTGGTTTCAAAGTGATCTAGCTAGGTTTCAACTCTTCTTGACTTGGAATAGTGGTTTCTCTCCTCTGGCTGCACACCAGAATCTTCTGTGTAGTTTCTAAAACTTGCCCATGCCCTGATCCCACCCCTGAGCAACTGACTTAGAATCTCAGGGAGGTGCAGCCTTGACATTGGCCTTTTAAAGAAGTTTCTCCAGTGATTCTAATTGTGTAGCCCAGTTGAGAACCCCTCACTCAGCCCCCAAATGGATCTCATCAGAGCTTTAAATCATCAACCATAGGACAGCCAGTGAGAAGAGGTGGCCTTACAGAAAATGAGTCTGAAGAAGGGGTTGTTGAGGATTTGCTGATGATCTGAAAAAGGGATGAGCTTGGGAGGAAGGAAATCAATGGGGAAAGTATAATGGCTGTGGGAGGTAGGTTTGTCTTAGAGAATGATCAGAAACTCTAAGCTTTGGGATGAATACTGGGCAGGTGAGTTGATTGACAGATGGGATGTGAAGCATGTGAGATCACAGAGGATTTGGCAGTGGTGGCATTTTACTTCCTACTGCGGCAGGGTCTGTACCTTTAGATTTACCTTTCAAATAAAATCCACTCACCTGGCCCCAGCTGGAGAAGGCCCACTCTACACAGAGCTGTTGGTTACAGGCCTGGGTGTCTACTGGCCGTTTGGCGAGTTGTGTACACAGATCATTGGACACAGGGGTGGAGATCCCAGAGGCTTTTAGCTTCTGGCAGGTCACCCGGCGGGTCTGGACACCTCCCCCACAGCTCCGGGTACAGGCAGACCAGGAGGTCACCATCCACCTGGGGAGAGGAAGAAGAATCAGGGCAGGTGCAAAGGTTCAGGCATACACTCTCAGAAAAAAGAACCTGTGCATCCCCTTGTTCTCACCACACAGGTACTAATTCTGGGGCATGGCCCTTTTCATGGTATACATGGAGTGGAAGGCTGAAAATGGTCCCCCAAAAGATCTACATCAGATCCCCAGAACCTAAGAATGTTACCGTATTTGGACAAATGATCTTTGCTGATATAATTAAGGATTCTGAGATAAGATTATTCTACATTATCTGCCTTCACAAATGTCCTTGTAAGAGAAAGAGAAATTGGAAAAGAGGAGGGGACAGTGTGACCACAGAGGCAGAGGCTAGATTAACATGGCTGCAAGTTGAGGGATGCCTGGAACCAACAGAAGTTGCAGGGTTTGAGAAAGTTGCAAGGGGTGCAGCCCTGCTGACATCATGATTTTGGACTTCCAGCCTTCAAAACTGTGAGAAAATAAATTATCTATTCTTTTCAGCCACCATGTTTGTGGTAATTTGTAATGGTGGCCACAGGAAAAAAATACTCTTTGGAAATTGACTGCACAGGTGCATCTTGAAAAAGCAGTCTGAAGAGGGCCAAGTTCCCTCCGGCTCTGTGGAGCAGTGTCCCACCTCCATGAGTCACAGTGCACAGGTCTGATGCCTCCTAGAGGGCTGCATATGTGGAAAATGTCGTTCTCAGGATGTTAGGTTCCAACTACAAATTTGGATGCTCAGAAGTGAGACTGACCAAGGCTGTGCAAATGGCTTTTCTCATAAAGCCAGGCTGGAACTGGGGAAACACTCCTAAATCCTTGGTCCAGATACAAACCCGGAGGAGTTCCCTGTGCATATCTGCACTGTGGGCTAGTTCTCAAAGAGAAGGGGAAAGGGAGACAGTTTGGGGGAGATAGAAGAGCTTTAGGGCTTTCCAGACATTTTATGCAATCTAGGGAAAAAGATAATTCTTGGGTTTTAATACTTGAGACAAGGTTGATCTAAATGAAATGGTTGAATGGCCAGCTGGGTCAAAGCAGGACTTCTCAGACTATTCAGAGACAACCAGGGTGACACCTGTTTGTGTTCAGATAAGGCTGCTGAGGTGCCTGAGAAGCCTGGCAGGGACACACCAGTCAAAGATGAACCTGTGGCCACTTCCCGGTCCAGGAGCACCACATCTGGCTCTTGGGAGAGACAAGTAGCAGAGCCAGGGAGCGAATTCCTTTTGGATCTGGATCTGTGACTTATTTAGTTTGGTGGAACTTCCCTGCTGCATTTGCCCTGGAGAGAGATGACTGCATGCAGATCTCCAACCCACAGGAGCAGAGCCACTTAGGAAGCAGGCATGAGGTGTTACAAAGCTCCTGGGGGCACTGAAATCCAAGCAGACATGGCCATTATTTCATTTGCAGAAGTAAATGAGGCTGATTGACTCTGACCATCACCACGGCAAATCAAAAAGTCCTTGGCATGTCCAAGACTTCGTCTTCATTTCAAATAGCTTGGCGAGGGCAGTCTTCCAGCCCCATATATCCCCGGTGAATGTCAGGCCTGCATTTCAATCAACTTTTATTTCCAAATATACATTTCAGCAATTTTTCAGGAGCTGGGGTGGGGGGTTTGAGAAAGGAGAGGTATGGCTATGTTACAGTTCAGGAAGGGTATAAAAGGACATTAATCATTCCCATGGAAACCTTCCCGTCAGCAAGTCAAACTGCTGATATTAATGAGCGTGTTTCATATTTCATTGAGTCTCTCCTGGTTTCAGCTGCTCCTTATGACTCAGCTGGCAAAACACAAAGCGGTTGCCTAAGTAGTATAGGAAAGTCCCACGGATGGGTAGGAAGGGGGCACTGCAAGGCCCAGCCAAGTCCCCCCAGGCTCTGGATGCCATACCGGTGCCAACTCTAAGTCCATCCATTATCCCTTTAGCTACTGTCTGCAAAGTGGGGGTAGGGTGCTCTATGGGACACCCGGCTTCTCAAAGCTACAAGAGGCAGACACGGCGGTGGGTGTCACTCTGGGGCCAGAGGCAGAGAATGCATATCTAACATGGAGGCAACTATGGAAAATGAAGATTTATTTTGACTTTAGCAGGATGCAACCCTTTGAAGAAAAAAATTGGACAAGACTTCCTCACCTCAACCAGAGTACCGATTAGCACAATTTTTGAAGTTAGAAGAAAGAGGAGGGACTGGGGTAGAGGCCAGGAACCCCTATCCCCTCAGGACCTCAACTACAAACACAGTTGTCATCTCACAAACAAATCAGAGAGCAAGCTTCTTACTGCAGGATGCGAGCTAGGGCTGGCCAGGGCCTGGGATGCCCCTGCTCCCTGAACAGAACCTCTCAGGCACTTGGGATGCCCCGGGGAAGCCCTTAGCCTGAGTGGTGAGGACAAAAACTGCCCAGGGAGGAGAGCCATTCTGAGGGGTATCTTCTGTAGGGTGGAGAGACCTGACAAGTCTGTGCCTAGAAAAAAGTGCCTTGGATGGCAGGCCCCCGTGCTGGCACAACATGTCTCTTCCTGTGCAGTGCTGGACCAAGGCTAGCCACTGACTTGGCTAAAGGTTGGGGCCAACTTTGGGGCCCAGCTTTGGGGAGGCCTAAGCCAGCATCTGCTACACTCACCGAGAAGGGCAGTCTCTCCGGTTGCAGGCGATGGGCTGCACAGCAGGGCGCACCTTCCCTGCGCAGTGAGTGGGGTTGACCTCTGTGCTGTTCAGGAGACACCTCAGGCGGGGCTGCTGAATGCCCCTGTTACCACAGGAGGCCGAGCAGGTTGCCAGTCTGTCCACAGACCACCAGTAATCTGTCATAGAAGGAGAATCAGAGGTGAAAAGAAGATTGCATTATTGCCTATGTTCTGTGGGCATGAGGAGCTCTTATGAATGAGACTCTGTCCTTGAGTGGGCTTCATTCCCAGCTTAGGCAGGCAAGTGGTATGGTGTCCAGGAGCCTCTGGTGGCTTATCCATAAAGCGAGTACAAAACCCCTACCTTGCAAAGTCGTGAGGGCTGGGTATAATGAAAGCAAGGGCCTAGCCCGGTGCTGGCACATAGAGAGTACTTAATCAGTGGCTGTAGTCCCTATTTTTAAATACATTTCTAAAGTATTTTTTCTTTCTAGTGGGTCACCAGTTGGACTTTCTTTTCCAACAAAGAGCTACAAAAATATCAGATACTTAACAGTCATATTTATATGTGTACATTTGAGTTGGACTTTGTAAATGTTACCAAAAAAAAAATAACCAAAAAAACAAAAAACAAAAAACCAAAAACCCCAGCCTACCCAGAGAGTCCTCATTTATATGAGATTATGACGTCAGGAAGAAATTCAATTTCTTAGAATTTTCTATTTGGGGGTCTGGGACTCACTGGTAGGAAAGCTGTTAAAAATAACTGTGGGCTGGTAAACTGGGAGTGCTTATTTGCAAGGTCGTATATTACAAATCTTGCAGATAGGCACTGGCTTCTGGTTTTCAGCAGAGAATGGCTGGTTGGCAAGAAAATGGAACATTTACTTTCCTGTCTGGAAAGCCAAATGGCAGGGGAGGATGCTTAAAGGGAAAATCCATTTGCTCAGAAAAATCTCCCTTCTCATGTGCTACATTGGTGCAAAATTCTGTCCCTTCCCAAAGAATCCTTCATTTTAGAATGCATGCAATAGAATTTTGCTTTCCCTAAAAATAATCGTAAATAGGCCACAGGTAGAAATAGCTCATGGAGTGCTTGAAAGCCTCAATTTCTGAAGGAAGGCCCAGTTTGGGTTTGTTTCTTACTGTTTTAGGCCCATTCACAACTCTTTCTTGGTATAGCTAAAGCCAAGTCTCTGCCAAGGGCTTTTTAAAAAATTTTTTTTAAAATTTGAATTCAATTTGCCAACATACAGTATAATACCCAGTGCTTGTCTCATCCTCTGCCCTCCCTAATGGCTGTCACCCAGTCACCCCATCTCCCACCCACTCTCCTTCTGCAATCCTTTGTTTGTTCCCAGAGTTAGGAGTCTCTCATGGTTTGTCTTCCTTGCTTATTTTTCCTCCCAAGGGCTTTCTCACCTGCCCGTGTTCCTAGAAAGTTAATGCACGAGCCACACAGTCTGTTTTTTGATGGGGTCACAGAAAGGTGCCTGCAAAACACTTAAGCACGTGACTGCAGCTGAAGACTCTTTAGCACGATAAGGAGGTACTGGTACCAGCTTGATTCTCCGGTAGAGGAGGCAATAACCAAGCAATTCAGATCAAGAGGTTTTTTGTTTTTTTTTAGTCAAGCCAACAGAGAAAATGTGTATGCATTAGTTTAATAGGCTACTTTGCACACATGCGTACGTGAAATTCTTATTAAACAAACAAAAATGAAACTCTTTTGGCTTTGATATATCAGTGTTTCCTTGGTCCTCAGTGGCAGCAGTGTTATGAAGTAGAAGGAACTGTTTATGAAAGCAGCTCTGATTTTTCCAGAGTCTGCTGGGATGGTGCCTGGTGGCTCTTCTGAAGGGCCTCATCATATGGAAACATGGTTCAGCTTTGATTTTCATGCCCTAGGAACCACTGAAATCAGAAATCACTTTGTTTCATTTGAGAATTAGATTCTCAGGTGGACTTTCTCATTCAAGAAATAAACCCGGCAGCAGAGCCTGAAGGATTTCTTACCTTGGATCACTAAAGAGGCCTTCTGTACGAGTATTCCTGCCTCATTCTGAGCAAGGCAGCTGAATTCCCCTTGAGACCCGCCACTAAGATTTGCAACCTGGAGAATCTGTCCAGCTGCCAAGATATGATGTGTCAGTCCTGGGACAGTGGCAACTGGCTGACCACCATGGAACCAGGTGATATTGGGGGTAGGGTGGCCTTTGATGGGACAGCCTAGAAGGAGAGGAAGAGAGAGAGAAGACATTAATAAAGTGAAACGGGATATACACCTGATGAGTTGTTTTAGTCTCTGTGGCTTAGAAGCCATGCATACAGTGTAGTCTCTACCTATGGCACTTTTTGTATGCTTGCCACTTCCAAGCCAAAGGATGTTTCTACCCAGGAATTTTGGGAAGGTGACTATTATTCATTCAGTTAAGTAAAAATTCTTAGAGTACACAAAGTACCTATTTCTATATCCTCGTACTAACATTTTTAAAAATGAAGGAATTAATATTCACTCACTGAACATTTTTCAAGTTAATTAGTTCCTATACTGTTTTTATACTAAGAGAAATCAGTTCTTCAAATGCAGTGAGTTGGAAAAAAATTCTATGTAGTAATAGTTAAGAATCAAACTTTAATTGGTTAAGGTCTAATATTTGCCACTATTTTACTGTTTATGTGATTTTCAAGCCTAAGTTTTTCAACAGAATCTAGGAAAATACTTGTAAACATTGATTTCATTTTTCTGTCAGTTAAGAACCTTGGCCTTCTAACAACTCTTACCAAGCATTGGACATATACTTATCTTCATAGTCACTGAACATATTTTGATATATTAAAATTCTAAAATATTAAACTTACATACTATGTCTACCCAGGCTTTTTTTTTTTTTAAGATTTTATTTATTTATTCATGAGAGACACAGAAAGAGAGGGACAGAGACACACACAGGCAGAGGGAGAAGCAGGCTCCATGCAGGGAGCCTGATGTGGGTGGGACTCGATCCCAGTACTCTGGAATCACGCCCTGAGCAAAGGCAGATGCTCAACCACTAAGCCACCTAGGCATCCCTCTACCCAGAATTATTAAAGTAAACTAATTGCAATTGTGAGAAAAAAGTAATTTTCTCTAAATTCAGAGTACTTGCTGAATTTGCTGTTGTGTCTTCCACAACTTATCTTCCACAGAAAATTTATTTGGATGTTTACTTTTTATTTTTTTTTATTTTAAATTTTAGGTAGTTAACATACAGTGCAATATTGGTTTCAGGAGTAGAATTCAGTAATCCATCACTTACATACAATACACAGTGCTCATCATAACAAGTGCCCTCTTTAATACCCATCACTCATCTAGCACATCCCCCACCCACTCCCTCCATCAACCCTCAGTTTGTTCTCTATCATTAAAAGTGTCTTATGGCTTATTTCCCTCTCTCCTTTTTTTCTTCCTCCCTTCTCATATGTTCATCTATTTTCTTTATTAAGTTTCACATGAGTGAGATCATATGGTATTTGTCTTTCTCTGACTTATTTCACTTAGCGTAATATACTCTAGCTCCATCCAAGTCATTGCAAATGGCAAGATTTCATTCCTTTTAATGGCTGAGCAATATTCCATTGTATATATATCACCTCTTCTTTATCCATTCATCAGTAGATAGGCATTTGGGCTCTCTCCATCGTTTGGCTATTGTTGATAATGTTACTATAAACATCGGGGTGTGTTGCCTCCCTTCGAATCTGTATTTTTTGTATCCTTTGGGTAAATACCTATTAAGTAGTGCAATTGCTGGATCATTGGATAGTTCTATTTTTAATATTTTATTTTTTTATTTTTTTTATTTTTAATATTTTGAAGAACCTCTACATTGTTCTCTATAGTGGTTGCACCAGCTTGCACTCCTACAGCAGTGCAAGACGGTTCCTCTTTCTCTGCATCCTTGCCAACACCTGTTTCTTGTGTTGTTAATTTTAGTCATCCTGACAGGTGTAAGATGGTATCTCATAGTGGTTTTGATTTGTATTTCTCTGATGATGAGTGATGTTGTATCTGATAGCCATGTGGATGTCTTTTTTGGAAGTGTCTATTCATGTCTTCTTCTCATTTATTAACTGAGTTATTTATTTTTTGGGTGTTGAGTTTGATAAGTAGCTTTTGGATACTTACTCTTTATCAGATATGTCATTTGCAAATATCTTCTCCCTTTCTGTAGGCTGCCTTTTAGTTTGGTTGATTGTCCTTTTCTGTGCAGAAGGTTTTTATCTTGATGAAGTCCCAATGGTTTATTTTTGCTTATGTTTCCCTTGCCTCTGGAAATGTGTCTAGCAAGAAATTGCTATGGATGAGGTCAAAGAGGTTTCTGCCTTTGTTCTCCTCTAGGATTTTGATGGTTTCCTATCTCACATTAAGGTCTTTCATCCATTTTGAATTTATTTTTGTGCATGGTGTAAGACAGTGGTCCAGTTTTATTCTTCTGCATGTGGCTGTCCAGTTTTCCCAGCACCATTTGTTGAAAAGACTTTTTTCTATTGGATATTCTTTCCTGCTTTGTCAAAGATTAGTTGAACATATAGTTGTGGGTCCATTTCTGGGTTCTTTATTCTGCTCCATTGATCTTTATGTCTTTTTGTGCCAGTACCATACTGTCTTGATGACTACAGCTTTGTAATATAGATTGAAATCTGGAATCATGATGCCTCCACTTTTGTTTTTCTTTTTCAGAATTACTTTGGCTATTCAGGATCTTTTGTGGTTCCACACAAATTTTAGAATTATTTGTTCTAGCTCTGTGAAAACTGCGGGTGGCATTTTGATTGGGATTGCATTAAATGTGTAAATTGCTTTGGGTGGTACAGACACTGTAGCAATGTTTGCTTTTCTAATCCATGAGCATTTGTGTCCTCTTCAATTTCTTTCCTAGGTATCTTATTATTTTTGGTGCAATTGTAAATGGGATCAATTCCTTTCCTTGATTTCTTTTGCTGCAGCTTTGTTACTGGTGTATAGAAATGCAACAGATTTCTGCACATGGATTTTATATCCTATGACTTTGCTTAATTTATGTATGTGTTCTAGCAATTTTTTGGTGGAGTCTTGGGTTTTCTACATAGAGTGTCATGTCATCTTCAAATAGTGAAAATTTGACTTCTTCCTTGTCAATTCAGTGACCTTTACTTCTTTTTGTTGTCTGATTGCTGAGGCTAAGCCTTCCAGTACTATGTTAAGTAGTAATGGTAAGAGTGGACATTCTTCTTGTCTTGTTCCTGACCATAGGGGAAAGGTTCCTGACCACAGGGGAAGTATCACTGAGGATGGTATTAGCTATGGGTCTTTTGAATATTGGGGGAGACACTGTTAGAATTTGTATAGGATGCAGAATTAACACAGGAAAGGTCCTTAGATATTGTCTAGCCTTGTGAGAAAGGAGGAAACGGAGGCCTTGAGATGTTAAGACACTTCAAGATCAAGTGACATGCCTTCTGATTCCTTACCATGTGTTCTTTTCCTCATGCCTGCTACCTGTTCAGCTGGGCATCAGCAATTTTACCTAGGCACCTTGTTATCTTCTTCCTTTGTCTGCTCATTCTTTTTGCCCCCCCCCCGCCCCGTCTATCCCCCTCCCTTTTTACATTTTCATAGCAATTGTTTCGTTGAAGTGCTTATAGCAGACTACTTTGAAGAAGGGCCCTGGAAAAATAATGCTAAAACTGACTATAAGAAGTTCAGTATGGAATATCATTGTTACAGAACCCTGTTCTTTATTCCTCCCTGTATTTTTTTTTTTTTTATTCCTCCCTGTATTGACTCACTTTGCCATGTAACTTTGCAGTGGCCTTTGATGATAGGTGGGCTGTACTTTCCCACCTCCTGATTTTGGGTTTGGCCATGTGACTACTTTGGCCAATAAAATAAGTCAGATGTTATACTAATAATATGAAAGAGAAATTAAGAAAACAATTCCATTTATAATAGTATAAAAAAGAATAAAATACTTAAGAATAAATTTAACTGAGGATGGAAAACGTGTACACTGAAAACTATAAAATGTTGCGGAGACTATGTTATATTCATGGATTAGAAAAATTAATATAGTGAAGATGTCAATACCCCAAATGAACTATAGATTCAGTATAATCCCTATTAAAATCTCAATGACTTTTTCCTTTTTTTTTTTTCAGAGATAGAATAATCCATCTGTAAGTTTATATGGAATCTCAAGGGATACTGAATAGCCAAAATAATCTTGAAAAAGAAGAACAAACTTGGAGGTTTCATACTTCCTGATTTCAAAACTTAGTATAAATCTACAGTAATTGAAACATTACAGTACTGGCATAAAGACAGATAGACCAATGGAATAAAATAGCCCTCAAATAAAGTCTTGCTTATATGCTCAAACAACTTCTAACATGGATGCCAGGACCACTTAATGTGCTGGGAAAATGAGATATCTACATGCAAGAAAATGAAGTTGTAGACTTACCTCACACCATTAGGGATCAAAAATTAACTCAAAGTGATCAAAAACTTAAATCTTAGAGTTAAATGTATAAAACTCTTTTTTTAAAAAATATTTATTTATTCATGAGAGAGAGAGAGAGAGAGAGAGGCTGAGACACAGGCAGAGGGCGAAGCAGGGCTCCATGCAGGGAGCCTGATGCGGGACTCATTCCCGGGACTCCAGGATCATGCCCTGGGCAGAAGGCAGGCGCTAAACTGCTGAGCCACCCAGGGATCCCCCAAAACTCTTAAAAGGAAACATAAGCAGAAGCTTCATGATATTGGATTTGGCAATGAGTTCTGGGATATGATAATAAAAGCACAGGGCAACAAAAGACAAACTGGACATCATCAAAATTGAAAGTTTTTGTGCATCCAAGGACACTATCACCAGGGTGAAAAGGCAACCCACAGAATGGGAGAAAATATTTGCAAATCATAGATTTGGTAATGGATTAATGTCCAGAATATATAAAGAATTCCTACAACTCAGTAATAAATATAAACAGCCAAACTAAAAAATGGGCAAAAGACTTGAATAGACATTTCTCCAAAGATATAAAAATGGCCAATAAGCACATGAACAGATGCTTAACATCACTAATTGTTATAGAAATGCAAATCAAAACCACAATGAGATATATATCACATCCAGTAGAATGGTTATTTAAAAAAATAAAAATGACAACAGAAAATAACCAGTATTGGTGAAGATGTGGGGAAATTAGAATTCTTGTGCATTGCTGGCGGGAACGTAAAAGGGTGCAGCCACTGTGGGAAACAGTATAGAGGTTCCTCAAAAAATTAAATTACAATTACCATAATGATTCAGTAATTCCACTTCTGGGTATATACCCAAAGGAATTGAAAGCAGGGACTTGAATAGCTATTTGTACAGTAATGTTCATAGCATTATTCACAATGGCCAAAAGGTGAAAACAACCTGAATGTCTATCAGTAGATGGATACATGGATGAACAAATGTGACATGTATGTATGATGGAATATTATTTAGCCTTAAAAAGGAATGAAAGCATGATATGTATGACAACCTGGATGAACCTTGAACCATTAAGTGAAAGAAGCCAGATGCAAAAGGACAACTACTGTATGATTTCACTTATATGAGGTACCTCGTATAGTCCAATTCATAGAAGAAAGAAACCAGAATAGTGATTACCAGGGGCTGGAGGAAGGGGAGCATGGGTAATTTTTTTTTTTTTTTTAATGGGTACAGAGTTTCAGTTTGAGATAAAAAGTTCTGGAGATGGAAAGCGTGATGGTTGCACAATGATATGAATATAATTAATGCCATTGAACACTTAAAAATATTGAAAATAGTAAATTTTATGTTATGAGTATTTAACCACAATAAAAGAAATGAGGCAGATGTGCTAGTATACCAGTTCCAAACCTAAACCTCAAGAGGCTGTGTATTTTTGCTTGTGATCATGTGCCTTTGCTATCACTGATAGAATATGCTTGGACTGGCCTGATGATCCCAAGAGGGAGTTGAAAGAAATGTGGAGAACAGCCAAATTCACCCCAGCCAAACTCAGTTTAGATCAGCTAAACTTAAGATCAGTAAGAATAAATTACTGCTATTTTAAGCCACTGAGTCTTATTATTGTTATTATTTCTTAATGTGGTGATAGCTAACTGATATATTTAGGGAGAAGAAATTTCCACAATTCCCGTAGGCCATGGATCCAAGGCTTGGGGTAGGGCAGACTTTCTACCTGTGTGCTGATCACCTGTATCTTCCTATTCAGATACATAGGAGGAGCAGGTTCCCTGCATGCTCCTGGTGGCATCTAGGCATCTCTGTGGTATAAGGTCCATGGTGGTATCATTTTACTCCTGTCACAAAATCGGATAAGAATGACCTTAGGGAGAAGTGTATAGAAATCAGTCGAGGATTTCTTGGGAGCAGCAGTATCCAGCCCCCTCCAAATGTACCAAATGTAGTCTGGAATCAGATGCTGAAATCATTTTCTAATAAGAGGCAGGAAAGCTACATTTATTTAGGCAAATAGCATGATTTAAAAAGTGTAGCTTGAAACCAGTATAGCTTTTCAGACTTACTTAAATAGGCCAATGTATGTCTCAATCACATCTGCTTTGAAGGAAAAAAAAAGGTGTCATATACTGTTAAGATGTTGGTTCCAGGAATCATTCTGTTTGGTCAATGGGGACAAGAACCCTGGTGAGGCTATATTCTAAATTGATAAATAAGAATCTTGCTATTTCCAAGGAAACATGAGATATTTGGCAAGGAAATCTCTTATATTTAGCCCTAATCTTCAATTTTCCAACTCCATTAGGATTGATTTTCTGACAGAGTTTTTAAGCAGAAAAAAGAGCAGTAGCAGCCTCAGGCTGTTTTATATGGCGGATGAAGTTACTTACTGGGAGCCAGGAATCCTAGTCAGCTAAATAAGAGGTTCATTTGCATAACAATTTACATTTATAATCCTCCCTCCTTCTTGGAATCAGAGGCAATAGTAAGCAGCCAGGACATCTCTCTTGGCCTATCTGGATCTTAGGTCTTGGACATGTTCCTAGGGCCTTCCAGCCTGGTGCTCCCAGTGTGAATGAGATGGGGCAGAGTTCCTTCCAAAGCTAGGCATGAGGGCTGCCATGACACGAAATTCCTAAAACTCAACTTGAAAAAGATCTGCGAGGAGCAGTCACTGAAGTGGATGTCTGATCAGCGACCTTCCCAGTAATGCCTCTCATTCTGAAACCTATCGGGATCAAGATCACTTTTGTAGAAAGTTTTAAAAAGAAAAGCAATTTTGTTACTTTCAAATGCATTGACTCAGATTCATTACTCTCAAAGAGAATGCTAGATTTTGATAGGGTTTTCTGGTTTCAGTTTTCTAATCTGTAAGTGAGAGTATTAAATTAGTCAGTGGTTTTGTAACTGATAGTTCTCTGAGGCCCTAAGTGTCTGCAGAAGTATCTGAGGAGGGGCCTTTGAGAGGGAACCTGCATGAAGTAAGGGCTTGGGGGCCTCTCTTACCATTTCAATCACAAAAGAATATATTGGGCTTCTGTGTGAGGAGATTCCACAATTGATAATCACTGAATTAGATGATCTTTAATGTGCTTTTAAGATTCCTAGATTTCTCAATATCATCTTAGACTCATTATCCTCATCCCTCTTCTTCCTGCCCTGAGATAGCCAAATTGCCAAGGGTAAAATAGACCAATCTATATTGCTTTGATCAATGTGTAGTGAAACTGAACTATGCCAATGCAAAGCTCATGGAAGAGATGTTATATATGAAGGCTATTTAGGACTAAGGTAAACTGAGACCAGGCATAGAGAGTAGGAAGGGGAGGGCAGCCTAGAGGAAGCAGTGTGAACAAAGGTACAAAGACAAGAAAACTTGTGTGGCTAGAAGAAAAGACTAGTTGACTTGGCTGAAACATAGAAAACATAATGAGGTTGGCATGGTATGTGGGAGTTGCAATAAAGAGGATCTTGACAGCCAGAATCTAGTCTTTTGGGAGCTCCTGTAGGTTTCTGAAGAGAGGGAGTGATCTAATCTAGGTTGGCTTTAGAAAGGATATTAAGGTAGTTCTTTACAAGATACACTGGCTTGAGAAAAAGATATATAATTCAGTTCAGATGTGGTAAGAAATGAAATATATTTGCAGAGGTAGCTCTGACAGGATGTGAGGAGGAGAGAGATGAAGAAAATGAGGAAAAGCCTTTAAGATTGGAACACTAGTGAGACTATTAACAGAAATAGGTAAGCCAGGAAGAGAAGCTATTGCTTATCTTCACCCCTGGAGATAGAGGAGTTTAGTTTTAAGCATACTGACTTAAAGGTTGTGATGGAACCACAGTATAGAAAAAATCCATCAAGATGGCAAAGATAAAAATGTAAGTAAGTCAGAGATATTAACTAGAAACAAAATTTGGGAACCATTTTCATAGATTTGTATGGATGAAGTCTTCAATGAAAAGAGATCAGGAAAGTCTCAGGACAAAACAGTGGGGGAACTCCAGCATTCAGTGATTAAAGGAGGTATTAAAGTAGTCTGAAAAGAAATGGCCTAAAAGATAAGAGGAAAATTGAGACTATGTGATTTCATGGAAATCCAGAAAGGGGACAGATGAAAGAAACTAGTTGTTAAGAAATAAGCAATTAGTAAGAATTTGTATGTAATGAATGAATAGCTTCATTTGTTTATGAAAATAACTGAATAAACAAACATTTTTCCCACAATCCTCCCAACTCCCTGCTCAGGCAATAGGTAAACTCATTCTAACTAATTAAAGCTAATTAATAAAATCAGAAATAGAATCAATATATCATTCAATGCTATGCACACCCATTTGTTGAATTTAAGAGAAGATTTATCTCTGGGTGTTGAATATTTTTTTTATTATTTTTTTATTTTTTGGTGTTGAATCTTTAGAAGTGAACCAACATCCACAACCTGATAACATGGGTTATTAAGAAGATAAAAAAATTAAAGAGGGTGAATAAGAATGCTTCAAATGTCACAAGAACGGAGTAGATCATGACCAGAAAACTCTTAAAACAACTTGACTGGGATTCTAGCTTCCAGTAATGGTGAATAACTTGGTTGGACTAACCTTCCTACAAATAACAATCATAAAATCTAAACAACAAGCCTCATTAAACATTATAAAAGCACTGAAAAGTGACCAAAACCAGTGACAGAAACAGGAGGGGAGTCTATCCTAGAAACTCAGGAACTGCAACAAGTGTCATTTGCCAGCTTGTAGCTTTCTACCCGAGGAAATTCCTCAAAGCCCACTCAGGGAGTTGGCTTAAAAGGCCAGAGGAGAGTCTGGAGGGTCTTAGAACAGCTGAAAAGTTAAGGGGGAAAATCCTGGAAGAGTCACAGGGAGAATAAACCTCAAAATCTGTATCAATCCTGCCCAAACTGTTAGTAGACAAAATGCAGGGGACCCAGCAAAAGAAGCAGCTAAAAGCTGAAAGAACAGAGTAGAAAATACACTTGTGTTCACTGCAGGGAAGACACAGGTTGGACTTTGAGTTCAGCTAAGTTAACTGTCCACTTGAACAAGAATAAACACTCTTAGGGAACATAACAGAATCCTGAGTCTCTACAATAGACCATTTATAATGTTCTGTATACAATAAACATTAGACAAGAAGAAATGTGACCCATGAATTCTCTGGTGCAAATGTTTCAATGAGTAGAGTGATTTTAAAGCAACTGTGATAAATATGTTAACAGGCTTAAAGGAAAATACACTCATAATAAATGAACAGATAGAGTATTTCAGTGGAGAAGTGGAAACTACAAAGACAAATGCTGGGGCTGAAATGTACAAGAATGAAAAATTCACCAGATGGGCTTAACAGAGAATTGGAGATGGCATGACCGTTAGTGAACTTACAGCCTTTAAGGGTATATTAGTTTCCTAGGGTTGCCATAACAAAGTATCACAAACTAGGTGACAAAACAAATTTATTGTCTCACAGTTTTGGAGGCTAGAAGTCTGAGATCAAAGTGTCAGCAGTGTTAGTTCCTTCTGAGGGCTGTGAGGCATAATCTGTTTTATTCCTCTTTTCTAGCTTCTTGTGCTTTGCTGGCAACCTTTGGTATTCCATGGCTTATAGATGCATCACTCCAATCTCTGCTTTCATGTTCACACGGAGTTCTCTCTTGAGCATCTCTGTGTATAAATTTCCCCTTCTTGTAAGAACACCAGTTAGATTAGAACCCACCCTCATGACCTCATCTTAACACCATCATCTACAAAGACCTTATTTTCTAAAAAAGATTTTATTTATTCATGAGACACACACACACACACAGGCGCAGAGACACAGGCAGAGGAAGAAGCAGGCTCCATGAAGGGAGCCCGACACAGGACTCCATGATCATGCCCTGGGCCGAAGTCGGCACTAAACCGCTGAGCCACCCGGGCTGCCCTACAAAGACTTTATTTCTAAATAAGGTCCCATTTATAGGTTTACAGGCACAGAGGGTTTGGAATTTCAATATCTTTGGGGGGGACATAATTCAAGTCCTAGCAGAGGACTATCCCAAGCAGAGCACAGCAGTCTGGATGAATTGATGAGATAAAGAACAGAGTTGAAGAGGCTGAGGCAGCTGGAAGTTGTTGAGAATTTTGGAGATAAGAGTGCTACATAGAAGAAGTCTGCATATCCAGAAGTCTGCATAAATTCATGCTGATAATTTGCTCAATGAAAGATGTAATGCACAGAGTGAAACTCTCTAAGACTGAACAAAGACCAACTAAGTAGGTAAGCTTAATATTTCCCAAAGCTCAAATAGGGCTGGGAGACCTTCAAGTTCAAGACCAGCTAGATTGGAATATCCTTGATCATCTGGGGCATGCAATAGAGGCCCTAGAAGGGCCCTAGAATAAACACTACTTCAGAGCTGCCCTAATCATGCTTAAATAAGAATCCTCAAAATGATAAAATTAAACGTTGAATAACTTGACCGCTTAACAGAACAATATCCAGCAATCTATAGAAGACAACAAAATCCAGACACTTAATTACACAAATTTACAGTGTCCATCACTGAATCAAATATTACTTGATAAGTCTAGAAGCAGAAAAATGTGATTTATAACCAAGATAAAATTCAATCAGAGGAAACATATCTAGAAATTACAGGGATGACAATTAGTAGAGAAGGATATTAGAGACTTTATTTATTTGAGAGACAGACATAGACAGTGAGAGAGAAAGAGAGCATGAGTGGGGGACAGAGGGTGGGAGGCAGAGGGAGAGAGAGAAGCAGACTCCTCACCGAGCAGGGAGGCTGACACACGGCTTGATCTCCAGATCCTGAGATCATGACCTGAGCCTCAGGCAGACACTTCATCAACTGAGCCACCCAGGTGCCCCAAGATTTGGGCATTTTAATGTGTATAAGTAAATTATTACTTTTTTAAAAAAAGATTTTATTTATTAATGAGAGACACAGAGAGAGAGGCAGAGACACAGGCAGAGGGAGAAACAGGCTTCCCATGGGGAGCCCGATGTGGGACTCGATTCCGGAACTCTGGGATCACGCCCTGGATAATTAATTGGGGAGGAGGTGGCGAGGAGGTGGAAGTACAAGAGAAATAGAAATGGCAGCATGTTTATTGAAGCTGGGTGATTTATGCTACTCTGTTTACTTTGCATATATGCAAAATTATCCATAATAAAAAGGAAGATACATATTTGCATTGTCTAAATCATGGATCATCATGAACAACTCAGAGTCTAAAGAGTTGCTTTTCACATATTCTGCTTATTCAGGTTATGCTTTCTTTTTTTCTTTTTCTTTAGAGAAGGAGTCGGGCAGAGAGATAGAGGAAGAGGGAAAGGGAGAGGGAGAGAGAAAACCCTGAGCATGCTTCACACTCAGTGCAGAGCCTGACACAGGGCTTGATGTCATGACCTTGAGATCATGACTTGAGCTGAAATCAAGAGGTGGACACGTAACTGATGAGCCACCCAGGCGTCCCTGTATGCTTTTTCTTTTTTTTTTTTTTTTTTCCTGTATGCTTTTTCTATGAGTGTTTGGCAAATTTAAAAAAAAAAATTGCTGTTCCAGCCTGCTACTTTCAGATATTTCCTCAAATGCTTTATAATCTGCCCAACTTACAAATTCCTACTGCTGGGTTCACCTTCATTCATTTAGCCCCATTGAAGTCAGAGATCACTTTCATTTGTACTTCTATCACCCCTGATTCCAACCTTTAGTTCAGTTGTTCTGTATGGCTGAAACTGCTAGTGATCCCATCATAAGTGTCCTCTCCTTCCTGGAGTAAAAGAACCCTGAAGTTTGGTTAGGTACATAGCTGCCCAGAATAGAGACTTTTCCCATCACCCCTTGAAATAAGATATAGGACAGACATATGATTGCATTCAGTGAAATGAGAGGGATAGTGATACGTATACTGCCTGGGACATGCTTTTAAAGGAACAAACTTTCTCTTTTTCCTCCTTCCTCCATCCTGTTATTGAGAATATGTATGTAGAACAAACCATCTTGGCCTAGTTGGATAAGGGCAATACTCCAGGATGTCAGAATGATAGGATTTTAAATATTTTTTTGCCTGGGTCCTTAGATGGCGTGGTGGATTGTTAGACCAAGCTTGGAATGCCTTCTGGAACTTTGGTTCTCTGTTTTAGGTTGTTGAATGTATATCCTAACTATGACGATCCTAATTATTCTTTCCTTACTGGGACTGTGTCCTGCTATATGGGTTATTGCATTTTCCTTCACGCCTATATAGGGACCAGAGAGAATGTATTTCTAGTAAGTGTGACTACTCATCTTGAAAATGCTGTTAGGAAAGTCTTTCAATAGTTAAAGTCAAGACCAAAATAAACTAGCTATAACTAAAACAAATGAACAAAATTACTGGCCACCTACCTTTTCTATCACTAAACTTTCAATGCTTTTAACTCAATATATAGCTCCTTCTCCTTAAAAACTTCCTTTGTATCCAGAAATGGTATCTTCCTCTGCACACATGTAGTATAGGCCTCTGTGCTTTTATGTATGTATTTATGTGCATGGCTCTATGTGTACACAGTGGTCTCTGAGGTTTGCCCACCGTGATAGTCAAAATAAGAAATCTAACATGAATTCCCACAGCATATGTTCCCAGTGAATAATTATCCATGTTTCACTGCTAATGAGAAAACCTGGCTTGTAACGGGGGTTCTTTTCTGTCACGGACATTTCTCATTTGTTAAAGTAAAAGAAGTATCAATCATTTCTTGAAGGTGAGCAATCTCTCTGTGTTCCATTTACAAGGACACCCAAATCAAGGGCAAACGTGTTCTACACCTTCTGAGAGACTCAATAATGAACCACTTCCCTGTCCCCTCTGCTTTAGTGAGGACGTTAAACAACGTCTCATGCAGGGGCTAGCATCTCCTTTTATGTTTCTCTCCCAGCTATGTCAATGTTGACCATTTCCAACCTCCCAACTTCAACGCCTACCCAAGGAAACAGTCAATCAGCATGGAATGGCAGTGCTCTCCTTCCTCAGACCTCAGTTATGACAGGTCTTGAGGTGGTTAGGTGTCTGAGGAGGAAGCAGTGCTTGGGAAGCCTGCCTAGCTAATGAGAGTTCTGGCAGCAGAAAGCATCTATCAATCCTTTATAATCAGTGAAAGAAAATATTGCCTTTAGGCCTCCATTCCTTGGTGTACCGTGGCTCTAAATTGAGTCAAAGCCAGGTGTGATTCATACATGTGTGAGGGTTTTTTCTCCCAGTTTCACCTACTTTTTTTTTTTTTTAATACATTGACTGGAGAGTGATAAAAGTTTAGAATGAGGGAGATGTGCACAATAAGAAAATCAAATTAAATATGAAATGGCATCCTCTGGGAGTTGTTTAGCTGTAACCCGCCACTAGTTGACATCGCTGATTAAGTCAAATTGACCTCACTGACATTCTTCATCTTTGTCTGTTTCACATTGGTTTCTGTAACCAAAGGAGCCTCACTCAGGAAAACAGGCTGATTCAACAGATGAGGGAAACATGGGGGTAGAAAACGGAGTCCTGGTGGTCCTGGCATCCACTGCCTTGCACCCTTTGGAAGATGCTGGTTTGCTTTAAAGATGGTGAGATAGGGCTGCCTTGGAGGCACCCTGTGGAAAGTGAAAGCGGCTCTGAGCTCACAATGGTCATTAATTAGTGGTATTTTTGTTAAACAGAAGGGCTGAAAATCAGCAGGAGAGCTGGTCTGCTGAGAGGGGCAAGCAGCTTATTTATGTGCTTCTTTGTAGGGTAGATCAAGCCAACTCAGGCATTCATTAGCTGCTCATCACCTGAGGGTGCCACACATCCAGAGTTGAATTCCATGAGCTCTTAGATTCCATGAGAAGATGACAAGAGTTCAGGGTCCATATTATCCCTCTTCTCCTCCCTTTCCAGCCAAATAGCTCAGAAAAAGGCACCTGAGCTTGATAAACCAATTGTACAGAACAAAAGATGTAAATAGACGGACAGAGGCCCATAAGGAAGAATGGTTTGAAAGTGGGGATACGCGATCTAAAAGAGGAGGAGAAAAAAGTAGTTCTGTGGAGGGTTTCACTTATTTAACTGCTATCTAAAGGAAAAGAAAGCCGTGGCAGATCAGGACGTGCTGTGTAAAAATATTAAAGACGTGGCATTATTACTTCATGAGCTGGCTCCAGGCCTGTCAGCATTTCCATTATAATCCTGTATTTTTCACGGAGTTAAAACTTACTATAAAAATGATGTGTGCTGGGATGAAACTTGGCACTTGGTGTAGTCAGTCTGGGAGTCCTTAATTTAATTTTACAAAACTGGAAAACACTCAGCCATTTACATTTATGGAGGGATCTCCATGCTGCGCATGGTACATAGTTTGTACTGGCCTCACTAGAAGGCTGTGGGGTGACGGACAAGGACAGGGAGGCTGCCCCCACTGCATTTTCTGGGTGCTTCCCCTGATCTAGTCAGGTTCGGTGTCCCCCTGATTTGGAGAGATGGTCTCTAAAGCAGCATGGAACTGGCACTAGGCAGCAGGCTGAGAGACATAATTAATTCATATCGGAAAAAACTCAGTTCCTTACTCCCCATTTGTCAGCTGGACCCCAGAAGGCTGTGGGAGAAGACACACAACTTTAATTTTCACTCCGATCTTTGGGACCTCCCAAAAAGCTGGTCAAATAACCAGGCCAAGACTATTCCCGTGTACATTTGCCCAAAGAAAACGAACTTTAAAACATTCCTGGAAAAAAGGAACTAGACAAGCCCAGTTTCCATTCCCCAAATGTCTTTTTACCCCTAGGGCAAGCTTTGGGTTTCCACTGGCAGGGGGTATGCTAATGTCTCCATGCTCCTGGGCATCTGGTGTAAGAACCTGATCTATTTCTCAGCATGAAAAGTAGCTCCATCCAGATTTATGACTTGATTAAAGACTTGCTTTATCCAAAATAGTTTGGTTATTGCTTGGCTACTGCCCTCATCCATAACCTTAGAATCGGATTATTCTCTTACAGGTAAGGAAGGTAGGTGAACGCTACTTAGAATGTCCTGTCACACACAGTCTTGGCTATAAACATATAATTGCATTGTCTAACTTAGAGTTTGGACAACATGCTTATCCGGGGCTGACTGGGCTACCTGGGGCCCTGGGGGGTGGTGCTCTCAGAAGCCGGTCTAATTTCTTTAAATTCACATTAGTGTTGATGGGGATTGAAACTATCTCAAGTGGATAATACACAGAGTTCCCATGTGTCTGTCTCTGCCAGCAGGCTCTTGGCATAAAACACACCTTTAAAAACACATCAGCATTTTTTTTAAGTTTCAAATTTCTGGGTTTATAAGTCCCTGGTTGACTCTACCCTCAGGCTGCTGGCAGGTGCTACCCGGCCTGCAGGAGGAAAGACTGGGGTGACCCCAGCGGAGGCCTGGCTGGAGGCTGTCTGGAGCAGAGGAAGGGAGTTTCAGTCCACTAGTGAGATGGCCTTTTAATGAACCTCAGAATGTGGATCACGCTTGGGCCATACTATACATTTGTGCAGGGTCCCAAGTCAGAACTCTCCTCTCTGTGTATGTTTATAGGTTACACCCACGAAGTAAAAAATCTGTAAGGAATGAGACTGATGTTAAACCTTTGGTCCAAAAGGGGACAGTATTTCAGGGCTTTTAAGAAGTATTCTGTAATAATCAAGGTGCTACCTGCTGTGACAAAGAAAAGGCAGTTTCAGACTCTGTATATTCTCTTCCCTTGAGGAATATAGCCTTCCTCACCCCCTGGCTCCAGCCAGTGGCGAGGCCAGCTAGAAAACATCCAGATTAGGGAAAAAACAAAAGCCAGGGGCAGCTCAGAGCCAACATGCCTTCATGAACTCAGCCTAGGTTTGGCTCGTTTATGGGCCAGAGCCTTTGCAAAATAAATAAAAACCCACACACGCAAAAAAAAAAAAAAAAAAAAAAAAAAAGAGCCTTCGCTTGCAGCCCTGTACACACCCCATTTCAGTTCTCCTCTGCTGAACCAAAGCCACAGAACAGCAGTGGATGTGAAGAATGGCTAATATTCATAGCAGGTATCCTTAGAGGCCCGACTGGGGCACGCCACAGAGTTCAGCAGCAAGTCACAGGAAGGAGCAAGGAATTCCAGAGTGAGCGGTAGGGGTGGAGCTGCTAGGGGAGCGGGAGGACTTTGCCTGAATTTATTATTCCCATATAAGCCTCCTGGGTCTTGAGGCTCCAGAAACTCCTCAACAAAGTAAAGAAAATAATAAACAATGTGGGTGAGGTGAATAAGGGGAGGGTTAAGCAGGCAGGCTGAAGCGGGGCTGTGTGCCATGGGGAGGGAGAAAGTAGAGAGAGGGGAGGGGGTCAGTGGAGAGTGTTTGCAAGGACACTGCTGGCTAGCTCTGCTGGTGTCATAATGTGTTCTGGCAGGTGATGTCTGGCCTTTGGCAGCCAGGCCGGAAGAATGTGTAGTTTGCAAAGGGTCCATAAATGGAGATGTCCTATGAAGAGGAGGTCAGACACCTACAACTCTGACTGGAAAGGCCATGACAGCAGTGGGACATGGATCTGAAGGGCAGAGGTGGCTATCCAAATGCCTGCTCTTTGTCTTGCAACATACATTTCTGGTACTGATTTGTTTCGGATTCTAGTCCTTATTGCATTCGGTTCTCAGATCTGCCTTGGTCCTATATAGTCCAGAGACTCCCTTGAAACAGTTAGTGGGCTCCTTGATGGTTTAAGGGAGAAGTGGGGTTCAGATCCTCGGGGCCAATTCTGACCTTGGAAGGAATCATCTGGACTCAGAGTCCCTAAAACCAATGCAATCTCCTTAGGAAACTGGGGATTTTGGGTATACTAGCCCTGGATGAGGCAGAGTGCATGGTGCTTTGCTAGGAACAGACAACTTCTTGATTGAATTCATTATTTATGGGCTTTGCTATTCTCCAAGCACTCACACCAGGTGAAGGTAGAGGGTCTAGACTGAAAGATGCATTTTGAAACAGGGCTGTTTACCTAATCTCTGTACAATTGATGGAAGTGAGAACTAATGTTCCTACTATGCTTTTCAAAGGCATTCCAAGGACATAGATATATGAAATACTAAAGGTCTGTGCTTGAGCAGAGCAAAAACACACAGCATGGGGACAGGTTATGCCTATTATTCTGTATCCTCACTGGGTACCTACACTCCACATTAAAATGTGCATATCCCTAGAGTTTTGTTCCTGGAGCTTTCTAAAGACTAAACCTGCAAAGTTCCAGGAAATGGGAAAAGAATGAACTTTCCATATAGTAATGAGACTTTTTTCCTCCTACAATGCATTTTTGGATTATGTTCTTGCAGGGATGGCATGAAAGAAAAGTGTTACCAATTAGGTGTTCACATGCTGCTATCTCTTTGTCAAAATAATTTCTTAAAAACTAAGCGGCAGAAAGATTCTTTTGTCAATGTTGATAAGAAAATCCAGAGCAAGAGTTGGCAAACTTTTTTTTGTAAAAGGCCACATAATAAATATTTTGGACTTCGTGGGTCATATGGTCTCTGTCCCAACTACTCAAGTCTGCCATTATAAATTGAAAGCAGCCAGAGCCAACATATAAACGAAAAGGGAATGAATTGAGTGTGGCTGTGCCCAACTAAAACCTTATTTACAAATAGGTGGTAATCTAGACTTGGCCCTAGGGCCAACCCCAGTCTAGGCTATGAGATCATTAGAGTTTCTATACACTAAGAACACACAGTGTAGTAAAACTATTAAACAAACACTTATGCAGGATGTATTTTTACCTCCAAAGGCAAAGGCCATTTTCACAAGAGAAGAAAGATGAATTCAATACCTTCTTTGCTAAGTAATTTGTTGTTTTAAAAACATCTAGTGCATGTTCATTATAGATTAGAAGTTCAGAAAAATATGAGAATAAAACAATCCTAATCACTATGAATGTTATTCCTGCCATCTAATCGTATATGTGTACAAATATCACTGGATAGGTTGATAAATCTTGCATAGTCTCACCAATAAAGATATAGGTCTACATCATTCTTTTAAATTGCTGCTCAAGATTCTGTATGTGGATGCATGAGAACTTTTTTTTTTTAAGATTTTATTTATTCATGAGACACACGCAGAGAGAGGCAGAGACAGGCAGAAGGAGAAGCAGGCTCCACCTCGGGAGCCTGATGTGGGGTTTGATCCCAGAACCCTGGGATCACAACCTGAGCTAAAAGCAGATGCTCAACCACTGAGCCACCCAGGTATCCCCAGAACTTTTATTTAATCAATTCTCCATTTATAGATAATTATGTTGTCTCCAATATTTACTAGTATAAACTATGTTATAGTAACTCTCTTAGTATATATAATCTTTGTATCCAAATATCTCCTTAGGTTACATTACTAGGGTGGCATTGCTGGATCAACAAGCATCATTTAAAAATACTGGTATGCATTGCCAAATTGCCCCCCAGAAATGTTATACTAATTTATGTTTTGGGCAACAATGCATGGCAGTACATGCCAACTCATTCTTAGATATTGTGGTTGGTAGGCAGAATAGTGGTCTCCCTAAAGATAACCATATTCTAATTCCTGAAACCTGTGAATTTGTTACCTTGCATGGCAAAAGAGACTTTATGGATGTGATTAAGAAAGGATCTTGAGATGGAACATTATCCTGGATTATCCAGATGGGTACAATGTAATCATAAGAGTCCTTATAATGGGAAAGGCAGAGGGGTCAAAGTCAGAGAGAGATGTAAAGAAGTTGTTAGATGTCAGCCTTGCAGATGGAAGAAGGGCCAAGAGATGTAGGTAGCTTCTAGGTTATGGAATAGGCAAGGAAATAGATTTCCCCATAAAGACTCCAGAAATAACACAGGTTGGCCAACCTTGATTTTAGCCAAATAAGACTTGTTTCAGACTTCTGACTTCTATAACCATAAGAGAGCAAATTTGTGTTGTTTTAAGCCACTAAACTTGTAGAAACTTGTTATAGCAGCAATAGGAAATTAATACACATTTTGTAAATGCTTTTCATCTTTATCAATCCCATCATATTCAATAAATATTATCTAATTTTTATTTGCATTTCTTTATTAGTAAGATTGAATGTTTTTGAGTTTTTATTTTTATTTTATTTTTTAACGATTTTAGAGAGAGAGAGAGAGAGAGAGAGAGGGGCGCAGAGACACAGGCAGAGAGAGAAGCAGGTTCCATGCAGGGAGCCCAACATGGGACTCGATTCCGGGTCTCCAGGATCACATCCCCAGGCTGCAGGCGGCGCTAAACTGCTGTGCCACTGGGGCTGTCCTGTTTTTGAGTTTTTAATGTAAAGCAAATTGTCAATGCTGCTGGGTCATGGATCTCTTTGGGAACCAGAAGAAAATTGTAAGTTCTTACATTCGAGAAAAGTGCATTTACACATATGCTAGGGAGCTTATAGCCTCAAAGCTCAAGGGCTCCAGGTTAAGAGCTCCATAAAAAAAGAAGAATAAAAAAGAGCTCCTGTGTTAGACAGCAGGGCTGGAAAGTGTACCAATGATAGATAACACTGTTTTATTCAAAGTCAGAAACATAAAGCATGCTAGCACTCCCCAACCATATAAGACTTGATGTTGTCAAAAGTGCCTTGCTCAGAGGGCAATAAGCAGTGATCTGGCCATGCAGATCTTTCCTGCAACACAGAATACAGAGACCGGATACTGTCCAGAGCCCACTTTTGTTCTCTGGCTCTTTTACCCTCTATCTTCTAAACCTGGAAGCAATTTGGTTTCTGTTCAGAAATTCTTACACCAGCCATTTCTTTCCCTTTTCCCTTCTTTACATAAACAATTCAGTCTAAAAGCCAACAGGTGAAGTGAAAGGCAGCAGCATTCATAGGCAGAGGGTTTTGGGGAGGGTAGTCTTGGTAGACCCTACTGGGGCATTGGGCCTGAGCAGGGTGAAGAGGGTGTCTACATGAGGGTTGTGGTGATGGCTTGGTGAAGGTATTAGAACCAAAATGGGGAGACTGCAACTGCAACTGTGGGGGGTAGAGACAGTAGTGACAGGAGATTAGTTATATTGAGAGGGTCTGATTAAATAAGTAAATATATATATGAGGGTATGGGAGCCAGATTTGCAATAATTGGAAATATTGAAAGGGTAAAATACAGGGTGAATTCTGTAGTGTTGGATAATAATTGGAGATGCAAGGGAGGACTCATGGATCCCAGTGTATAGACATAGAAATACAACAAGTGTGTTTTCACAGGTGTGTATGCATATATGTAAACAGAAGGTCTTTATTTCTCTGCAGTGAAAGGGAATGAGAGCAGTGATACTCCAATAGCAACAGATCTGGGCTATAGAGATCTTGGCTTCTAAATATACTATTCTCCAAGACAAAGTTCAAGATGAGCCAGAGAGTAATGAAGTTATCAAAGATTAATATGGACATATCAATAGGTATAGGAATCACCTTAAAGGAGCTCTAATGGCTGAACCTGGGAAATTTCTTACATCAAAATAAAAGAGGATAGTACTAGATTGTAGCCCATTCAACAAGATAGGAATCTCTGAGTCCATGCATGCAGATATAAATAAGTCAATGAATAAATTGAAAGTTAAATGAGGAATGGAATATTTACCATAGTCTCAAAGAATCTCTTCTCAAAATAAATATTACAAGGGAAGAAAGGAAAACTTTACAATGAAAAAGACTAGCAGATACAACTTTAATCAAGTGATTGGAAGTAACATCAACTGTAATGGTACGATGGCAATCATGATCACGTGATCAGGTATAATGAGAAGAGTCCAGCATCATTTCTGTGATGTTTCTGCCAGAATGCATAACTTGAATCTAATCATGAGGAAGCCTGAGACAAATCCAAATTGAGGAACATATTTTAAAATAACAGGCCCACAGTCTTCAAAAATGTCAAGGAAGTCATGAAGCCTGGAAAGTCAAGGAAGCCTGAGGAATGGCTCCACACTGAAGAAGAGTGAACAGACATGAAGGCTAAATGCAGTGTGGGATCTGGGATGGATTCTTTTGCTATTAAGGACATTATTGGAACAACTGGCACAACTTGAAGGAAACGTACCCTGGGTGATGGGGTATTGTGTTGTCAACTCATTTGGATCAGGTAGAAAAAGTTCTTTGTATTTCCAACTTTTTTGTGAAAACAAGATTATGTCAAAGCAAATGTATGGTAATGAAAAAAGCAATTCTTACACCAAACCAAGAAATAAAACATGTGTGAGAGGAAAACCTCTTCCATCTGCCAAGACCTCAGGATTTGGAGGATTGATAAACATGAGTACCCAAAGCAATAAAATTGCCGATGGCTCAGGACATGGGGTCGCTAGAGTTTCACTTCACGTGTGTTTAATCAGATTTTAAGTATTTTTAAAGATTTGAGAAAAAAAATCAGCAGCAGTATTTGAATAAAACAAAGTTACTATGTTCCAGGCTTTGATTTATCTGTAGTGTTTAATGGACAGAATAGACATTTTCAGAGGAGAATCTGGTTGGAGAAAAAGGGAAAATTCTTCAAAAGTTGTGGGACAGGGGCACCTGGGTGGCTCAGTGGTTGAGCGTGTGCCTTTGGCTCAGGTCGTGGTCCCAGGGCCTGGAATCCAGTCCCACATCAGGCTCCCCGCAGGGAGTCTGCTTCTCCCTCTGCTTTTCCCTTTGCCTCTCTGTGTCTCTCATGAACAAATAATAAATAAAATCTCTAAAAAAAAAGTTTTGGGACAAGATGTGGTTTTTGGTTTATTAAATATAAAAAGCTTGTATTTAAAACTCTATAAAGACTTCTTAAGAAAAGTTTTTATTTTACTTCCAATTCAACTTTTCATAATATTTTTTCTCTCGTAACTATACCATTTTGCAAATGATTTCACTGTGTTTCAAAGAAAAATCTTGAGGCCCTTTCTATGTCCCTGACATGCATTCAGAGCTAACTGTGATGAGTCACTCCCTGAATTGTGGCTTCAAGCAAGGATCTGAGATGCCGCAAAAGTTCATTAAAGTTGAGAACAGCAGGATTACAGGAAAAGAATTAAAAGGCAGTACAGTCTTTATTGTTCATATAGGAACACTGTGGTCATTTTCTTCTGGGCCTAAATTCTTTTTCTGGGCTCAGGAAGCTGGCAGGACAACAGACAGGCATGTGCTGGCTTATCTCTCTTGATACCATTTCAAAGAGTCACACATTTGATACAATGGTCCCTGCCATGTTCCAGAAAGGGCCTTGAATGAATTTTTGGTCTTATCTCCTGGCAACAAAAGTTACAGGGATCTCATTATTTCTGAGCAGGCACTGCCAACAGAGAAATGGAGAATTCCATAATCATAATGGATTTTCACATAAAAAGGTTCTTGACAGAATGATGTTTTTGGAATGAAACTTGTCTTTCTACATACCTTTCAGAGATAAAGTATTAAAGGTGAATGATGAAAGAGTTTGAACTTTTAAATAGATACAGTCATATTACTAGGTTATGCTTCTAGAATAGAGTACAATTATTATTATCATCATCATTTTTTTTTTGGGGGTGGGGGCTGAACCTACCACTGGCCCAATCTACTTTCTAAGATTTGCTCTGATAGCCTATAGTGGCTGGGGAAGAGTATATGGTCAACAAAATCCTTTTTAAGCTGTATAGGTTTTCAGAGACAGTGCAAATCTTCTTCTGTTTTTAGGAATGTTACTTGCGACGTGGCATGGGGGTATCTTGGCAAAATATCTTTTCCAGGATGCTCATGAAAACAGTGAAACAAAATCAAAACCCAACTATGTACACCTCATTGGGATTTTAAGGGTGTTGAAAGGTTCCAGCTCACTGCCCTGCTCTCCTTTCTATCAGCAAACGGCAGGGTGTTTTCCCAAGTTGTTTGTCCTATGTATCCATAGAATGGGAGACCCAGACCATAAGCTGAGTGATGGTCAAGATATGGAATTCTTGGCAGACAGTAGAGTTGTAAGGAATATTTGTGGAACCAAGCTAGGCTTCCAGTCCAGATTTTATTCATATATTCTTGAATAGTTAGTACATATACTTGATTCAAAATTTAAAGTAACTGAATGGTGTGCTATTCCCCATAAGATACCAATGGTATCTTATCCCCCTTCTGCCTTTCCCCCAGCTACCAGGTTACTCTCCTCACAGGGAACTAGAATTTCCAGTTTCTTGTGTATCTGGAAAGTCTTTTTTTTTTTTTTTTTTTTGACACACACAAAAAAAGATATTAAAACTGATGCCATGAAAAAAACTGTACTGTCCTCTTTTTTTGTTTTCCTTTCAAGAGCAAAGGGCAATTAAATGGGCTGCTTTAAAAAAAAATGGGTTGCTTTTTTATTTTTAAACTCTAACAGCCTTAAGGTCTAAGGAAACCTTGAAAGTATAAGGTCAAGGCCAACGCCCATGGGCAACCAAGAGAAGTTAAGGAGTGTGTGTGTGTGTGTGTGTGTGTGTGTGTGTGTGTTGGGAATGAATTCTTATCCAGGAGACAAAAAGGTCTTATAAAGCAGAAGCTGGGTGTTTCTGCTTCACAAAAGATAGAAGAAACTGAAACTAATTCTGGTAAGAGGTTAAACAAACCTGATTTCCATAATATCTGCCAAACTCAGCTTTTCCCAACTTTTCCTGAACTCTCAGCAGGCATAACACATGGGAAGATCAAAGATTGCAAACCTCTACAAGTGGCAACAGGTGACTGATTTAAGACAAGACTCTGGCTCAGTTCTGATTCCATTCCATTTCATTCTGTTTGCACAAAAAACCCACAAGTGAGTCCAGGCATCTGGAC
Organism: Canis lupus baileyi; assembly: GCF_048164855.1. Taxonomy (NCBI): domain Eukaryota; kingdom Metazoa; phylum Chordata; class Mammalia; order Carnivora; family Canidae; genus Canis; species Canis lupus. The sequence continues at coordinate 40,031,591 of NC_132847.1, read as the reverse complement.
TCCATGGGCCAAGCACTGGATGTAGAACGGAACCTTGTCCTCTGCCCCCACGACGGATGCCTAACTCACACCTGTGTTCCTTTCTTGGCCTAATACCATATATCCTTCATGGTGCTGCTCGAGTCCCATTTCTCCATGAAGTCAACTCAGGTGCTGTGAGCCCTCTGTATTTTATGAGCAACACTCTCCAGGAGAGTCCGCATCCTCTCCAAGCTCCCTTAAAAAACCAACAGTGTAATCTACATTCCAGTATGTAGCAAAGAGGAACAAGTAAGGAAACTGCTCTCAGGTGGAAGCAAGGGGTTCACCAATGGTCTAGAATCTCCCCTGAGACTTCACCTTCTCCCTGGGGTCCTAGAAATCCTACCTTTACTACACCACCCTTACCTCTAGCCCCAGGATCAGGCCAGCAACTAGTTTTATAGAGTACTTTAGAGTTTACAAAATGTTTTTACATATTCAATTTCATTTGACTCTCAAATCAGTCCTGAGAGATGGGTTAGCAACCCATTTTACTCATGAGAAAGGAAGAGACAAGGTTATGTGACTCGACCATTGTTCAAGTCCTATTCCAAAGTTCATGCCCTTTTCAAGCTTCTGGTTTGGTAGTGGACACAAACTTTTTCCTCTTTTTGCTTAATTTATCTGAGATAGGTTGAAATTGTCAAAGGCAACTTGACTAAAAAGTATGTTATTTGGTAAATATATAAATTAGCTAGTAAATATATAAAGGAAATATGAATAGCATAAAATGGGTAAGTTAGTGAAAAGGTGGTCCTTGCCTTCAGGACCTGGCTTCCAAGGGCATTTTCTCCCCACTTTTCTGGCTCTTTTGAGATATAATTGACATATACATTGTGTAAGTTTAAGGTGTACAATGTGTTGATTTGACACCCTTATTTATTGCAAAATGACTACCACCATAGCTAACACCTCCACCACCTCACATAATTACCATTTCTGTTTTGTGGAAGACCTGTTAAGATTTATTCTTTTCGCAACTGGCAAGCATATAATACAGTATCCCCAGGGCATCCTTAAGTTTCCTGGTTCCTCCACTTTGAGGAGGGGAGTGTTGGGGCAAGAGCATGTATTGCCAAGATAATAATGACTAGCATTAGCTGAGCATTTACTGTGTGCCAAAGCTCATTCTAAGCACTTTATATGTATTACCTCATTTACTCCTTTCAAAAGCCCTGGAGGTATATGCAGTTATTACCTCCATTTTACAGTCAAAGCCAGAAAGGACTTCCAGAACTTGCTCAGGGTCATACAGCTGTTACCATGTGGCTGAGCCAGGCATTCTGACTCTGGAGTCCGCACTCGGAACCACCGTGCTGTGCAAACTCTAATGTGCATGTGAAGGGTCCCAACAGAAAGCAGGGGATTTCGATGGAGAGATGGGAATAGAGCTTTCAGGAGAAAACTGAAACCTTGGTCTTTTTTTTTTTTGTAAATTCACAGAGCAGCCATTTAGGACTCTTTATTCTTCCTCCTCATCAACTTACACTGCTTTCTTACCATTCTTTCTGTTTTGATGTTTTCTAACTAGATAAGAAGTGCCTTGATGTCAGGGGGCATACATAGTGCTTCTCTCTTCCTACCCAGCGCCTGGCATAGAATGAAGCCTTCAGTAAGGCACCTGTCTCCTGAGTGATTTTTAGCCAGTAGTTTACACTTAAAATGGCCACATGTTCTGGTCCTATAAGGAAGAACCTGTGCTAGACAGCACAGTGAAGAAGAGAATAGACTTCTTAGTTCATAGATTTAATGGGGAAGTAAGGGATAGAGGCAAGAACTCAGCATCTCTTAGCATCCACTTTGTACCAAGCACTAACCTGGCCAGGTTGGTTATGATATCTCATCGAACATTTAGTAGAATTAATTCAGCAAGATCGGCATTACTGCTATGGTCTGGATGTTAGGGTCCCCCCAAATCCATATGCTGAAATCCTACTGCATGGTGTGATGGTGTTAGGACAAAGGATCTTTGGGAGGGGTATAGATCATAAAGCAGCACCCTCATGGAAAGGTTAGCGTTCTTATAAAGAGACCCCAGGGAGATCCCTAGCCCTTTCCAGATTGTGAGGACACAGCAAGAAGGTGCTGGCTATGAAACAGGAAGAGGGCCTTCACCAGAATATGACCATGCAGCCACCACGAACCTGGCCTTCCGGTTTCCAGAAATTTGAGAAAGAAATGTCTGTTGTTGGTAAGCCACCCACTCCATAGCATTTGTTATAGCATCCCAAATGGACTGAGATAAATTATTTACAAACAAGGAAGCAGATGCTAAGGATTTAGAAATGGGTCTTCTAGATGAAGTACTAGTATTGTCCTTTCCGCTGAAGGTGGGCTGGGAACCAAGGCAGGGGCCTGTTCCTGTCTTCCCTTCTATCATCTGCCTCTGGGCCCTGGGACCACTGTAGAACTGCCTCTAGTACCACACAGATGCAAGAAGGCGCAGAACCAGAGTTGGTGTTTTCAAAAGCCAGTTCAGGCTGGAGGAAGGATTTATTAGGCAAAGTGTAGAGTTCCTCATTTTCCCACTGATGGACTTTCAATACCTGTCTATTTCTGGGACATCCAATTCATTCACGTCATTCCTGTTAAACATGGCGGGGAGGGCAGATGGGCCTGGGAATTGTGTCCTTGTGCCAGGAAAGGGCAGGGGCAAGTGTAAGTTTCTCAAGGTCCCCTTTTCCTGACTACTTGGAGTCTTAAAATAAGCCTGTGCCTGGATGCTTGCTGTGGCTTGGAACAGTGGCTAGGCAGGGAGATTTACTGCTTTGCTTTCTGTGTCCAACTATTTTAAGTGTCGCTTATGCTCTGGTGTCTTTTTAAATTTATGGATGTTCACTCCAATCTAAAGAACCACAGTACTCTTTCCTGTGGCTTCCTCATAAATGCCCACTGAAATACTGATTTAGTTTTATAGTATATATGCTATAGAGCTTCCTGCCATCCCCATGGGGTCTCTCTTCTCTACTGTGGATTTTATTAAAAAGAAAAGACAAAAGTGCATAAGCATGTGCCATAAACAACCACCAAATACTGACCTTTCTTCTTAATAGCAAAGTATATTCTTTTTGTGGGCAAAGCTATAGCAAATCAAAAGCATTTTCCTTGTGATATAAACCTCAGGCTTTCACTATAAATGAGGAAACAAATGCCAACTTGTGTCCCTTCAAAAAAGGTCAGGGTAAATTTCTCTTCTTTCCTTCTCCTCATCAAGTATGCTAGCCCTCTCCTATTTTTTTTCCCTTTTCTCTGCATCACTTTTCTTGCTGTGTCTGCATTTCTGGTGGGACAGGCTTTCACTGTGGATTCATTTTTACCTAACTGTTGGCCATCAGAACTTGCCATTCCCACAAAGATCTTTAGAGAGGAAACAGTGACGATCTTAGTCTTCCAAACAGTCATATGAAGAGTGGCTTCCCAACAGATGTGGCCTAGGGTACTGACTAACCTTTGGTGTGTAGCTTGTCTCCTAATGGTGGTGCAGGAAGTGCTTGATCCAATCTGTATCAGAATAATCAGGAAGTGTACAGGGTGGGGTGAGGATGGAAGTATGTGGGACAGATGATAAAGTTATAATTATTGTAGAAATGAGATGGAAATGACTCAAGAGGCTTTCTAAGCCAAGGTCCTGCTACGTAATCCTGTTTTAAATAACCTGAGAGTATTTATTCATTTATTTGAGAGAGTGTGAGAGTGAGTGAGTGAGAGAGAGAGAGAGAATGTGTGTGCATATGAGCAAGGGAGGGGCAGAGCAGAGGGAGAGGATCTTAAGCAGACTCCATGCTCAGCATGGAGCCTGATACAGTGCTCAATCTCTACCCTGAGATCATGACATGAACCAAAATCAAGAGTTGGATGCTTAATCGACTGAGCCATCCAGGTATCCCACATCTGAGAATATTTATGTAGCCTCTTTTCTCCTTCTCCCCAGGACCTAAAATCTAGTTGGGAGACATGACACAGATGGGAAATATCTTTAATAATACAAAATGTTGTAGACTTGGTTTCCTATCTGTGGTCTAGAGCATGGGTTGACTAGCTATGGCCTGAGCACCAAACCCAGCCTTGTTTCTGTAAATAAAGTTTTACTGGAGCACAGCTCCACCCCTTTGTTTCTTATTGTCTATGGTTGTTTTACTCTATAACTCAGAGTTGAGTTGCTGCAACAAGTATCTTGCAGCCCTCAACGTGTGAAGTATTTCCTTCCTATATGGTCCTTTACAGAAAAAGCTTGTCCAACACTGGTCTGGAGTAGATGTCTCAGGAGGTGAGCAAGGAGGGATCAGTTCAGGCTGGAGCACTGTGAGAAGGCCTCACAGAATGGCTTGAACTGTGCCTTGAGGACTTCCCGGATTTAGCTGGCATTCTAAGCAAGGCAGGCTCAATGCCATGGCGATTACTAGGGAACATTTTAATTGGATTGAGGAATTATTTGAGATAGGAATAAGTTAGAAGGATGAATAGAGAGGCACTTGGGTGGCTCAGTAGTTGAGCATCTGCCTTTGGCTCAGGTCAAGATCCCGGAGTCCTGAGATTGAGTCCCACATGGGGCTCCCCTCAGGGAGCCTGCTTCTCCCTCTGCTTATGTCTCTGCCTCTGTCTCTCATGAATAAATAAATTAAAAAAATAAAATAGCAAGGAGTCTTGAATGTCAGGCTAAAATTTTTTAAATGATAAAGCCTGGGATCCCTGGGTGGCGCAGCGGTTTGGCGCCTGCCTTTGGCCCAGGGCGCGATCCTGGAGACCCCGGATCGAATCCCACGTCAGGCTCCCGGTGCATGGAGCCTGCTTCTCCCTCTGCCTATGTCTCTGCCTCTCTCTCTCTCTCTCTATGTGACTATCATAAATAAAAAAAAAAAATTAAATGATAAAGCCTACCATTTCCCCACATCAGCCTCAACATGAGAAGAAAAAGATGTCGAAGTGACTTTTAATGCGCATTCAAGCTCTGAGAATCAGTTTTTTAAAGTATTGATGCGGACCTCTACCCCCCAGAGATTCTTAGTTGGCCTCAGGGGGTATTTTTTTAAACTTCTTAGGGGACTCTAGTGCAACTGGGAACCTTTTGCTAGATGAAGGAAATGGCCAGGCACGTGCCTGCAGAAGCCCAGCTCAGGGCCAGGTAGATGTAGCAGGTGCCCAACACATGTGAGTCAAATTAAGTCAGCAATATTGGCTTGTACCAGAGCCAGCCTGATAAACCTCTGTTTTACTAGAGTCAGCTATATAATATTCAGTTGGCCACATGGTTTCCAATAAAAGAAATCACTTCTGCCTGCCGTCGCCTAATCCTGGAAAAGCTCATGATGCTCCATGCGATATTGAGTCTGTTTATAAATTTGGGCATTTATAGTTTTTTTCTCTCAGTGTTATTTTAACATGATCATTTACAAGGCCTTACACAATTTGCCCTCGGCCTTGTTACGCCTCTGATCTTCTCTCTCCCACATACAACCCGAATGACTCCATTCCTACACTAGCTTCTTTGTTGTTCCTTGAACATACTAGGCATGTCCTTGCCATGGCCCTTCCACTGCCTCCTCTCCTCTCCTCTCCTCACCCCTCATACCCCCCTTCTTCTCTTCCTCTAGACACATGCAAGGCCCAACAGCTCATGTTCAAGTTTTTGCTCAAAGACAGCTTTCTTCATGAATCCTGTCTTGCCAGTCGAATTTAAAATTGCATCCTCATTCCCACATAGGCACTATCTATCCTTCCTGCCCTGCTTTATTTTTTCCCGGAACACTTATCTAATATACTATACCTTCCATACCTTCTATACCACTATCATTTACTTCATTGTGTTTACTCTCTATTTCCCTTAGTGCAATGAAAGCTGTGTGAGAGGACGGAATTTTATTTTGTGCTCTGCTGCATCCCTAGCGCCTTCTGTGGTGCCCAGAACAGAGAACAGAACGTGGTGCCCATACTTGCTCAGTATGTGGCTGTTGCATCGGTGCTTGGAATGCTTTTATTCATCACTTCAGACTGAGTTTGCACAGTTCCTCTCCGAAGCCTGCTCTGATTTTCCCTTCACTAGAATAAGGGGTCTTTCCTCCCCTGTTCCCTTTGGCTTTTTCTGCAACTCTTTAGAGCTTTTTCTCACCCGGGACTGTCTTTTCTCTCTCTCCCACTGCTTCTTCTTCTTTTTTTTTTTCTCCCACTGCTTCTGAGCTCCTCCAACGCTGGGAGAGGGCACAGGACCCAGCATCAAGTGGAGACTGGATAGGTGTGTGCTAAGGAAATGAACCAGTACTTAATAACAGAAGCTTTGACTATCCTTTCACAACACTTTCTATAGTTGTACACCTAGGCAGTTCTCCATTTTACTCTACCACATTGACTTGAGTGGTCTGTAATGTGTCATCAGCACATAGGAGGTACATGAGTTTTACAGAAAATTGTATGGGCTACCTTTGCCCCCACCCCAATGTTAAGCTACTTCCTGTTGGTGTTGCAGCCTACACATCCCTGAATTTTTTCACTTCTTTCCATTCTCTCCAGTTCTCTACTCTCACCCATGGTTCTCTCTTACCTGAAATACTTCCTAAATGGTGGACTCTCTCTAGTCTCTTCCCTGGAGCCCATCCCCTGCCCAGTAGCCAGAACAAGACTTTATTTTTTTTTAATTTTAATTTTTTTTTTCAGAACAAGATTTTAAATATACAAATCAAATGATGTCTCTCTCCTGCTTTTAAACCACTTGAAGACTTCCATTTGCAATTAGTGCAAAGTGTGAAAGTCTCACCAGGGCTCACAGAGTGCCAGCTTCTACTTCTCTCTCTACTTTCATCTTAGGCTGTGCTCCCCCTAGCTACTGCTGTGATGCTTCCTTAAATGCTCAAGGCTTTCTTGCTTCCTCTGCCTTCAAAAGCTCTGGGTCTCTGTCTGGAATGCTCTGTCTTCACTTGGGTAACTTCCAGCCTCTCTTTTTATCTCAGCTCAAATATCCCTTCCTCAAGAAACCTTGCCTAAAGTTCAGACCAAGGGTGATGCCCTGTCAGATGTCCCCAAAGCACCAGTTCTTGCTCTTTTGATCACAGTATTCTTGAACAACTCTCTCAACCCGACTCAAAGTGCCTCCACCAGAATTCAAACCACCCAAGGGCAGGGTGCTTGGTCATTATTGTATCTTCAGATCTAGGCCAGTGCCTAATGCATGGTAAGTGCTCAATAATTTTTTTTTTGAGTGAGTGAATGACAGCTAGGTTTGTCTATCTTATTTACTGTTATTCCTGGCCCTAGCATAGTGTCTAGCACATAATAGACACTCAATAAATATTTATTCAATGAGCAAACTGATCTATCTTTGAGGTACTGGCTACTTAGGCCCTTTACTAAGGCTTTCAACTCTGAACATTAATATTTATTCAACTGTTTTCTGAAATATCTTCCTACCCTGAGGAGTTTACATGAGAACAATGATTATAAATTCCACCTTAGACTCCAGACCTGGGTCCTACATATTCTAGCCACAGCTCCTTCATTGGTGTGGTATGATTTGTAGGAACTACATTGATACCAGCCATGCTGTGCAATTCTCAACACTTCAAATGGATAGAGAAAGAAAATGTGCAGGCTGCCCATTTCAGGTGGTCAGAAGGAAAACACCACCACCTGGCTGTGGTGTGTGGGCCTTGGCCTCACTGCCTCGCTTCTCCAGGACTGAAAGGGCTCTGAGAAGTGGAACTGTTACCATGCAGGACTGTGGGGAGCCTGCTGATGCTGCTGAGAGGCTGCTGTGTGTGTTGGCTGTGACCCTTGAGCTCCCGGCTGGGGAGAGGGGCCAGGCACAATAACTTCTTTCATGGAAAAACTTTACTTTGCAAACCCAGCTTTGAATGCCTGAATCTCTCTCTTCTTGGTAAATCACAAGGGACAAGGAAAGGTTTGGGCTGTTTGGTTCTCTGGGGGCACTAGCATGACATGAGGTTCTGATACAGAAGCCAGGAGTCCCTCTGACTGGGGCATCACGGCTTGCTCACTCATGAGGAAGGAGAGTTTGGGACTAAATATAAGGGGGGAGACCAAATCCTGTGGATATATTCTGAGAGACATCCTAATAGGTTCTGGATCTAAATAATATAGGCTGAGATAAGAGACTGAACTGTTTTTTGTAAGCCATATATAATTGTGTGTTTTGTTCCTGGAAGCACCCAAGGTCATCTAATTTTGAAAAAAATCTAGGGATATTTATAATCCAGATTTTCTCTTTCTTGATCTTCCTGAGAAAGATCTCTACTACTATAAATTAGGTTTGTTGCATTGCATTTTTCTTTTAGGCTCTTTTACTTCATGGAGAAAGCCTAATCTGGTGACAGGATAGAGGACAGAGTAGTACGGGGCTGAGTATGGTCCTCCTCAGAAACAGATGTGTGATCACCACTGTAGACCTTGGTATCCTTTTACATAATGAAGTGGATGGATTAGTGATTAGCAAGCATTTTCTGTAAAGGACTAGAAAGGAAATATTTTAGGCTCCTGGGCCATATGGTTTCTGTCACAAGTATTTGACTCTCCCATTATGGAGTGAAAGAAGTCATAGACAATACATAGGTAAATAAATGGGTATGGCTGTATGCCAATAAAATTTTATTTACCAAAATAAGTGGTGATCTAGATTTGGCCCGGGGATTATAGTTTGCCACCCGGGCATTATCTCTTAAAAGTGTTTATGTAATAATTCTAGAATGTGATTGCCAAATCTGGGTATCAGCTTAGTCTAGGCAAATATAAAACATACACATCATATTTATGTGTGTGTATATATAATTTATATGTATATATACACACATATATATACACATATCTGTATGCCTGTTTCAAAATGGAGTAAGAGACTAAATTTGCTTTTCTGCTTAAAATAATAAAAAAATGAACAAAGTATAAGCAGCAATGGTTTTCAAGACACTGGACATTAGGCAGTGAAGGACACTTCCCTAAGAAATAGGAAACAGAATAATGCTGCTGCAGCTCAGTGCCTTGAGAGCTTCCAGGCTGCAACACAGGGAAACCCAGGTGGTGCCCAGTGGACTCATGAGTTTAGGAGAGGGACCTGAATGCACAGGGAGGACAAGGTGACTCCAGCTTACAGAAAGGAGTATCAGAGAAGAGAGGAATGCACAGAGACAGGAAATGAATAAATGAATTCCTAAAATCTGCAGAAGATCCCCCTTGAGTATTCAGTAAAACACCCATCTGTGTATGCATGTAAAGGACTATCAGAGGCAGAAAAAAGGGAAAGAATTAGAGGTAGCAGTTTCTGGTGCTCACAGAGGTACAGAATAGCACCTGTTCCTATCAGCCAGGCTGGAAAGCCTCATGATTCATAAGTTGTTGGGCAGAATGTGGTATTGGTGTATAGAGACTATAAATATGTGTGGTATTGGTGTAAAGAGACAAATATATCACTGAAACAGAATGGTCTGGAAATATACCCACACATATAATGACAACTGATTTTCCACAAAGGTGCCAAGGCAATTCAGTGGAGAAAGAATAACCTTTTCAACAAATGGTAGTGGAACACTTTGGGTAACCATATGCATAAGAATGAACTTCAATATATACCTCACATCTTAGGTAAAAACAAACTCAAAGGAAATGATAGACCTAACTGTTAAACCTAAATCTATACAATATGGATATAAAGCCTCTGGAAGAAAACATGAGAGAAGATCTTTGGTACCTTGGAGTAGGCAAAATTTCCTGAATACAATAGCAAAAGAACCACCTATAAAAGAAAAGAATGAATAGGTTGAACTTCATCAAAATTAAAATATTCTGCTTTTTGAAAGACACTAAAAGAGTAAAAAGACAACCACTGACTGGGACAAAATATTTGGAAATTTATTTATCTGATAAAAGACTTGAATTTAAAGTATATAGAGAACTATCAAAATTCAATATGTAAACAAACAACCCAATTTAAAAAAACAGGGAAAAATTGAATAGACACTTCACCCAACGAGAAATCAGGATGGCAAATAGCACAGGAAAAGATGCTCAACACTATTACTTATCAGGAAAACACAAAATAAAATCACAAAAAGAAACCACTGCAGACCTAACAGAATGTCTAAAATTAAAAAGACTGACTGTAGCAAGTACTTTTGAGAATGTGGAGAAACTAAACTGTCAGACACTGCTGGTGGGAATGTAAAGTAATCCAACTACTTTGGAAAAAGTCTGGAAGACTGTTTGGAAAACAGTCTGGCTGTTTCTTAAAATGTTAAACAAACACCTATTATGTGATCCAGCCATGTCACTTCTAGGTGTTTAATCAAGAGAAATGAAAGTGTAAGTCCATACAAAGATGAGTAGATGAATAACTATAGCAACTTCTTTTGTAACAACCAGAAACTGGAAATGACCATTCTATCCCTCAACAAGTAGGTGATTAAACAAACTGTAGTCCATCTCTACAATGGAACATTAGTTGATAGGAACATGCACTGTTGACGCACGTTACAATATGGATGAATGCCAAAATAATTATCCTGAGTGAAAGAAGCCATTCCTCCCAAAGTATGAGTCCTTGTATAAGACATTCTAGAAATCTAATCTAATTTATCTATGCTGAAAGCAGATTGATGGTTGCTGGGGGGTAGACATGTGGTGGGGCAAGAGTGTGAAGGCATGATTTTTTAAAAAAAGTTATTTATTTATTTATTTATTTATTTATTTATTTATTTATTTATTTATGAAAGACATACAGAGAGAGGCAGAGACATAGGCAGAGGGAGAAGCAGGCTCTCTGTGGGGAGCCTGATGTGGGACTCGATCCCAGGACCTCTGGGATCACGACCTGAGCCAAAGGCAGATGCTCAACCACTGATTCACCCAGTGCCCCAAGGCATGATTTTATAAAAGGGCATTGAGGTAACTTTTGCGGATGATGAATATGTTCATTACATTGACTGTAGTGATGGTTTCATAGGTGTATCCATGTATTAGAACATCAAACTTTAGACTTTAAATATATGTTACTCATTTATGCCAACGCCAATTATTTCTTAGGCTGTTAAAAACCTTTTGTGTCAAATGTATGTCCAACATATATAAATATGTATTGTATCTTATAAATCATTAAAATAAGATAAATACCTATCAATAAATGAACAAAGGAACTGACAGGCAACTCATAAATGAATGCAAATGACTAGCAAACATTAGTTTTTGCATAATACTAATGCTAATGCCCTATAAATGATACTGTGAGTCATTAATTTTGAGTCTTAGAGAACCCCCAAAATTGAACAGAAGGCTGCAAAAGTGTGTAGGTTTATGGGGAGGCCTGAGATACTGCTGCTCTAAAATTGGAGCCCTGGGACCTAGACTCAGACCATGAAAGGAAGGTGGCATGGACCTTGCCCTCTATAGCAGTTGGCACAGTTCAGGCCTCCCAGCAGGAAGAAAATCTGTAAAATACAGACAGAAAATTAGCACCCATCTTGTCTAGGAAAATGGAAATGGTTAGGTTGGGTCCACTCTGCTTAGTTGAGCCTCCACTGGCTATATTCCATGTCTGTGTCATACAGCAAAGGGTGTGAGAGCAAAAATGGATTCCCTGGTCCCAAGATTTCACTTACAGTTATGGAAAGTGAGGCCTACAGGGCTCTATGCCTGTGTTGCTCGATGTACATTCCTTATTGAAAGTTCCCACAATGGCTTGAAGTGAAATCAATGCCAGAATGTCTGTCAACTAAAACAGTCATTTCTGGAATAAAATCACATAATGGGAATCTCAACACCTGGGTCTTAACAGAGAAGAGTTAGCTTTAATATATGGCTTTAAAAAAATGCCGATCTCCCTTCTTTTCTCTTTTCCACGAAAACATGAGAATCAAGGTCCATGAGTTATTATCCCTACCTGTGCCACAGAATCATGAAGTTCTCTGAATCTGTCACAGCCAACAGATTCCGAGAACTAATCTCATCAATGGGAGAATACACAGGAATGTCACTATTTACTGGCCACAACAGGATTGGCAAATGGCTTTTATCCTATATATTGACTGCCACCATGCTTGGTGGGAATGTTAGAATAAATTCCAAGGCAGCATGTGGGCTAAATGAAAAGATAGTATGATTGATTGGAGATGTATGGGTTGTGGAAGGGGCAATTAACAGTATCATGGCCACCTATTTTCACCCTGGTCTAGAACATCGTTAGGCTCAAAATAGGGCTTCTTCCTTAAATTTCTCCTGCTATTGATTACTCTTACAGAATACCAGATTAATTCTTTCAAATATTACTTTTACTATATCATTCTCCTACTTAAAAACTCCCTAAAGATCTGTCCCACATAGTAAATCTATTTCTCCAGTCTAATAATCAAGGTCCTCCACATTTTGACACTGCTTACCATTCTAAGCTCTCAGCAACCCTACACAGACTTGCCTCCCTGACCTATTTTTGTACCCAGAGCAGGCAACATGGTGTAAAAGGGCTACCAACAGGAGCCAGGCATGGGAACCAGTCCAAAAAGAGCAACCAGACTACCATATCAGGATGAATCAATAGCTGGGGAGGCTCAAGATGGAGGAGGGTATTAGAATTCTTGGGGTGAGGGTTCAAGCTCAATTGGAGTGGACAAGCTCTGGCCAAGCCTTGTTCCTTCAAATGACTAGTTTCTAACACAGTTTAACTGCCCATCATCACTTTTAAAGCAGTGCTATTTTATAGTTCTTTCTGCACAGATGCCTGATATATATCCCACACATTATCAACACCAGGCTGATGGTACCTTCTATTCCCTCAATGCCTATTTCCCTTCCTTGCTGCATATGTGAATCCCACCCAACCTTTTGTGCTCAGCTCCAAAGCATTAGTTAGGCCCTGGTCTGTTTCAAATGACTAACTTCTTAGAGTCTTGATACTTGGCATCATTTCTTAACTCATCTCCACAATTCCATGTAGATCCCTCCTACTTCTACAGTGCTGGTGAAGCATCAACATTTACCACTAGAGTCCATGTTGCCCAAGCAGTTGCATTCAGAGACTTTATGGTTACCGACTCACTGTTGCATTAAAATGGAGCAGTCTGGATGTGAACTAGGGTATTATGATGTCTCTCAACTGTTAGATTTAAATACCAGTCTAAGGTAACAAAGCACTATAAACTAGTGATGGAATGCAGTGGCATAAAGCACAATAAATTCTTATTGCTCATGGCTACAATAAGACAAAATATTATTCCAGAATAAGGGCAAAAGAAAGTAAAACTATCATGGAAAAAATATGAGCAGGTTAATTTTTCCAGCATGCTGAATGGCACCTGAATGACCCAAGAGTTACCGAACTTGAAAATAAACAATTGCTGCACATTCTGTTAGTGACTGGGCTATGATTAATATTTATTACAATTTCTCATAGTGATGAGTCTAAAATAAAAGTTTACAATGCTCACACTTAATTTGGAATAAATTTACCATTTATAAGCCAAAAACAAACAAACAAACCGCAGTTTGAAACTTCTATGAATTCTGATTAACATGATGTAGAAAAAACTCAACGCCAAGTTTGTTTAAGTTATGGGAGATGGAGTAGGTCTACTTGTCATTATATGTGCCTTATTTTTAGGATCAGATCAGAAATAGAGAAATTATAAGCTTATGCTCATATACTATGAGCATTCTTAATTTTAGATGATAATGAAAACTGAAGTTAATCTTTCTGTTTGTAATCCGAGAGATGCCAATCCTTGTGGCCATGTTGATAAGTATTCACCAGTATGACTAGTACCTTTTTGCCTCTTGCTCTTTGCTGGGTGATGGGGAAGAGAAAAGAGAAACTTTTAGCTTTGAGCCAAGGGAATAATTTTAGTTACCATTACTAACATTTGGCACCACAAAGAGTTAGCATGAAGATTTTCTCCATTTTGTAGACTGGTTTTTGTTTCCAGGCCTTTGAAGGCAGATAATTATTCTCTTTCACCTTGAGGGTTCTGTGGCATCTCCATGATTCTGGTGTGAAGGTATCAGGACATGGATGCTCCTGCAAACCTCTCTCTGCTACCAGTGAGCACCAGCCATGTGGACAATAACTTGGTGAAAGTTCCCATTGACAGATGCCAGGGAAGCTGTACTTGGTAAAGTTATTTAAACACTTGCTTGAGGAGTCCATCTGGGTTGGTTTCAGGCCCTGGATATAGGAAGCTAGCCTAAATCTAGAATTATCTAGCTTTCTCTCGAGAGCTGGTTATAGCTCTAGCTTAGTTGTGAGAAGGTCATGGGGGCATTCTGGGGGTAGGGGTGGCAAGGGGAGAGCAGATAGAGGAGGTATTTTTACTGCTTTGCTCTTTACTTACTGTTCAGTGAGTCAATCTGATTGAGAGGATCTGGACTGTGGCATTAACCCAGGAGGATTCAGAAAGGAGCCATGTTGGAATCTAGACAAACTTGAGTCCAGACTAAGGTCTGCACTCACCTCACATGGAAAGTCAGCCAAGTTTCCACTGGTGAGTCTGGATTCTGTAGGCAATTTAGTGATTTCCTGTTGGCCACCCCCTACTGCTCTCTCCCCCCCACCTGCAAGCAGTCACCCATCCATAAATCCTGTCCAGCCCTGGATTTCTGCCCAATGTTCCAGAGATCTGGACTCACCAACGAGAGCGGAATTCCCAGGATCCAGGACCAGCTGTGCTCCCAGAGGAGATGTCAGCACTGAAGGAAGGTTCGGTCCAGTGGCTGAAAGCAATGCCCTGATGTCTTCCAACTGCGTGGGGACTTGGGGGGGATCTATGGGAAGGTAGATGGGGAGTCAGGCAGATTAAAGCATGAAGGCTGTATTAAGTGGGGAAGGAGAGGTGGGCATGTGTGTAAGGCAGGCATTGTTATGGTTGCCATTCAGCATTGTTTTTTTCCCACAGAGAAGGTGTGCCTATTAAGATGAGTCTGAATTTCAAGCTTAATATTTGATGCCCAAACCAATAAGATCAGTAATAAGAATCAGGCGTGTTGATTTTAGGAGTTCCTTACTGTATACCACTTTATACCACAGGACCACTGGGTCCCTATAAATGTGTAGGCAAATTAAACCATATTATAAAAATACTTTTAAAAGCCAACACTTCTTCAGCATTTATTATATGCCAAGTCTTGTGTTAAATAGTTTTCATTTCTTTTTCCATTTAACTCTTATGGCATCCTTTAGAGCACTTTATTATCCCCACAGATATGGATACATCACCATAGGAATTTTTTATTTTAGAGAGAGAGAGCATGTACACGTGTGAGGGTGGAGAGAGAGGCACACGGAAAAAGAGAGGGATAGAGAGAACCTAAAGCAGACTTCATGCCCTGCACAGAGCCCAACATGGGGCTCAATCTCATGACCCCGACTGAGATCATGACCTGAGCCAAAATAAAGAATCAGGTACTTAATCGACTGCACCATCTGGGTGACCCAGAAATTTCTTACTCAATGAGTGGCATTTTCTACAAAGAAAAAGGTTTATTTGTGAAGTTGATGAAGTTAATCTGCTTAGTGGTCTGGATTTTATGCTCAGGTAGGACCAGATAAGCAGGACAGGGATGACTTTTTCTTCCAAATCTTAGAAGGAGTAGTAGGGCTGAAGTCATCAAGGGTCTGGTTAATCAGAGCCCAAAGTGACAAAAATGGGAATTATAGTGGCTTATCATTTTCACTGGACAAATAAAGAGGGAACCTGGTAGTGAGAGGATTCCAGATTCTCTGGGAAAAGGAGAATCCTGTTGCCTGGGCTTCCCATGTCTCACAAGGCAGGCTCCCATCTTTTTCTCTAGAGACTTGTTGGAATCTTAGGGGAAGCAGGAATATTTCTTCAACTGATGGTCATATCATCAGTGTTCAGTGAGGACCTCTTATGTGTCTGTCTCCCTGTCAGATACTTGCAGATACTTGTTAAGGGTGGCAAATAAGTCATGATGACTTCCGAGTCTGCTTCAGAAATATACTTTCTGTTGGGATGCCTGGGTGGCTCAGTGGTTGAATGTCTCCCTTCCGTTTAGGTTGTGATCTTGGGGTTCTGGAATCGAATTCCACAGCTGGCTCCCTATGGAGAGCCTGTGTCTTCCTCTGCCTGTGTCTCTGCATCTCTCTGTGTGTCTCTCATGAATAAATAAATAAATCTTAAAAAATATACCTTCCATCTACTCTGCCTTGACTGCAAAAGACCACTGCATACAGAAAACAATGATGAGCTTGAGATTTTAATACATATACGTTTAAAAATTATAAAGACATTATATATGTTATATATAATTTAAAAATATTCTTTATATGGTATAGGGTGAAAACATCATGTCTGGGCCCAGGGACCCTCTGTTTGAGCTGTGGCTCTGTCATTCATTAGCTTGGGCAAGTCACTTAATTCCTCAGAACCTGTTTCCTTGTCTATAAGAGGATGAGGAAATTCATCATTTCCCAGATCTATTTCTACTCTCAAATACCAAGATTTTAGGAACTGATGGTAGCAGTTTACTCCAACCTAGACTCTCTTCTCACCCTTTTTATTTTTTAAAAACTTAATTAATTAATTTTTAAAATTTAAATTCAAGTTAGCTAACATACAGTGCATTACTGGTTTTAGGAGAATTCTGTGATTCATTACATATACACAAGACCCAGTGCTCATCCCAGTAAGTGCCTTCCTTAATGCCCATCACTCATTTTTTTAATACTGTCTTGAGAATACTGTAATTGAATACAGAATATTCCCTCAAGAATTTTAATTGAAGGGATGCTTGAGTGGTCAGTCGGTTAAGTGTCAGCACTTGTTTCAGTTCAGGTCATGATCTTGGGGTCGTGGGATCCAGCTCCTTGTCAAGCTCCCTGCTCAGTGGGGAGTCTGCTTGAGTTTCTCTCCCTCCCTCTGCCCTTCCCACTTGTGCTCTCTCTCTCTCTCAAATAAATAAAAAATCTTAAAAAAAGAACATTAAACTCAAGAAAACCTTTGCTTATTTCCTAAAAGCCAAAAAGGGAGGCTATGTCCCATTTTCAAAACCATCAAATCTTCTTGGGCCAAATGTCAGCCTCTCCTAATGCCCTTAGAGCATTAATCATATTGTTTTTCTTTGGTGTATGCCCATTTGATCTTCCAGGGGAAACTGTAAATTCCCCAAGGTCAGAGGTCACCTCTTAAATTTATCCTAATGCTTGAGATGAAACGTAGAGGCAATATGTAATGAATATTCATTCAATGGCTACAGGAATAAAGGAATGAAAGTCTCATTACATTTCAAGTCTCCATGCCACGGGTTAAGTTGGAGAGCTTGGTGTGAAACCTGTTTTATACATGAAGTCCGTCTTTAAAAATTAAGCAACATTTTTGGCTGATTAAAATACAAGAAAAGATTATTTCTGTGTTCATAAGGCATCTAGAAAACTAAAAATACTCGGCTTAATAAACCATGGCTTCTGATGAAGAAAAGCCCTAAACTTAAGAGTCAAACCACAGATTTTTTTTTTTTTTTTGCATCACATTTGATGAAAAGGGGAAGGCGTCATGCTCGTCTAGCTCCGTGTTCACAGTCACGCTGTTTTACAGTTGCAGCCCTGCAAGAGCTGGCTGGCAGATCGTGCGCACTTCATTGACAGAGCTACAGTAGCAACTGCACATCCTGGGCTTTCATCTCTGTCAGTGCAGGCACCAAGCAAGGCTTATTATGGAGGAAAAGCCTACAGTAAGCACCATAGCTCAGTGTGGGGCAACAGTGTCCGGGCCCCAGGATCCGGGCTTCAGACTCGCACACAGCTCAGCCAGATGCAACCCAACACAGAACAAATGACGTCCTTCACTGAGCTGCTTTTCTGTGGCTTTCTAAGATGACTGGAGGTTTATGCAGCCACTGGTGAGATGAAAACCCACCTGGGCCTCTCTGAAACCTGAGTGGGCAGGGGCTAGGGACCCTAGGCTTTGGTCTATCATCAATTGGGGGTATAGAAATACAAGTCCAAAGTTTAATTATTTTTCCCCGAGGAGGTCTGTAATGTATGTATGTGTATGTATGTATGGCGTGTGATTCTTCATATTGCTCACAGTTTCCTCTTTTTTTTTTTTTTTCTTAGAATGATAGCTTTCTCTTAGTGAGAAAACTAACATGAGGGATCTAATTGTTGCTTAAAAAAAAAAAAGGTAAGACAAAAACAAGATTTTTTTTACTACATCCCAAAAGTTCCAGACTCTGTGGGGGAAGATAAGCCCAGGGTCCCTATTCCAGGGGATAAAAGGATTACTGTCCCTACACGGCTGAGTCCAGCACTGGGCAACACTGAATACTGGATGGTGTCCCAGTGGTTGTTATTTCTAAAATCTATGTTATGCCAAGAATTGCGTTGGACTCTTTAGTCAAGGGTTCTTATATTTGAGGGTACTATATTTTGAATGTTTATGTCCCTTCAAATTTATATGTGAAGTCCTAACCCCCCAAGGTGATGGGGCCTTTGGGAGATGAAGCAGAGCCTTCACGATTGCAATCAGTGCCCAATAAATGAGACCCCAGGGAGCTGGCTTGTTCCTTCTGCTATGGGAAGACACAGCAAGAAGCCAGCAGTCTGCACCCAGAATAGGGGCTTTACCAGAACTGGCCATGTTGGCATCCTGATCCTGGACTTCTAGCCCTGAGAGTTGCGAGAAATAAAATTCTCTTGTTATAAGCTACCCAGTTTGTGGTATTTGTTTTAGCAGCCTGAATGGACTAAGTCAGGGGAGTGCCTGTGTGGATTTTTATTTTTATTATTTTTTTGAATTTAATTTTAAATTCAATTGCCTGTGTAGACTTTAGGTGGGCTGGACTATGAACTTTATGAAATTATATGAAAAATTTTGTATGTATGAGTTTTTCTGGAGGGGGATGATCTATAACTTTCATCTGATTTTCAAAGAAGTCCCTAACACAGAAGGAATTAAAAATAACTTCTTTAGCTCTAACAACTGCCTCCCCTTAGATAGGGGATCCTTGTCATGCGTCCACATCAAGGCCAGCTTCTAGGGCTTAGTAAAGCTAAGTGAGTCGCCCAAGGTCACGTGGTGAATAAACATTAGAGCCGGTGTTCAAAATGACATCTGCCCGGCCCCCAAGTTTGTGTTTTTCCTACTGGAAGGCCCTCATGTGGGAAGAAGGGAAGGGATATTGCTTTTGTGTACTTCACTGGATTAGGGGAAAAGGGAAGTGGAGTGTGGGTTGGGCAGTGGCCCTCGAGCTGTTTACCTAGGAGCAGCAGCTGCGTGTTCTCGGTCAGCTCTCCATGCAGATTGGCTGCCCTGCAGGAGTACAGGCCCTGATCAGAGGGGGACACATCTGTGAGCAGCAAGGAGCCCTCATGCACATGGTGAGGCGAGCCCAGTTTGCTTTTATTCCTGAACCAAGTGACTTCGGCTTCAGGCACACCTAGGAAGGAAAAAAATATATACATATATTTTTTTATATAAACTCATCAGCTAAACACATTCAGGTGACTCTGGAGAGTTAGAGCCACTCGGCGGACCGTCCCCGGGGCTCCTCTCCAGGAAGCATCTGCCTGGGCATCTCCACCATCCTCTGGCCACACTAAATAATGCCTGTGACGTCTCTGTTGTCTGGAGGTCTTTTACCTTTTAAAACTCACACTGATGAGGTAGGAAGAGAGGCCAATTCACAGCACAGGAAGGGGGCAACTGGTAAAGGGCACTTGCCAAGGTGGAAGGAAAGTACCCAAGTTCTTTGGAGAAAGCTTGGATAAGCCTAAGAACCTGACAACCACATGAAATAAGCACTAAGAAAAGCTAGACACAAAAGACTACATTCTGTATGATCTCATTTCTGTAAGTGAAAAACAAAAACTGATAAGAGAACATCAATCTGTGCTGTTAGCAGCCAGGAAGGTGACTCCTGTGAGAGGGAAGGACAAACAGGGAGGAGTTGTCAGTAGGTGGGGATGAGGCTCTTGGTCTCTGGTAATTCTCTGGTTCTTGACCCGAGGGCTGGTTTGGGGGGGCTTGGCACCTTTATGATATGTATCCTTTTCTATACAGATATTACACTTTAGTAAAAAGTTAAAAGCTACAAACTATTAGTATCTTGTCTAGTATGAACTAGACAAATGAAAGCTGCTGGAACCATACCAGAATTGACATGATACATAGAGAACATGCCTGTATTTTTTGGAGCCTTTGTGCTTTCTTAGAACGAGAGAACAGAGAGCTGTGGTCAGTAGCACCACAGAAAAAGAGACAAAAGAAAGAGACAAAAAGAAAGTAGTCGGCTCTTTCCTCAGTCCATCTTTGTTGTCTGTGGGAGAGAGCTGGGAAGGGTGCGCAGAGTTAGGACTGAGTATCTGTCTTTGGAAGCTGGGCTCTGTCCTCTAGGGGTGTCACTGCTTGAATGTGTTCCTCCCCAAACTCCTGTGTTGAAGTGCTAACCACCTCTAATGGTACAGTATTTGGAGGTAATTAGGTTTAGGTAAGGTCATGAAGGCGGGGTTGTCATGATGGGATCAGTGCCCTCGTAAGAAGAGACCAGAAAGCTAGTGCGCCCTCTCCTCTCTCCTCTCTCCCCTCTCTCCTCCCCTTCTCCTCTCTTTCTCTCTCTCTCTCTCTCTCTCTCAGTCAGTACACATGACTGGCTGCAATCCAGGAAAAGAGCTCTCAGCAGGACCTGCATTGAGCTCGGACTTCTCAGCCTCCAGTAAGATGAGAAATACATTTCAGACATTTAAGCCACCTAGTCCATGGATAATTTGTAATAGCAGCCTCAGTAGGCTAAGACAAGGGGACAGCCTTAATCCTTTAGGTTTCCCTGTGGTTGCCATGCTGGTAAACAAGCCCCGGTTCAGAACAAGCCTTCTAAGAGAGTCTGCATAGGAGGCTCTGTAGCAGGCTGAGCTCTGAGTGAGTTAGGAGACAGAAAATCTGTGGCATCAATTCACAGGTCTCTGGGGAGCAGAAAGCTCCATTCCTCGTACCACCCAGCCTGCTGGTCTAGCTCAAAAAGTTTACTCAGAGCTCTTGGGTGTGTATCCAGGGTATGTTTATAATATCAAATCCTGGCAAATGGGGGTCAAGGCTGGAAGAGTCAAAGGGCTTGGCCTTTGGTCCTGTGCTTTTCTGAACTGGGGCTAGATTCTGTCCTTGGGGCAAGGGCAGTGTTGCCTTTAATGGGCAGCCTGCTGGTGAGGATAGAGCCTGCTGGTGAGGATAGAGGATACTGGTCTCCTACTGGAGACATCTTCAAGGGATTACCTGTGTATCTGTTCCTTTTCTTTGAATCTGATGAACTGAATTTACCAGCAGTCTACTCCGTAACACCCAGCTCAGTAGCAGTTATTATGCCCCCCTGGGCACTTGCTCCTCCTGAGCTCCCAGTAGGAGAAAGTGGGGTGGAGGTGGGAAGGTGGTTTCACACTCCTTCACTAAAGACGAACTGCATTCTGGGAATTCACTGGTTTCCTGGCTGCTCTGCTGCCTCGGGCAGGCCTAGAACAGTGGTGCAACGGGGTGGTGAAAGTGCTTGGCCAATCTGTAGGGCCTTCCTCCCTATTATAAAGAATAGAGGAGTGACTCTCCAGTTTTCTCTTTTATTCCAATTACCAATAATTTAATGAGAATCACTAAGGATCACTAAACTGGCTGGAAGGAGGAGGCAGGGCTACTGAACGGGGTGAAGACTTGGATACTGCGTGCTTGTCACATCGGGGAGAGGCATGTCTCAGGACACCTGTTGCTCAAATGCAGGAGGAGGCCCAGGTTGGCACAGCCTCTGAATATACCTGGACAAAAGATGCAGGTAAGAGGCAGAGAGCTGATTTTTCATTGCAGCACCACTAGGGAGAGCAAGAGCATCACATGCCTGGCCATGCCAGCTTGGACTTAGGAACATGAGCTTAATTTTTATGTAAAAAAAAGAAATCCACAGCATTCAAGAGACAGTCTCTGAAAGGTCAGCTGAAGAAAACACTCCCTGCCATTTCTCTCCTGAAAGCACAAGGAAAAGCGAGGTTCTACAAATTATTTTCCACAAGTATTTCCCTTGCTATGAGTCACTCATGTGCAGCATGTATGTTGGCTCAATCTTTGGAAGAGTGCTGTGGGCAGTGAGCACACAGTCCCCAGTGGGACTGAGGGCTGTTCTAGAGCAAGAGAGGTAGAGTAAGGGAGTTGGACTAAATGGGTCTTCGGTTCCACTAAGCAAACAGGGGATCTAATCTAACACTGTCCACCACTGTGCTGAGGGGGTGGTGTGTGCGTCTCCAGCACCAACACCTGTGAGGATCTCGCAACATGGACATTTCTGCAGCAAGATTTCCTGCTGCTCCCAGCGTGTCCTTCTCTGGAAGGGCCCATGGTCCTGCATGATAACCAGAGGCAGAGACATGTAGGAGAAGAGAGGAAATGGGGGGGTGGGGGTGGGGGTGGGAAGGTGAGAAACAAGAGGTGGAGGGAGAGAACCCAGGCCCTGAGAGAGACTTGGAGCCATTTCCCAGGAAGTGGGTCCCAGCCTCTTCTGTTCTCTTAATCACTCTGCCTCATGTCCCCCATGAAATAGGAGTGTTTGCCACGGTAAGACAGGGTGCTTACAAAAGGACTGAATTTTCCAGGAGCGGGGTGGGGGGGCTCATGGGAGAAATGCAAACGTTCAGGAGAGCAGAGGGTAGAAGGACATTGCCTCCAGTCTCTGTACAGCTAAAATCAGAGAAATGATGGCAGTGCCAAAGGCAGAGAAATTATGTAGGACTCATTCTTTAATATATTTATTAGCAAACATTTGTCAGGCTCACTCAAGCAGGGACCTGCATCAAAATTCGCTGATGAAGGAGTTGTGTCTGGTGTCACATTTTGGGGGCTTCCTGCTTGGGACTGTGGGCAGAGGATAACACCAACAAGGTGCTTCAGAATAGTTTTAGTCCCTTTCCTGACAGACTCTGACATCTTATAAACATAGAGAAAAGATAGAGGAAAAAGCAGCGAAGCCTCAGAGAGCTCTTTTTTCTTTTTCTCTCAAGAGATGATAATGAGCCTTTAGAAAACATCACCAGCCACTATTTAAGACAGAGTCCCTTGAAAAGGTAGCAGATACCCATGCCCAATGTTGACGTTAGAGTACCTGAACCCAGGGAGCACACAAGTCAGGAGCTGTGCAAAATATCCTGAGCATGTCAGGAAAGGAGAAAGAACATTCTGCTATAAGCCAAACATTTTATAAAGATAATTACATTTTTCAAAGAGATTAAAAAAATCTGTCTAAAGTGATGTTAGTTTGGATCCTGGACTGGTGAAGGGGACAGAGCCTCTGTCTCTCCCTACTCCTCATTCCATGGCCAAATCAGTGACCTACAAACGGCAGGGTGGAGATCCAAACTCATATGCCATGGATCCCCATCCTAACCTGTGCCCCACACTGCCTGCCATTGTACCCAACTGCCTCTTCAGAAAAGGTCAGAAAATGCTATACTGTTGTTTCTGAACTGTCAGAGTCTTACTTTCTACTTTGAAAATTAACCTTTCTGCTATAGCTGTAACACCATGATTATTGTTAGGAGGGGTTTCTAGAACCCATATGTGCTGGCTTTGTTAGTTCTTTTCTTGTTGAGAAGCTGGTCAGGGTGTGGGTGGGGTTTTTGTTTTTTTTTTTTTTTTAGGCTGTTGTGATGTGACCACACATTTTACTGAAAGAAATGTCAGAAAATATACTCTACCAAAGTCCAAAACTGTGCTGTTGACAAGTTACTTGGATAGGCTCCACACTCTGGACTCCCTGGTATGATTTGTGTCTAAAACAGGGGAGGAAAAAACTCTGTTTTTACTTTTCCCCCTTGGTGGCATATCTTATCAACAACACAATGCTCTCTATATTGCTTGAAAGGATCAATAAATGAGTCTGGTCGTAATGGGTTGTAACTTGATAGGATTGTAGGGATTAGTGCCTTTAATCTCCATGGAGCGACCAGGTAGGGTGATGCTATAATATTCTTTTTTAAAATCCCAGACAGGATACTCTTGCTAACCAGCCTGCTTGTTATATTTGGAAGGCTGCTTGTATCCTGGAAGCCTGGCAGCATTTCAAGGTGCAGTATCTTGTGCACCTTGACATGATGCACTTTAGAAGTGTCTTCGATGGCTTGGTGCGAGAAAAGACTATAGTAACTTAAATGTCAGCTTTGGCAATTATTCTAAAGAACCATGGAAGTCTGGAAAGGATGTTTTCAGCTTTCCACATTTCCCCATACTGAATGGGGCAGATACTGATAGCTGTTCACCACCAAACCTGTTTCCTTCTTTTTCCTGGGTGCCCATCTAGGCTACATTGCTCAGTATCCCTTATAGTGGGGAGTGACCATGTGATCAAGAGGGACAGTGAGAAGTGGTAAGTGAGAAACCCCTCCTAACAATAATCATGGTGTTACAGCTATAGCAGAAAGGTTAATTTTCAAAGTAGAAAGTAAGACTCTGACAGTTCAGGAACAACAGTATAGCATTTTCTGACCTTTTCTGAAGTGTGTGTTGCTTCCAGGTGTGGCCCTTAAAAACCTTCCCAACCATCCTCCAAGCTTTATCTTTCCCCTCTTCTGGTTGACAAGTTAGAGATAACCCTTGAGGAGAATTTGGAGGGCACGAGTTTTAAATAATAGATCCACAAGCATTCTGTGACCCTGACTGTGTGGGGCAGCCAGCTCTTTGGACTCTCAGGTAAACAATAATAAACTTCTATTGTGTTTGATCCATGACATATTTGGGGGTCTACTTATTACCATAGTCTAGCCTATGCCAATGAATATACTGCCTGTCACTGATCAACTATTTCTACATCACCAGTCCTGATAATTTTATCTCCTTCCAAAGCTTCCTTCCAAAAGCTTCCTTTGCTCTTAGAACAAAATGTCAAATTGTACCATAATCTATGAGAGTATGCAAGATCTAGCCCTTGTCTGCTCTCCTCCACACTCCAGCCACATGTCATGCTACTTTCTTCTCTGCTATCTATACTACTGCCACCCCAGCCATTTTACTCCTTTAGAGGCAGCCTGCTCTTGCTACCTCAGGCCCTTTGTACATACTGGTCCCAATGACTGAAATACTCCCTCCTCCTCTAACCCTTTATCTCCTACTAGGCCTTTTGAACTCTTCTCAAATAGAGAAAAAGTATGGGAGTGACTGGATTGGATCACCTTTCAAAAAGAATGCTCATCATACTCATGGCTTAATATTTGTTATGTTTAAGGGTTGGGAAGAATTTGTGAGGCTGCATATTACAAGTTGAAAGCACCTATGTACAAAGAGTTATTTAATGAGAAATAGCTAGCAACTCAAATGTATAAGTACATAAGTTACTCTACATAAATTATGTAATATGCTTAATATAGACTATAAAATAGCCAGTAAAATTACACCAAAAGAGAGCAATGAGCCAGTTGTATTTGTAAAAGTAATTCCTACTGCCATTGAGCGTTACAACACTCAGTATTTTGACGGGAGACGTAGCTCAAGGATGATTTCTTTGTTCAGCAAATTCATGACCTACTGTGTAATCAAAAGCAGACTCTTGTCCACATTTTGAATAAATGTCTTATTTAACAAAAGGCATAATGACAAAGACACCCAGATGTATTTCAGTTAGCCATGATTAACACCAATGATTCTATGAAAAAAAAAATAAAAATAAAAACTGTACTGTGCATGGCCAGGCCAAAAACTGGGCACGACAACCTGAGATCTCACGAAGCAATCACCAAGAGCAAGTCTCTGGATGAAGTCAAGAAGACAGGGCACCAAATGGCATGAAAGAACTTGGCCAAAGCGAGTTTTAGTGTCCTTGGTTTCCCATGGTAGACACTTTCTCACCTGGATTCTGGGTCTCTCAATCTCCTAATTTAAGTGCCCACTTCCTTGCTCTGCCTCTTGCTCCCCATTCTTTTCCTCCTACCAATCTCAGCACTCAGGAAGAGATCTGGCATGGTCTGTTATACCTCCAGGCAGTGTCTGGTCTCTGAGGCGTGTGTTCACAGTGATTGGGTGGGGAAGGATGGTTCTGCACAAGACGCCTTACCTGTACCAGCAGTCCCTGCACAAAGGGCAGTTCCTTCGAGGGAAGCCCTGTCTGAGGGTTTGTCTGACTCATTATCTGCGAGGGCAGGGCCTGAAGGGATCTGGTGTGGCAGGTTTCACTGATGAGGGTGGATACGCAGGCCAAGGGAAGCTTTACAGAAAGAAGCTAATGTATGATGACAGAGAGAGATTTATGGTTCTGATTTCCTGGAGCTACCAGGATATTTCAGAGAAAACCAGACTGGCAATTCTTTGGAAACAGCGTGCTTTAGATTAAGATCTTCCTCCTATTTATTCTAAACTGAGTTATGTGACCTATAAATCACAAGCAGAGATTTAAGATAAAAGAAAGTCCCAAAGCAGGGGTGCCACTGTCTGTCCACTGGGTATAATCAGGGAAACCAGCTGTGGGTGTGCCACAGGAGGGTATAGCTGATAAGGACAGCAATCAAGGGATTGTAGATGGGCCCTGGCACAATAGCCATTCATTTCTTTGCACTGTGAAAATGAAGACCCTTAGGGTAGATGG
The DNA here is from genome assembly GCF_048164855.1 of Canis lupus baileyi. Lineage (NCBI taxonomy): Eukaryota > Metazoa > Chordata > Mammalia > Carnivora > Canidae > Canis > Canis lupus. The sequence continues at coordinate 40,005,038 of NC_132847.1, read as the reverse complement.
CACCCATTAGTGGTCCATAGGAAGGGAGATTTAGCCCCTGGGCTTTGTTTGGCTCTGTGTTGATGACTTTTTGCTTTTTAATTGAAGGTAAATACCTTCTTATTTTTATTTATTTATTTTTAAGATTTTATTTATTTATTCATGAGAGACACACAGAGAGAGAGAGAGAGAGAGAGGCAGAGACACAGGCAGAGGGAGAAGCAGGCTCCATGCAGGGAGCCTGATGTGGGACTCAATCCCGGGACTCCAGGATCATGCCCTGGGCCAAAGGCAGGCCCTAAACCACTGAGCCACCCAGGGATCCCCGGTAAATACCCTTTTAAAGAGCATACTACCACCCCCTTTTGTCTACTCCTTCCCCACTTCCCTTTCTGTTCCCTGTAGGCCTCTGAGTTTGCAAGGCCAACTAGGAAGCATTCCTATATCACAACTCCTAATAGCACTGGCTGCTTTTGTTAATGACTCCTACCCACTTCTGATGAGAAGAAGCTCCAGATTCCTGTTGGTCCTATCTCTGTCATCTCTCTGATGTTACTCTACCCTTTACCTTTCCATTACCATTGACCTGAGTTTGGTCCTTCATTATCTCTTCTCTAAACTACTATGACAGGTTTTTTTTTTTTTTTTTTTAAGATTTTATTTTTAAGTAATCTCTACACCCAACACGGGGCTTGAGCTCATAACCCTAAGCTCAAGAACATAAAATGTTCTACCCACTGAACCAGGAAGGTGTCCCAACTACTATAACTTCTTAACTGGTCTCTCTGTCCCAGTATTTCCTATTTTCAATCCATTTTACATATTGCTATTGGCTCGCTCTTCTGGAAGGATGGCTCCTCAGTGTCACTCTCTTTCTGCCTTTTTCTGAACTCCTTGGCCAAGCGTTTAAGGTCTTTCATGCCACAGTTGCAACACACCTTACTAAAGTTTAAGCCCCTCCACACCATTTCTATACTCTGGGCTCCTGCCAGACCAAAGCACATACTATTCGCTTACAGTCTTGAGGTTTTCCTACTTCCATGAATTTTTCACATTCTTTTGTCTATTTGGAACACGCTTTGCTTCCACCTTTGCACCTGTAGTATGCAAGGCTGAAATAAGAAACCACCTCTGTCCCAGCCAGAATTTATCTTTCCTCTAAACTTCTGTAGCACTGTCCATTTTCAGGGTGACTGAAATTCTTGGGTTAGCTTTCCTACTACCCCTGAGTCCCGGAGAATAGAATCTATATTTATCTTTGTATCCCCCAGCTTGATACAAGGCTCCATTAATATTTGAACAGATGAATTAACACATGAATATATTTCTCACCTGCAACTTGGCAGTTAATTGTCACATTCACTCCTTGCACTGTTTTGATGGTGCTTCCCACATCAACTGTGATTGCAGGCTCCTCGGTGTTGATCACAGTCGCTCGTGATGTCTTCACTAGTGGTTTTCCTGAAGGTGAGAAGGAATGTGAGATTTTACTAGATGGTGGCTGTGGGCATGAGGTGTTCCCTTGAACCATGGGATGACCCACAATGAACAACTGGTATACCCAGGCTTTTCCCACTAACCATGTTTTCCTTTGAAAAAATTGTTAACTGCATGATATAGAAATCATCCACCTACCCACTCATCCACCATAGAATTGTCAGGAAAAGAACACATATTGAAGAATCTGAGGATGAGCATAGTATCTAACAAGCTGGGATGATTTGTGCATTTTATCATTACATTTACAAATGACATTATATCTCCTATTTTTAAGGGCTTATTTTTTAAAAGATTTTATTTATTTATTTTTATTTTTTTAAAAAAGATTTTATTGGGGATCCCTCGGTGGCTCAGCGGTTTGGCGCCTGCCTTTGGCCCAGGGCGCGATCCCGGAGTCTCGGGATCGAATCCCGCGTCGGACTCCCTGCATGGAGCCTGCTTCTCCCTCCTCCTGTGTCTCTGCCTCTCTCTCTCTCTCTCTATGCCTATCATAAATAAAAATAAGTAAATAAATCTTTAAAAAAATAAAAATAAAAAGTTTTATTCATCCATTCATGAAAGACACACACACACACACACACACACACACACACACACACACACAGAGGCAGAGACACCGGCAGAGGGAGAAACAGGCTTGAGGCAAGGAGCCGGACGTGGGACTCTATCCCAGGTCTCTAGGATCATGCCACAGGCTGAAGGCAGGCACCAAACTGCTGAGCCACCTGGGCTGCCCTAAAAGATTTTATTTTTAAATAGTCTCTATACCCACCATGGAATTCAAACTCACAACTCTGAGGTCAAGAAGCACATGCTCCACTGAGCCAGCCAAGCACCCCAGCTTATTATTATTATTTTTAAAGATTTTATTTATTTATTTATTCGAGAGAGAGAGAGAGAGAGAGGCAGGCAGAGACACAGGCAGAGGGAGAAGCAGGCTCCAGGGCAGCCCCGGTGGCGCAGCGGTTTAGTGCCGCCTGCAGCCCAGGGTGTGATCCTGGAGACCCTGGATCGAGTCCCACATCGGGCTCTCTGCATGGAGCCTGCTTCTCCCCCTGCTTGTGCTCTTTCTCTCTCTCTCAAATAAATAAAATCTTTAAAAAAAAAAAAAAAGAGAAGCAGGCTCCATGCAGGGAGCCTGATGCGGAACTCGATCCTGGGTCTCCAGGATCACGCCCTGGGCTGAAGGCGGTGCTAAACCGCTGAGCCACCCAGGCTACCCCCGGTTTATTTTTTTAATTAATTTTTTTACTTTGAGATAATTATAGCTTCACATGTGTTTTAAGAAATAACACAGAGCAATCCCGTGTGCTCTCTACCTAGATCCCCCTAATGGTAACATCTTAAAAACTATGGTATCATTATTAGGACACTGACACTGATAAAGTTAAACTACAGAATATTTCCACCACTACAGGAGCCCAAATGCTGTCCCCAACGCTGCCTTAATCCTTTGACAACCATTAATCTCTTCTTGATTTCTATACTTTTGTCATTTTAAGAACATTATAAAAATGGAATCATATAATACTGTAATATTTTTAAAATATTTTTTCCAATCAATAGCTCTCTGGAGATTCTTTGGGGTCACTCATGCTACCATGGTTGTGTCTATCAATAGTTTGTTTCTTTTTATTGCTGAATAGTATTCCATGGTACAGATTGATCATAGTTTCTTTAGCCATTCATTGATTGAAGGATATCTGGGTTGTTTCCAGATTGTATCTATTCAAATAAAACTGCTACAAACATTTTTTGTACAAGTCTTTGTGTGAACATAAGTCTTCATTCTTCTGGGATAATTGCCCAGGAGTGCCACTGCTAGGTCATATTGTAGTTGCATGTTTAATTTTTTAAGAAACTGAACTGTTTTCCAGAGTGGTTGTATCACTTCACATTCTTATCAGTAATATATGAACAATCCAGTTTCTCTTCATCCTTGCCAGCATTTGGTGTTGTCATTAGTTTTAATTTTAGCCATGCTGATAGGTGTATAGCGATACCTCACTGTGGTTTGAGTTCTCATTTCCCTAATGGCTACTGATGTTGGATAGTTTTTCATGTGCTTATTTGCCATCTTTATATCCTCTTGGTTGAAATGTCTCTTCATGTCCTTTGAGGATTTTCTAATTGGATTATTATTTTTTGTTGGGTTTTGAGAATTCTTTATATTCTAGATATTAGTCCTTTGTCAGATATATGGTTTGCAAAAATTTTCTCCCACTTCTGTAGCTTTTCATCATCTTAAACAGGATCTTTCACAGAACAATGGTATTCTTAACTCTGATAAAGTCTCATTTATTAAGTTTTCCTTTCATGGATCTTGCTTTTGATAATAAGTCTAAAAACTATTTATCTAGACCTAGATCATGAAGATTTTCCTATTCCTTTTTGGTAAAAGTTTTATAGTTTTACATTTTACATTGAAGCCTTTGATGCATTTTGAGTTAATTTTTGTACAGGTGTGAGGCTTCAGTCAAACTCCATTTTTTGGCCTATGAGTGTAGTTACTCCACCAAGCTATCTTTCTTCCATCATATTGTTTTGTACCTTTGTCAAAATAGGTTGGGCATATTTTTATGGATCTGTTTCTAGTTCTCTCTTCTGTTCTACTGTTTTGTGCATTTATCCATCTACCAATACCATATAGTCTTAATTATTTTATTTTTTAAAAAGATTTTGTTTATGAGAGAGAGAGAGAGAGAGAGAGAGGCAGAGACACAGGCAGAGACAGAAGCAGGCTCCATGCAGGGAGCCTGATGTGGGACTTGATCCCTGGACTACAGGATCACACCCTGAGCCAAAGGCAGATGCTCAACCGCTGAGCCACCCAGGTGTCCCAGTCTAAATTATTTTAACTATATAATTAATCTTACAATTGGGTAGGTTGATTCTTTCCACTTTATTCTTCTTTGCTATTCTAGTTTCTTTGCGCAACGTAGGTTTCCAATAATCTTATTTACAACCATATAAAATCTTGCTGGGATTTTGATAGGAATTAAACTACTATATCAATTTGGGGAGAATTAGTACTTTTTAACTGTGTTGAATATTCCAATTCATGAATACTGTATGTCTATTGATTTAGCTCTCCCTTAATGTCTTTCAGCAGAGTTTTGTGATTTTTAACATATAAGTTCTGTACACATTTTGCTAGGTTTATATCTATTTTGATTTTATTGAGGGATGGCAAATTATATTGTATTTTCAATATCAGTGTTCATTGATAGCATATAGATATGCAGTTGATTTTTGTATAAACTGTGGCCTTGTTGAACTTAGATGCTAGTTTTAGGACTTTTTGTGGGTGGATTTTTTGGTATTTTCTAAGTAGGTGATCATTTCATCTGCAAATAGTTTTATTTCTTCCATTCTGATCTGTATGCCTGTCATTTCCTTTTCTTGCATTATTTCACTGGATAGAACTTCCAGCACCAAGTAAGAGTGCTGAAACTGAATAAGAATGTGGAGTAAGAGTGGTGAAAGTGGGTTTGGGGTATGCTGAGTGATTTTCAATTGAAATCTGGACATTTTCAGAGTATGTTATGCAAATCTGGATCTTATTTAAGCCTACTGTTTTAGCTGGCTTACTCTGCAACAGCTAAGGTGGGGGAGCAGGGATGGGCCAACTTATTACCACCCAGTGGAAGTAGATTCTCCACCTGGCCTCCTCTGTTACTCAAGTGGAGGGGCTCCTCATTACTGCCAAGCAGGGGTGGGACTTCTGGCTCCCCACACAGTCTCTAGTGATCCCACCATGGGAGGCACCTTATGGCTACTGGGTGGTAGGTGAAAGTCCTGACCCTCCGAGGGGCCTTCTGTAACACCACCCCAGAGAAAAGGGTAAGGAGGGTGCAGCAGGGTGAGGATGAAATCTGTCTTCTCTGACACCAGGTCTGTGGGGGTACTGCAGAACATCATTTCAGTCTGATGAGGTGGCGTCTAGGTTCCCCATGCAGCTTTTGCTGGTGTGGGTGGCGATGGACTACAGTATATCGTTTTGAAGTAGAGCTTCCCAAAAGTTTTCTGTCTTGTTAGGCCACTCCTTTCCTGGTCCTTGGTTAGCAAGAGCAGTCTCTAGTTGAAACATTCTTTTGTACGTGTTCTTATTACCTTTCCTGATGGCTGGCTTCTTCAGCTACAAGTTTGGGAACTGAAAGGCTAAAAGAAAACCTGAGGAAGGAACAGTTGTGTTGTTACTCAGTTCCCAAAGCCTCTAGCTCTCTTCTCCACTTTTTAGTCTTCTTCAGGTTGTTTCATGTGTAATCTCTGTGGATTTTAGTTGTATTTAGCAAGAAGGATGGGGAAAAGTGGGTCTATGCCATCCTCCCAGGAGTAGAAGTTCTGTATACATTACATTTTAATAGACCTTTATCAGCTGGGGAGAAAAATCCAGCACTTTGTATACATGACCAGAAAATACAATGAAAAGAATCATTTATTGAGCACCCTGGGGAAATAAGGGTCCACATGAAATCATTTTTATATACCTTGTACTTAATTCTTTGTAAGGCAAATGGATTTTGTTTTAACCATTTTATATAGGACACTCTGTGATGGTTTTCATTCTTCTCTGCCTTCATTAACTGTGAAGAAGACCATAATTCAATTCAACCCTTTAACCTGTTTTTTCTACTTTCTACTTTTTGTTTTATCCCTCATCTATTTATCCATTACTCCTGTTTGCACTGTCACACAGCCTCCTGTTACAAGCTGTCCCTCTTTCTTCTCCTTTCCCCTTTTAACTGTGCTCTACGTTATTAGGCTCATTAAAACTATGGTCAAAGGCAGAAACTTGAGTGAGGTTTGACGATGTGCACAGGTTCTCCATATCTGTTTTGACTGTTTAGGAATCTTCCCCTTATTTCACCTATATTCCGTATATTTGAGACTATGTATAACTTGATGTGAAGATGAATGACTTTGTACTACGGTTTCTGAGAGTAATGCAGGGTGATAATAGAGGGACACCGCTGCAATGACACTGATAAATCTTGGGTTTATACCTTACCTCCCTACTGGCAGGAAGCTCTCCAGCTCTAACTGGTAAATATACCCTAAATCTAATCCTGTGATCCCCTCTGTCACTAGGATCTGAAGCTGCTACCTTCTCTGGCTGCACTGCTGCAGAGCCTAATTGGTCTCACTTCCACTTGTCTTTCACTGCTTGTGTCAGCTGGAGTGATCCTTCTCAAACACAAATAAGATCATCCATCTAACTGCTTGGGTTCAATTATCTAGTGTGTTATCAGTACAATTAGAACAAAATTTTAAGCTCTTGACCATCTGTGTCCCCTATATGATCATCTGTCAACCTCTTCTACCTCACTGAGGACACAGTCCCTGTCTATCACTGCTCCAGTCACACTGGTCTCTTTTCCCTTCCTCTAAAACATCAGCTCATTTACCATGGCTCTTCCCTTCCCCTGCCATCCTCCAGCTATAGACTTCTACATCACTGTCTTCCTGTGGTTGCTCAGTACAAGTAATACCTCCTAGTGAGGCCTTTCCTAACCACTCCATCTAAAGCACATATCCCCTTATCCCTGGCCAATCATTACGTATCTCACCACCAACTTAATTTTCTTTATAAGCAAAGAACTATCAGAATTTATAATTCATTTGTGTATTTTCTGTCCCCCCATCCCTCATCACGTAGCCTCCATAAAAGATCACATCTCTCTTGTCCTCTTTTTCATTCCTACTACCTAGTCCTGGCAGATGGTAGGCCCTCAATAAATATCTAGTAAGTGAAAATATGTGTGCATATGGTGTGCTACGTGTATTATCTGAATTTGGTTTTGCTCTCATAACAAGGCAGGTAAAATATTTCTTTTATGCAATCAAGAAACTTGGGTTCAGAGAGGCTTCATGGATTGTCCAAAGCCACAGAACTACACTGAGTAGGGCTAAACTTGACCCTAGATTTTTTACCTGAAGTCCAGTGCTTGTTATAGGGGATCTCAAATCATTGCCTGTGGACTGGCTGCCTCAGAACTCCCAGGGTACTTATTAAAAACATAATCTGTCCTGCTCTACTACACATTGCCTCACTGTGTAATAAAAACAACTGTGCCAATGCAGAAAAGTAGGTTAGGGACCAGAGAGTTTCAGACTCACAATTACTAGGTTATTTTTCCTATAGGAATTTTAATAATAATAAAGGTGGTTTTTATAGCTGCAAGTGTATAGCTATAAAATTCAAATGTCATTGAATTAAATCCAGCTCTTAATTAATTATATTGAGCTTTTGCTCAAAAGTAATGGCCTTTTGTCCTATCACTGGAAGGGCTGTCGTTAGCATAGGCTACTTGTATGTTTCTCATTACCTTCATGATCCATTGTTAAGACAAATCACAAAGTTACCCAAGTATTTATAATCAATGGAAATATACAGTGAAAAGAATGCTTTTTAACCACTCAACCTCTTATATAGATTAGAGAAAACTTGTATCTATTCTTGAGTCCCATTCTGGATCTACTACATTTGAATCTCAGGTGGTTTAAAACCAGTACACAGGGTCACAACTTTGACTTGGGACATGAAGGTTCTCCCTGTCCCAAGAACAAGTCAGCCATGTGAAAGTTTCAAGTGCCTTTTGATTTGCTCCTTCATGGTTGCCAAGAAGATGGTTTCATCCTGTGTATGTAACCATCCCATGCCAGTATGCAGAAGCAGAGGCTTCTCCAGGACAAAGTTCAGACTCCTGATAGAGTTGTCTGTTCTGGGATGGAAGCTACAATCTCTATTTTAAACAAGTTCTTAGGTAATTCTGATACACAGCCAGGTTTGATTATCAACAAATTACACCCTTTTAGTTTTTCTGTAACTGATTTCTCTGATTCCTGGTGAGTTGGAAGATTTCTTCTGAGAGAACACTACTAGTTCTCTATTTGAGATTTCAAGTTGGAGCTCTGATTTTAATGGTCAACTAACAACAACAACAATAACAACAAAAATATGAGCCAATTATAGAACACTTGGATGATGACTTAATAAGTGAATGCTGCTATATGATGCCATGCCTAGGTTTGTGTCTGATTAGAGTCACATTAATGAGTCTGACTTTAATTATGGAGGTTACCTAAGAAGAAAAAAATAGAGATGTAGAGAGAGAGTGAAGTGATAAATTATATGCTTGTGCTTAGGCAGTGCTAAAAAAACACAAAAGGTAATGGCATGCTGTAAGTACCACAAGAGTGGGCTGGGCCTCAAGAGTAGGCTGTGATAGCAGGGCCTCTGCAGTGTGAGCCATGCCTGGGCTGTCAGGCCTGTGGGCATGCACTGCTGGTGGCTATTCTCTTCTGCAAGTCAGCTCAGCCTGCAGATTACATGTGTGCTGCTACCTGATGTGAACTGATAGGGTTTATAGATGATTATTTCATTTAATCTATGAATTTGTGTTACAGATGAGTAAGAGCTATACAGAAGGAGGTTATGCCTCATTTTATATGCCTAAGAAAAACAAAGAAATGGAAACAGAGGAAAGTGTTTCCATTTATTGGGACCAATATAAGGAATCGAGCCAGGCTGAGAGCGTTGTACCCAGAAATAGAAGCATTAAGAGAATCGTTTTTGTTCAGTTCAGACCTCATACCCCTTAGCTATTGGATTATGGTTCCTGTTAGAAGTAACGTGGAACAGGGGAAATAGAGCCTCACTATTGGTCAGCGAGGGCAGCCCTTGTCCAAAGGGTGAACGTGAGGCGTAGCTAAACCTTGTGTGTCAGTATCCAACAATGTGTTGCATCATGATGCCCTTACAGCAAAGGTGTTTGGGCATCCAGGCACTGTCCTTACCCTGAAGGATGATCCAGTGGAGAGACAGGCATGGACAAATGAGCAGCCCAGGAGCAAATGCTCAGAAATACATTCCTGTGTATAATCTGGGCTCTGGCTCATGCCTCTTTCCTGCATGTGTGACTCTGGGTAAAATCAAAACCCAATGGGAAAAAAATCTGAACATATGTGCCTGAAAAATATCTTTGGCCCAGTATAAAGGTGATTGAGAGAGGAGCCAGAGGAGATGGAAGGTTTGTTTTTTGAGTGCAGCCAAGAACAGAGAGCATTGTAAGTAACTTTTTCTCAGGGCCCAAGTCCAGGCCTCTGCTAAGAGGAATTTTGTTTTTAACAGCATGATGCCTTCCATTTTACAATCCATGGCTGATACTGATTTGCTACTAACCAAACTCTTTTCTTCTTCCTGGTCACACAGCTAGGTCATTTCCCAGCCTCTTTGCTGGGAAGGCATAAGCAAGGTACCGAGTTCTAGCTGCTGGGATGTGAGAAGAATGCCACTTCTTGACTCAACCTACAAAATCCCTTTTGAGCACTAATTTACTTAGACTTTATGTGAACAAGAAATAACCTATCATATTTTAGCCATCATTATTTGTGGTTTGATTTGTTATAGTAGTTAGCAAATGTTAATTAACCCAGGCTTAGTGAATATTTATTGACTCATTAAATGAATCAAATGGATTTTCTTTTGATTCTTCTGACATTGAGTCACACATATCACTTGATTGCCATTACTGGCCACTGAAAATGAATCGTGGGATGCCTGGGTGGCTCAGCAGTTAAGCATCTGCCTTTGGCTCAGGGCATGATCCTGGAGTCCCGGGATCGAGTCCCGCATCGGGCTCCCTGCATGAAGCCTGCTTCTTCCTCTGCCTATATCTCTGCCTCGTGCTCTCTCTCTGTGTCTTTCATGAATAAATAAATAAAACCTTAAAAAAATGAAAATGAATCGTACTTCAAAGACTTGTGATTTTAACTGTGGAGCTGGAGGTAATCTATACTAGGAAGTGTGCACTTGCATGTGTCCCCAGGCAGAGTGAGACATGTCAAGGATGGCTGGGGTACAGGGCTGTAACAAAAACAGGCATAGCAGGTGGCAGGTTTGGAGACTACCAAATAGCAAGGATTGAGATTCTGAAGTGTCAACTAGTGATGTCAGAGTCCTGCTAGGGAACCACTCAGGTACAGATTCTGGGTTACATGCATGAGGACTCGGCAAGTTATTTAATCTCTTCTTGCCTTGGTTTTCTACTTCTGTGGCTGTAGAGAGGAATAAGTACATCCATGCACGTGAAACTGTTAGAGCGATTCCACAGCGCAGTGTGAGGCTGGAATAAATGTTAGTGATCAGTGGTATCAGCTTTGCTAAAACAAAGAAAAAATGTTATGACGGGCGTTGACGAACTAAGAAAACAGAAAGGAAAAATTTAAAGAAAAGAAGGACAGGAAAAAGGAGAAGGATCAAATCTGTTATTGAGAAGGAGCTCAACTGCTTCTATATCGAAGAACTGTGAAGGTTTCAGGATAATTAGAAGAAGTAAGGATACTCCCGAAACTACCATCAGCATCTGATAGACACAGAGAGCTTAAACATCACCCCAGTGCTGGTCTCATTGGAGATCCCAAGAAAGTAGCTATTTGCAGAGAGGCTGTGAGACCAAGTATGCCAGGCTGACTTGCTGGGGACCTCCACGTCACTATTCAGGAAGCCAGCTGTGATATCCACAGTGGCCCCAAATTTCAACTCAAGAGAAGGTGAATAAGGCAGTGACATCCACTAATGAAAATATTAGAATAAACAGCAATGAGGTGTTACACATTTCACACACTTTCAACATCTAAAACTAAACAAACTGCATTCAATCCAGATTTAATCAACGAATAATGCCTTGTAATAAGTGGGGATATCAAACCAGTTCCTTAAGAGATGCTCACCTATGCAGTTATCATAGGTTTCCCACAATGGCCACTGGCGTTAATCTGCAAAACCCCCCTGAAGTGAGAATTCCCAGTTGAAGAATTTGAGACTCATGAGTTAAATAATGTTTAAGGGATCATGATCAGTGTGATTCCATGAAAGCCTTTATAAAGACCAACAACATCTTATACATCTGAAATGAGTAATGACGATTACTGAGTATTACCAGTCACCATCCCATGCTAGCCAGAAACTTTTCAGGATCTGGCTACCTGGCAATTTTAACAAAAGTTACTTTGTTACAGATAATAGTTATATTGAAATGCATGATTTTTTTTTCTTAGTCTGGTTCTCCTTCCAAATGCCTTTCACATTTTATAGCTCAGGGGTTTTTAACTCCTTTCTATCCTGCTGTCTCTCGTGTAGGGTCTCCTTCACTTCACTTCACTTCGACATCCTGACCTGAGAGTTGGCATCAGACCTTTCAGTCCACTCTGTTGCCTGGTACCCTTTCTCATCACCAGTCCTCTGGGAACCTTTCCTCTTACTTGTTATTTTTCCAAAACATCACTGGCAAAAGCTGTACTTCTTTGCAATTTGGTCATCTAGTCTTCCAAAGATAAAGGAAGTAAATTTGTAAATGTTTGAATTTCAGGTAAGGGGAGTTTATTATAGCTGGTAGTAGTGGTGGCAGAGGGCCTGCTGTTTTTGATTTGTATGTAAGAAATTCATAGAACTTTTAGGTCTTCAAGAGACCTGGTGTGTATCTACTTAAAACCCCTCTGTTTATAATAAGGACATGGATTTATAGTTCTAAATCTGCTTCTAAATTTTGTAATGAGGCAAATACTTTCCTTAGAATCTTACTTGCTCCTTTATTACAATAAGCTTCCTTTTTTTTAATAGTAAAAAATAAATGTTTCTCTTTCATCCAAATCATTACCTGGTTTTAGTTAGTGCAATCTAATAAAATAAATTATTACACTTTGCGTAATACGCTGACTACACTGGGAAATGTGGTGCAATATCTGATCAGAGAATACAGAAAATGGAAGATTTGACCAGAGGGTACTGGCAACCTCCAGGCTATGTTCACAGCACAGACATGTTTAGCCTGAAAATAAGCTTTCACAAGTTTGAATTAGTTGGGCTCAGTTAAAAATGGAGGAATTAAAAATGGTGTGTGTGTGTGTGTGTGCGCGTGCATGTGCGCGCGCCCTTTGGTTTGGCTTCTCTGGAAAAATTAGAAAGTCTATATACATTAAATTTGGATTTTTCTATGGCAACAGTTTGATGAAAATGAGCTGTGCCCTTCAGACAGGGTATGGTAGGCAGAATAATGCTCTGTCCTTCCCAAGATGTCTACAACCTAACTTTTGGAAAAACTGTCTGTTATGCTACATGGCAAAAAGGAAACTAAGGCTGCTAATCAGCTGACCTTAAAATAGGGAGATTATTTTAAGTATTTAGGTGGGCCCAGCCTATCATATGAGCTCTTAAAATCAGAAGAGGGAGACATAGGAAGTTTGTCAGACAGAAGCAACATGAGAAGGGCTCAGTCCACCATTTCTAGCTTTAAAGATGGATAAAGAGAGCCAAATGCCAAAGAATACAGTAGCCTCTAGAATCTGGGAATGGCACTCAGTTCATAGTCAGTAACGAAACAGGGACCAGAGTCCTAGGTTATAAGGAAGTAAGTATTGCCAACAACCCAACTGAGCAAAAAAAAAAAAAAAAAAAAAAAAAAAAAGCATCCTCCCCTAGAGCTTTCAGAAAGGAATGCAGGCTGTTGACATCTTGATTTTATCCTGTGAGACTATACTAACTCTTGACCTAGAGAACTGTCAGATTATATACTTGTGTTGTTTTAACAAAGTTATAACCACAACAAAAAATTATATAAGTGACTAATGAGCACAAAAAAGATACTTGACATCATTAATCATTAGGGAAATATAAATTAAAATCACTGTGAAATATTACTTCTCATTTGTGAGCCTGGTTATAATAGTAATAAAAAAAGGATGATAAGCATTGTTGAGGATGTGGAGAAACTGGAACCCTCATACATTGCTAGTGGAAATGTACCATGGTGAAGCTACTTTGGAACACAGTTGGTAATTTCCCAAAAAGTTAAATCCAAATGTGGCCCGTGAGCCAGCAATTCCACTTCCAGGTGGAAGAGGAGGGTATATGGCAGTGGAGGTGGAAGAGAAGGAAAGTATATGTCCATACAAAAACTTGCACATGAATGTTCACTGCAACATTATTCACAATAGCCAAAAAGTAAAAACAATCCAAATATCCATCAAATGATGAATGACTAAAATGTGGTATATTCATACAACAGAATATTATTCCACCATAAAAAATTTAGCATATATGCTACATCGTGGATGATGCTGAAAAACTATGCTAAATGAAAGTTGGTAACAAATGACTAGTGTTGTATGATTCCATTGATGTGAAACATCCAGAACAGGCAGATCAATGGACACATAGTGTATCAGTGGTTGCCTAGAGCAGGGGGAAATGGGAGGATTGGGGACTGATGGCTAAGAGGCTTGGGGTTTATTTTTGGGATAATGAAAATGCTCTAAAAAGAGCATGGTGTTGGATGTACTGGAAGCCATTGAATTGTATACTGTAAACAGCTGACCTGTGTAATATGTGAATTATATCTCAATAAATCTTTTTATCGATTCTTTTTTTATTGATTGATTTTAGAGAGCAGGAGGGGCAGAGGGAGAGGAAGAGAGAATCTCAAGCAGACTCCATGTTTAGCATGGAGCCAGATGTGGGGCTCAATCTCAGGACCCTGAGACCACCATCTGAGCCAAAACCATTGTGACTACTAATTACCTGGCACAAAAAAATGAGAGGGAATTGAAATTTCTTTGGCCTTGCTATCCTTCAGTTGGTGTGACTTTAGCGTAAATATTTCAGGGCCTTTTGAAAATGGTCATGGCTTAGACTCCTCTTTGGAACATTCCCAGGCTGTATGGCTTCCCTCCCCTCTCTCAATAGTTTTCAATACCATTCTCTAAAGATATCTTTTGCCAATGCCAGCATCCCATGCCACCTCTTCTAATGATTCAGTTGAAGTTGATAATTCCTTGGAAAACTGAGGCAGCAAGTGGTGCTGTCCTCACTTCTTTTACATGTTCCAGTGCAGAATTCTCGACAAAAGGGACCTCATACATAGTACAATCATGTAATGCTGCAGCCTCTCCTAGAAACAACTAACCCAGGATATGCTATATCCCACTATCTCCCCAATCATGCATCCTTCCCTCATTCCTTTGGATAGACATGAGAATCACTTTTTCAGAATCTGAGATGGGCTAGCTTGGATCATTGGTACTTCTTTGTTTCCTTTAGTCTACTGAGGAGCAGAGGAAGTTGGTAGGATTCTCCTGCTATATTCTTATCTATTCTATAAAAGCTAGGGCTCTTTAGTGGGCATGCCTCACATTTGTAGATACTGAACAAAACTTAAGGACATAAAATCCCTTGATGGCAGGCTGGATTAGTCAACGGCCATTACCCTGTTGTTCAGAGCACCATCTGAAATATAGCCAAACTTGTCTACCTTTCCCTTTGATCTAGTGCACTGGAGAAAACCTTCCTTTTTCTGTCTTTGCCACTGGTGACAGGACCCTCTCTGAGTCTAACTGTCTGTGAAGCAAAGTCCACCTCTGGTTAATAGAATTGCTGGATAAAAATTTCAGAAATGCCAATCTGAAATGACTTATGTTATAAGAACCTTAGAAAACTGCTTGCCTTTTATTACAGCTACTAAATCATGATGGGGAGGGTAAAGAAAGAAGAATTTCAAGGACAACTGCCTTTTATTTTTATTTTCCTTTTATTTTATTTTCTGTGATCTCTTTATTAGACACAGTATGTGTCAGCTATTCAACTCATAAAAAAGCAGAAAAGCATGCCAGGAAAGGAGAAATATTTTCTGTCTCTCTCTTCCTGTGAAAACTTCAGATGAGCTCATCTGTATTCTCTCCTTTCAATGAAAGATATGCTCATCCCTCATCTTCTTCTCATTTTCCAGTGATGATGTCAGGCAGGCCTTACAGTATCTCTTTTGTGATCTTATAAAATCAATGACAACCAAAAACGTTTCCCTTATGGCTATGACCTCATCCATGGTCTACACCTGGATAGGACTCATCTGCATTGGTAAGTAGAGCTAACCTCCATGGATCCAGACTGAAACAATTTACCAGGAAACTACTGCTTTCCTTCAAAACCCTGCCTTTGCCATTCA
Organism: Canis lupus baileyi; assembly: GCF_048164855.1. NCBI lineage: Eukaryota > Metazoa > Chordata > Mammalia > Carnivora > Canidae > Canis > Canis lupus. Next base: position 39,989,559 of record NC_132847.1, on the reverse strand, counting down.
GATGGGAAGGTTTCTGAGCAACCTGGCTGGGTGTTGAATCTGACTAGTCATGATGGCTCTCCCGTCTTTGTGCCCATCTCTGTGCACACCTGAAACCCTCCTTCACCTAGAATCATCTATACCTGGTTTACAGCAATCAATACTTCAAAATGTTAGGGATGTGACATTTTGGGGACATTCTTATACTCCTTCCTACCCCTTATTGCCATCCCATCCACTGTATGTTACTGTCATCTACATTCTGATCAGTGAAAGAGGTATTTAATTAAATCAGTTCAGGACAGGAAGGAATTTTGAGGCCCTGTGTACCTGGGCTGTGAGCTTCCATTCTGAACCAGTGAGGGTGACAAGGAAATGCTGGCCATTTCCAAGCAGAGACACACTAGCAAAATACTTGCAAAGTACTCTCAAATCTCTGAGACTTACAGATAAATCAATATGTAATGGATGAGTGTGGAGGAGAAACAAAAGGATACTAAAGATAATATTTTACAAGCCCAAATATGGAAGACCAAGGAAGGGTTTGGCATGCCTGAAGCTGAATGGTGTTTACATATTTAAAGAAAAATTGTGTACAGAGTAGCGATGGACCTAGAATGAATCTGAGAGGCAGAACTGACAACACAGTCAATCCAGAGGATGGGACAACTCAATGGAAGAGGTCTGGTTGTGGGCCAAGGAGCATACAACAGGGCCATGTGAAATATTCCCTACCACAAGCTGTCCGCCTGGCTCCGAATCCAGGAAGTCTAGCCTTTCACAGATGGTTAATTCAACTTCCCAGGCTGGCATGGAGACATGGAAGGTGAGGCGCTCTACAAAGCGTTTGTGAGCATTCTGGTTTCTGAAAAGGAGTCTCCCCTACTGTAAAAATAACTTGGCTTTTGTTTTGTGCATTATCTTCACAATAATAGTAGCTAACAAATATTGAGTGCACAATTATAAGCATTTTATATGAATGAATGTACTCAAACATCTGAATCAAGTACTACTTCTTTTACCATTTAACAAATGAAGAAGCCAAGTCAGAGAGAGCAAAGAAGTTGCTGGAGATTATACAGTCAGGAAGTGACAGAGCCAGGATTCCAATCCAGACTACAGGCTACTGAGCCCTCAGGCTTAACTGTCTTGCTGTGCCTGCTCTTGTGAATTTTTATGAACAAGTTTCCCCACTTCTGGTCAATCTCAGGCACACTGGAAGACCAAAATTTATACCTTCCTTACAAAATCGTGGAGACACCTGAGTATCTTGAACCTCAAAAAGATTTTTCCCCCTTCTAGTCTAAAATCCATACAGAAGCCAAAGCAAAAACTGCAATGTTTTTGGAAGTACGGAAGCACAGAGATTTACCATGAAGATTAGATTGCAAGTGAGCTGAACTGGTTCCTAAATCCAAACTCGAAAAATTTCAGTGTGAAGACTTCTAATGAAAAATACATGGAAGCCAAGTTGGACTAATGTTTTACACATTTTAGAATTGCTTTCAGGATGTGTTTCATTTTAGAAAAGCTAGAGAAAGAAAACGCAGCGATTATTGAGTGTGAACTACATGCCTGGCATTGGGCTAAGTGCTTTTTTCACACATGCCATCTCATTTAATACACAACAATCCCATAAGATATTATTAATTTCATTTTTATAGATGAGAATGAACACTCAGTGAGGTTATATGGTTTGTTCAAGGGAAGCAGTATAATGGGTAAACAAATTCGGAAATGCTTAACACTCATTTTTCCCTTAAATGTAGTGTATTAAGTGGGTGGTATTTTATACATCACTACACAGGATCTTGAAATATACCTTTGAAGGAAATTATAAGTACCTCCCCATTCTAGGTAGTCCTGTATGCATCTGTTGCCTTCACTAGTCTGTAAGCATCATGGAGCATAAAACTCAGGCCTTAGTTATTGCTAAAGGCCCTTCAGTACTTGGTGGGGGGTGTGTTTAGAATAGGATCTGGGGGCAGCCCCGGTGGCTCAGCGGTTTAGCACCACCTTTGGCCCAGGGTGGGATCCTGGAGACCCGGGATCGAGTTCCACGTCGGGCTCCCTGCATGGAGCCTGCTTCTCACTCTGCCTGTGTCTCTGCCTCCCCCCATCCCCTCTGTCTCTCATGAATAAATATATTAAAAAAAGAAGAAGAAGAATAGGATCTGGTATGCCATGAGTATAGATGATAATCCCAGCTAAAGACACAAATGCAATCTTAAGGCAACTCATTAAAATACATTTTGAAGCTTATTTTTTAGTGGGACTATTAGATTCACCAGCAGACCTAAACAAAGCCCAGCACTGAAATTCAAGGACATAGTCCCATAAGCCCTAAGTGTGGTGGTTGTGATCTACTTCATTGGCCAGCCTCTTCCTCCCATTCCCCAGTGTCTGTTTGGCTGCTCTCTCTTTCTTGGCTTTGAACACTTTGGCAGCCTCCAATAGGGCTTCTTCAAAGAGCTGAAGACAAGTCTGATGTTACAATTGCCTTACTTCATTCCAGACAGGTTTCCATTAATCGTATTAAATTCAGGTGAACAAAGGGTATTTAGTCTGTAATGGAGCTGAACCATATCTGGATAAACATAAACAAGAGACTTAATCCTGTAAAAGCCATTATTTGCCAGCAATTGGAAGGATGTCAGCAGTGCCCCTGCTAAGGCAGGTTGAAGTGTGGAAGGCAGAAGAGATTTTAGGAGATTGGTGCTGAGCATCTGGACTCTGTATAAAGAGGGGAATAAAGACCGTAACTGGAATACATTAGGAGTAAAGCAAATGTTCTACTCACTAAAAAGGGGGGGCATTAATAATATCAGTCTTTAATCCACCCCAGGGTAATCTCAGCTTGCCTTATTCACTGCTGACTTTTATCTTCCCTGGAAAGCCTCCTGCTAAAGGTCCCTTTCCAGAGCAGCCTTAGGTCATGGGGGCAGAAATGCTGTTGCTAAACAGATATGCAAGGGAGTAGCATGTGTGACTAGAGAACAGTGTGACAACATAATCCTAGCATGGACCGATGAGGTCAGTGTGGGGTGACGTTGGCTTTTCTAGCATCTACTGAATCATCTGACGGGAGCAGCAATTGAAAAGAATAAATATGAACACATGCAACATACCGCCAGAAAGACTGTATGGCCCAGATCTGAGTAAAAGGATCGTACTTTGAGAGGATCATTGGGGAAGTGGAGGGAACAATGAGCTGGGATTCAGGAGGCCTCAGTCCCCTTATCTCTACAACTAGCTGAGTGGCTACATGACCTCAGGTGAGCTGGCCTCTAAGAAATGAGGGCACTGGTACAGTTGGTACCTAAGGTCTTTTTTTTAGTTTCAAAGGCAAGGATTGTGTCCTATGTTAAGAGAGGTTTTATAAAGTACATGATGACAAGACCACAACCTCAGGAGGCCCTGTACTCTGCACAGCAGTTTTCTTAAGTCATCATGTGTAGAATGTTTTCTAACCCTATGGATAAAGGGAAAGTATTGGCAGGTGCAGTAGAACAAGAGGTTGAAATAAAACAGAATTGGACAGAACACTCCTGCTCCAATTCCTGACCACAGAATTCTAACTACCTGTGAGCCTTAAAGTCTTCTTTGCAACAGGTGTAACACAGAAATGACAGGATCTCAAAAGAGCATTCAATGATCTCAGGTCATGACTTGTGTTCCTTAACATGGAACTTGTACACAACTCCTTTGTTCATGTTGTTCTTCCTGGAATATTTCCCCCATCTCTGCTTATCAAAATCCTCTCATTCTGACTCTAATATATCCCAGATGGAATGAATGTTCTTGCACATTCAGGTTATCATTTATAGTACTTCATTCTCCCTCCTAATATACCTCATCTCCATTTAATTTTAACTATAGGTTATAATCTCTCTGAAGGCAGGGTATGAATCTCATCTATCTATGTGTTCCGGGGCCTGCTGGGCATGTGGTAGGCACACTCTCAATAATGGTTTCATTCTGAATCGAACTACACAAGATTTTCAAGTTACCTGCTAATGTGACGGCAATGGAGACAGAGTCATATCCCAAGGCATTTGTGGCATTACAAGTGTAGAAACCCACATCAGCTTCCACTGGTGCCAGGATCTGTAAGGAATCATCTGGCTGTAGAAGAATCCTGGAGCAACAGAAAAGAAATGGAGACCTGATCAGGTCATTTGACTCCTTTTTGGCATTCAATACTGGTAAGGCGGTAGGCCTTTAAAGCAGGCTCTGTGCCCAGCATGGGGCTTGAACTCATGACCCTTAGATCAAGACCTGAGCTGAGATCAAGAGTCGGACACTTAACGGAGCCACTCAGGTGCTCCTGGAACCCTGTTCTAAAACAGAGACAAACCAGCCACAGTGACACTCAGGAACCCGGGCTTTCTTGCCACTTTGATTGATGTAATTCTGACAGCAACCCCAAATGAGGCTTTTGATTACCTATGCAGCTTGTTGATTATTTTGATCTAAAAATACCAGTTGGAGTCGACAGCATATGTTTGCTGACTATATATAACACCCACATCATGGCTGAGAGGGCACGTTACAATGAATGGTGCAGATGGATTTGGGAAAGGCTTATTAAGGAAAAGGAAAAATCATAAAGGAGGAGTACAGCTTGGTTGGATGGTGGAAAGTAGGCAGGGCTTCCAGACATGGAGTAAGGCATCTGGAGTAAAGGCTTGGAGGTGTGTAAGAGGAAGCCAAGAGTCAAATATTGGTGAGAGGATCCTGGTGTATATATTTGAAGGAAATTGTATGTCTAACTACCTCTCAATTCTCAGTAGTCATATATACATCTATTACCTTCATTAGTCTGTAAACATTATAGGGTATAAAACCCAGATCTTATTGTTTCCCATAATACTTAATAAAGGACCCTTTGTAGAGAAGGTGCCCGATAAAATGAGGGCAAAGCCTGCCCTTCAGGGCAATGGTAGAGAATTCCAGAATAATCACCATCGAGTTCAGACACTTTGCTTTTCCTGAAAAGAATTATAAGAATTACATTGTGAGTAATTCTCATCCTAGCAAGAGCTTCAAAACCTGCTCCAATCTTAGTCTGTTTGTTCTTCTTTGCATGTATGCCATTTCTAAGAACCATCTGCTACATCATGGCAGTTAAGCAGATTAGTGACTAATGATGACTTGAAGCAGATGTTTCAGCGATTTGGTAAGGTTGATGACAACTGGATCGTGTAGGTGGAGGATGACAACTGGATCGTGTAGGTGGAGGTGGGAATCCAGAAGGGCAGGGAGGCGGACATGACAGGAAGCTCAGAGATCTAGCGCCCGGACCTGTCAAGGGCCAGCATACGTCAGCAAACCATTCAGTGGCACAGCAATGCCTTACAGGTGGTTTATGGGCTTCTAGAGTCAGTCATTTCCATCTTTGTGATAATTTTCACCTCCCTGGTTTCAAAAGGCCCAAAGATCTGTTCACCTTATATCATGTTAACATCTACCTGCAGGAAGTAAGCTTTAAACAAGGGTCATTTTTTAGGAAAGGTTGGGAGGGAAAGCATGAAAATGTTAGAAGAACTCACGAGACTTGGTGGTAAAATTAAGACTAGGAGTCGGAGCTCCTGCCCCAGCAACATGTTCTCCCCCACTATACAATTCTTTTCTTTCTTCACTATCTCTCCTGTTGGGTCCTCTCCAGACTCTATGGGTATGAGCACTTCGGCAATGCCTCTTGTCAGCTCTTAGTTATTCTCAGGTGGGCAACCAGTCTGGCAATGGACCATGCTTCTCAACTCCATTTTTGGCCTTGGGCCAATTGCATTGCTTATTCTTACCTCTTGTCAGAGGAAAGGCAGGAAAGAGGCAAAGCAAGGCTTATGTGTATCAGTCCTCAATCTACTTCAGTCCTGGTAAAAATGGGGAAGGAAATAGAAAACCTCAGCTAAAGGGAAGTTTCTGGATGGTCTGTGTTTGATTCGGTGCCATTCCACACCATCGCCACAACTGTTGAGGACAGTCACCACAAAAGTGACACTGGACTTTAGCTGGAGTTTTGTGAGGGGTGGGAGGGAGGCCACGAGAGACTGGGGTAGAACACATCCACTCTTTCACTCACACATTCATTAAATGTGAAGTGATTTTTCTCAGATGAGTACATGTTAGTCTGTTTCAAAGAAGCTAATAAGAGAAAGATGACTGTAACACTTCTTATCTTTGATAAACCACATAATATGTAATAACATCACTATCTTAAAAGAGAATCTTAACAGATACAACATATTATGGTCGCTAAATTTCCTCAGGTATTTAGGCTGTTTCAGATTTAAAAAATTAAAAATTTACTTTATGATTTAAATCATTATGATGTCTCAGGAACATGTATGCCTCCATAATGATTTCCAAACAGCAATAATAAAAGCAGGCTTAATAAAATTTCAATAGAACTGACTACTCATAATGATTGAGTTTAGTCCATTGTTATTGTTTTACTGCTCTCAAAAGTCAAGGATTAGAATTTGCTAAATTCCAAGTCCATTGGGATAGCTGCATCCCTAAAACCATTATCCCCTCTTTCTTCCCTTCAAAAAGGTTTCTTGAATTGAACACTCAGAGCAGGAGGCTAGGACACTGGCCTTCTGAACCTTATTTTGGCCCTGCTATTGTTTAAATAGTCACCACAGGCAAATCCCTTCACCTTCCTACATTTCAGCTTATCAACTTCTAAAATCCAGCTGAAGTAGGTTTTCCCACTCAGCAGCGGAAGCTGTAAAACTAAGGTATATAAGGAAGTTTCAGACCATCTTTTGGCATTTCCAATGATGCTTTTGTTGGTAATGTTGGACACTCTGAGTGAAGAATTAAATGAGAGGAAGGACAGGAGTGGTAAAGATTGTCAGAAAGGGAGGAAAGGGCACATGCTATTAACCAATTCTCTGTAGCCCCCAGACAATTTATTAGATCTTCATATTCAGATCATTTTTTCGCCATAAAGCTATTCTATCTGCCTGATCTCATGCAGGAGGTACAAAACCCACTGCCAAGCCTGAACCACCCATTTTTAAAGGTGGGTGTACGGGTTAGTAGTTCCTCCAGGCACAGGTACTACTGAGTGAGCCATAATGCTTTCTGAGCAGGTCTGAAGCTTGGAAAATATTCCCACAGAGGTGATGAAGAGGAGGAGAGCCTTCACACCAGGCTAAAAGCCAAACAGGTCTGTATTAGGATGGGAATAGTGGGAGTGGAAAGGAATGAACCTAGACCTTGAGATTTACCATTTGCATGCTTTTTTATTCCATAAAATGTATATACAAAGACAAAGAAGATTAAGTCTTTGCCTTCATAAAAACAGTCTTAAATATTAATTTAAGACAAAACCTACAGGGGACAGAATCTGAACTTATTACATATACTTACAAATTATTTACACTCATAAAACTGAACTCTTTAGCTCAAAGGAGCTACAGAGTTATTTGTTTGCAGAGTTGAATTTGAAATAGAGATTCTTGGACTAGCACTCTTTTCTTCTTCTTCTTTTTTTTTTTTTAAATTCAATTTATCAGGTCTTTGGTATGTCCTAAACTTTGGTAGATGGGGGTTTGGAGGCTGCCACCAGGGGGAGCAGCAGTTTTGGAGTGGGTTCCCATAAAGGGCTCTCTAGGAAATACAACAAGGCAAAGGAAAGGGCTTTGCTGTGAAGCCTGAGATCGGTTTTCATCTACTCTATCTAGCCTGGCATCCAGGGAGAGAGATTCCTGGAAAAAAATTTTTTCTTTGTATTTCAGGCGTCTGCTCTATTAATTTAACTTAATTGGTTAGTAGCTGATTTCTGTCAGCTTGAATTTCGTCTTCGGATTTGACAGGCCTGTTTTAGAATGCGCAGACACAGAAACATAGAGCTGCTTTCCAAGCAAAACCAGAAAGATCTCTCTGGGGTTGTTTTGGAATTTAAGGAATCAGAGAATGAGGGGACATGGAATGGGGCATAATTAAGGCCTACACAGAAAATGGTCCTGTGGTCACATTAGGTATATTAATACGAGCTGCTTTTCTCCCATACCCATGCCCCACTTCCCTTTTGGTTTACTGAGCTAAAACTTACTGCTTTATTTCTTTGATCATATAGTTAGCAGGAAAATAAAGGAGTTTTGCTTTTCTGATGGCCTTTACTTGTGAGCTGCTTTGTGACAGCCTGTCTTCCCGAGCATTCTAGCTGCTAAGAGAGTAAAAACAATTGTTTTGTTACATAAGTACGGCCCTTGTCCACCTTGTGAGTAGGACCCAGACAAAGTGTTCATGGGCCAGTCCTACCAAGTCCAAGCTCCTTGAGGTGAGGCTTTCTCCTCTGCATTTGTAATGTACAGTGAGGAAGTGTGCTGAGTTGAAAAAAAAGGCAGCTCTGGGTGTCCTAAAGAAAGTCTCTAGCATTCTGTGAGTGAGGCGGCATTGCGATGCCTCCTGAACCCTTGGCTCAACTATGAACACCACTTTCTCGTCTGAGGGCTGTCTCTCAAAGTGACCTCCATGACCAAATGAAGCTGCTGTGGAGAGGAAGGCTTCTGACTTCAATCAGAAGAAACAGAGGCATGTGGAGGTCTTGGGTGAACTTTTCAGCTCTGAGCCTCTGAGTCCTTTCTTCAAATTGAGGATAGTACTGCAGACAGTTTCTATGAGGATCAAATAAAGCAGTAAGACCCATTCTTACTGTTTTCTAAACTAAAAAAAAAAAAAAAATCAGCTTCAACATCAAATGCAGTGAACAAACTGGTATTTTTTTTTTAATTTTATTTTTTTATTTTTTTAAAATTTTTATTTATTTATGATAGTCACACAGAGAGAGAGAGGCAGAGACATAGGCAGAGGGAGAAGCAGGCTCCATGCACCGGGAGCCCAACGTGGGACTCGATCCTGGGTCTCCAGGATCACGCCCTGGGCCAAAGGCAGGCGCTAAACCGCTGCGCCACCCAGGGATCCCCAAACTGGTATTTTTAAAAATGATGTAGGTGGTGCTAACCTATGTTACCATTTTGGAACTCCTCCTTTTCAAGAGGAAATTTTAAAGCTCTGGACACAGAGATACCCATCTGCTACCTGGGTCATCATATCGCACCATCTCAGGCCTTCTGCTCCGACAGGCAAGCATTCTTAAATCCATGTTAGGTCTCAACACAGGACTGGATGCTGGAGATTATAGGAAAATCCTTTCTCTTTAGAATAGTATCTTCCACTCATCTTTGCAAAATTACCTATCCCACATCCCAACACTAACTTGTTTCTCTAGTCAAGATGGCTTCTTTGACTCTCCTTGTCATTAGCTTGGGGATGAATTCATGCTCTTTCTCCTCCCATCTATCCTTCCAAATTCTCCCATTCCATTAAGAATGAGTCAAGTTCTATGTCCTGTGTTACCATGTTCCATGGGATTTCTCCCTTTCCTGATCTTTCAAAGTTGTTCTAAACTGTGCTATAAAACTCTTTCTATTCTATGGCGTTTCTTTAGTTCGATTGGAAATACTGCAAGGGCTGAGACTCTTTTGCTTCTTTCATGATTCCCTCCTCAGTATTCAGTACAGGGCTGGCATGCTGAATAGATACTTGTTGTTATCTTCAGAGAAATGAAGCTAAAAATGTTCCTACTGACAACACAGCATAGTGGTTAAGAGCGCAGATGCTGAAGGCAAACTGCCTAGGTCCCAACTCCAGCTTTACCACTTAGTCACTCTGTAACCTTGGGCAGGTCATGTATCTCTCAGTGTCACAGTTTCTTTATCTGTAGAATGAGGAGAATTATAGCACCTATCTAGGATTGTTGTGTATATGCTACCTGAGCTCAGGTGTTTAAAGAATATAGATGATGGGCTCAGTCACTTAAGCTTCCGACTCTTGGTTTTGGCTCAGGTCATGATTTCAGGGTCATGAGATCGAGCTTGGCTTTAGACTCTGCTCTGGGCGTGGAGCCTGCTTAAGATTCTCTCTCTTTCCCCCTTCTCTTCCCACCACTCCTGTGAGCATTCTCTCTCTCTCTCAAAACATAAATAAAGAATGCAGATGAGTGCCTGATGTGGTAAAACCTATGGAAGCACAGGTTGTGGCTGTTGTGATTGATATGACCATCGCCATTATGATTCATTCTCCAAGTCTGAGCATATGTATTCTGAATGTTGTGATAAACTGTTCTGACAAGGATAAATGACTGAGAAGTGTAGAGCTTTCCAGGAATAAAACATCAATGAGGGGGATCCTTGGGTGGCTCAGCAGTTTAGTACCTGCCTTCGGCCCAGGGCGTGGTCCTGGAGTCCCAGGATCGAGTCCCACATGGGGCTCCCTGCATGGAGCCTGCTTCTCTCTCTGCCTGTATCTCTCATGAATAAATAAATAAAATCTTAAAAAAAAAAATCAATGAGGCGCACAGGGAGGGACAAGGAGTCTGCTGTGTGAGCAAGCAGGGAGTGAGCTGCAGTACCTTTACCTTGGTGGGGGTGGAAAAGAGGAGCAGAGGCTGAGGCCGTATGGCACACTGGGTTGGCAACTGGTTCAGCTTCAGTCTTGACTCAGAAATCTCTAAATAAGTACAACTACATATTTTCATACAGCTATGAACTATATATACTGAAATGTTAGAACATGCAAAAACAAAAAAGATATAGAGAATAAAGGAATGAAATTTGGGAAAAAAGTGAGCTTACAAGCAAATATGTGAGGTGAAAGGCTGTGCAGAGAACATCAGCTCCAAATCCTGGGAGATGCTGCTGAGGACTTTTACTTACCCTGAAATGCAGATTTTTTCCCCCTGCCTTGGAACCTTTAAGATTAGGATCATCAAATCTACCACAAAGGGACAGTAAGGGCTGGTACTTATTACACAGGTATATAAGCTTTCTATAATTTTATTCTCATGGTCATGTGATTAGATTGATATTTTCATCCCTTTTGAGAGAGGAAGCAAAACCTCAGAGAATTAACTTGTTCAGCTAGTGCATAGTAGAATCAGGAATGAGTAGTGACCTTTGACCTTTTAAAAAAACCATATCCAGGCATCCGCTGGGGCCTAATAGTAAGGCATGTGGTTTGGCTTCATTTTTGGTGGGGGGTAATTTGTGCCAAGGTTTGTAGTTACTCAGGGAAATGGACAATCACTAACAAGAATATTCTGGATTTTAAATAACTGGAAGGCATGTGGTTTGGCCTCATTTTTGGTGGGGGGTAATTTATGCCAAAGTTTGTAGTTACTCAGGGAAATGGATAATCACTAACAAGAATATTCTAGATTTTAAATAGCTTAAAGCTGAAGGAAAAAAAATGCTCTGAGAAGACCTCCTCTGTGAGCAAGAGTTTTTTTTTTTTTTTCCTGAAACCAAAAATTATAGTAGCCTAGAGACTTGCAAGGGAGAGTTTTGATTTGTACAGATATTTTGGGGAACAGATTTGAGGTTCATGAAGAGTTTCATATCACCATTTGGCTAGAGCAGCTTTTTATAACTTTGGTTGTTTTTAATGCAATTGCCAACCAAAATTTATTTGATGCTGGAAGCTTCACGATTGCTCCAGGTGGAAGTATAGAAAATATTCTTGGAATGGGAAAGGCCACCTGACCACACATTCTTTACCCCGTCCTAATACTTTCTGCCAAACTCTTCAACTTCTTTCTCTTTAGCAACTCATGAAATCTTGAATTTGCTAATACTTGCAGTTTTATTTGCTAGCTGGGTAATTCATTTTGAACTATCAACCTCTGCATGAAATGACTCTGACTTGATTTCCTATTTACCTGGGAGAAGGATCAAACTCTGGTCAGCTGCCACCTGCTTTTGTCAATAGAGTTTTATTGGAGCGCCACCATGCCGCTGGAACAGCTTTCTATTACCGCTTTTATGCTACAATGGCAGAAATGAACGGTTGGGACAAAGATAGGATGACCTGCAAAGCCTAAAATGTTTATTATTTGGCCCTTTACAAGAAAAGTTCACTGACCTGGACCTAGAATATGGAAGAATTTTCACTTCTGGTTTGTTTCAGTGCTTCATTTATAGAACAATGTTAACCACCTTTTCAGAACTATGCCTTTTTTTAGGATTGTCTTTTCTTTCTTTCTTTCTTTCTTTCTTTCTTTCTTTCTTTCTTTCTTTCTTTCTTTCTTTCTTTCTTTCTTTTCTTTCTTTCTTTCTTTCTTTCTCTCTCTCTCTCTCTCTCTCTCTCTTCCTTCCTTCCTTCCTTCCTTCCTTCCTTCCTTCCTTCTTTCCTCCCTCCCTCCTCTCTTTCTTTCTTTCTTTCTTTCTTTCTTTCTTTCTTTCTTTCTTTCTTCCTTCCTTCCTTCCTTCCTTCCTTCCTTCCTTCCTTCCTTCCTTCCTTCCTTCCTTTTCTTTTTTTCTTGATTGCTTTTCTAAGAAGAATTAATTAACCACTAGGGGGATCTTTGGAGACCCTCCTAACCTGTAAGGGAATAGTCAGTGCCTCACTTGTGCCACCTGCTTGTCACTGTCTTGTGTCCTCTGATGCTCTGTGACCTTTATATTGACCTTCAACACTCCCCCACCCCAACCCCAGGCCTATGTATTTATTGGGATGGCCCCTTTTCCTCTGACTTGCTATTTGTCCAGTTTTCAACGGGGAAAAACATTTGTCATCCCCACTGCCTTTAGTTCTACAAAGGAAATCAGCCAAACCAAACTGAAACTGATTTCTTCTCTATCTGCCCTGCTTCCAGTTTTTATGGTCATTGCAAACTTGGAAACTGTATTTCATGTGCTTATGACTTTTACATGTAGCGTTATTCACAGCTGTGGTCCTGATATTGACCCTGGAGGCATTTCCCATTTGATTCTCTCTTCCATTCTGAGAAGTTTCCATCTGTAAACACTCTGTGTTGCCCAGGCCGAAGCCTTCCAAATACTCCTTAATTCATCTCCTATTCAACACCACTTTGGAAAGTTGTTCAATACTGTCTGGGAACTATAAGCATAGAGAGCATACAGATTTCTCTCTTTTACCAGAACAGAAACAGTAGCAAAAAAAAAAAATGTTAGAAGAATATAATAAGCATCCTCTCCTAGTGCTTGGATTTAGGCTAATTATCCATCACACTATGTTTCCTACATACCTTTCTATCTCAACTCCTTGAACAACTGCCAGGTTGTTCCTAGGTTCCTCAAAATGAGAATAAGCCTCCTTATTTTGTGATGTCCTGGAAGATGGTGTGATATAATGACTTTGTATCTATATGCCAACGATTATAGATACTCTATACGAGTGCCTGGCTCTTTATAGATATTATCTGTTCTACACACCATTGCTTTACTGAAGGGCAGGTGTAATTGTCTTAACTTAGCTAATGAGCAAACCAAAGTTCAGAGGGGTTAAAGTGGACTCACATAGACAAGAAGTGGCAGACTGGGAATCCCAGCCTAAGTTGCTCATATCTAGCCCTATTGTCCTTCCGTCACTGTGGGCTGCCCTCTATATGTCATCAGGCTGCTCAGACTGCTCTTCCTAACCAAGAGGGTAGTCAGACATGATGAGCATAAATCAGGCAGACCCAGGATAGAAGGAGAAACAGGGACAGGCTTAGGGGTTAAAAGGCAGAAACTCCCTGGCATTAGCCCTTTCCCTAGGATTCCATGGCTCACAGAATATTACCTGTGAGCCACTTTTCACCCCTAAGAAGGAATCAGTATTTTCTTCAAAGTATCTAGTTTCACACGATTCTTCTTGTTCACCTGCATTTCCTTTGAAAAATCCCATAACCTTTAGGAAAGTCTTGTTTAAATGCTTTAAGCTATTTATTAGCTTATTATTTATTATGCATATTATGTTGACTGGTAGCTCAGTCTTGGGCCAAAGTGTTGAATAGTGAGCCGGGACTTCTCTGCCAGTGTGGGGCTATCAGCAGGATTTAGGTTTTCTTAGGGAAAGGATCGATATTCAACCAGCTTGCCTGCTTGCTTGCTTTTGTTTTTTAAGATTTTATTTTTTTATTTGAGAGCATTAGAAAGACAGAGCAAGCAAAAGTGGGGCGCAGAGGGAGAGGGAAAAGTGGGCTCCCTGCTCAGGAGGGAAATGGGGCTTGATTTCAGGACCCTGGAATCATGATTTGAGCCAAAGACAGATGCTTAACCAACTGAGCCACCCAGGTGCCCCCTCTGCCAACTTTCCTTCCCAATTTGGTAATCTGACTTCCAGTGCCAATTTTAGAGAATTTGGATTTTCTTTTCTATAAGGAAGTCAGCAGGCCCTTACAGGTATTGTTTCTGGACTGGGGTTCAGATGTAGGAATACTGAATGTACACCTGCCCATATTACATGCTAGATGTGGGGAAGAGTTACTTGTGAGACCCTTTGACCAGTGTACATGCAAACCAGAGTTAGCTTCTGCCTGAATCTCAGCTCAGCGTAGTGAAGGGTAGGGGGGCCCAATAAGTGTTCAGTGTTTATGCAGGGTAACTGAAAAGCAAGAAGCAGTTTAGCTTTACCCTGCTTGTGGTGTAGGTCTCTAGATGCACACATGCATGTGTTACAATGCTGTAAACATACACAGAGATGCAAATGCATATGCACAATTACAGGGTTTACTGAGTACCTATTATGTGCCTAGTACTATTCATATTTCTATCTGGGAATGTATGCATAAAGGTAGAGTGATAGAAAATAAAAGAAAGGCTTTCCCTAACACACATGTGCCAAATAAAAACGAAAGCCTCACAGATTGCAAGCCAGCTGGCTAGAAGATAGAATGTTAATTTATGCTAGATCTAGCTGACCCCAGTGACTTCTTTTTAAAACAATGGCCAAGTCCATGGATTCAACTAAGGTTAAAATCAACACAAAGAAATAGTCCCTGGAGCCAGACTTTCTTGAGTTCAAATCCCAGCTCCACTGTTTATTAAGTGTAATACTTTGGGCAAGTTAATCTAACATTTCTGTGTTTCAATTTTAGCATCTGTAAAATTGGGATAGTAACCCCAAAACATTATTGTAAGAATAAACAAACACCTGTAAAACACTTAGAACAGCATCTAGCTCAAAGCAGTTGGTCAATAAATGTTAACAATTATGATGATGATGATTTCTTCATTGGTCTGGATGTGATGGGAGATAGGATACCACAAGGTGTTTATTTTCAGTACTTAGTCATTCTCCAGCAGGGCTTTTCAAATTGTAGTTGTGTGCTACAGAACCTCGGGGTTTCCTGACACTTCTGTAAAGGAGAGTATGTGGGCAGGGCAGGAATGTTTCATTGGGAGTGGGTACCACTCTGGAACTCTGCCATAATTGCATGTTAAAGACAAGCCATAATTGCATGTTAAAGTTCAGATTATGCAAAACCATGTAGATTACAGTCTCCAGGAATTAAGAAACTTCCCTGCGAATCACTACAGTTCATTCCTTTATTCATGCATCCCTCAGTTTTATCATCTGTTGAGTGTCTATTGTATTTTTGGAATTGTGGAGAAGTTGACATACATTTTTAAACATTTGCCCTGGAGGAAGATTAACATAATCCAGAAGATTAACATAATCCAGAGTCCAGAAAAACAAATAGTGAATTCTAACACGCAGTGGTAGGATGGGCTGAGATGAGTACAATGTATAAGGGTACTATGTGGGTCGTGGAGGGGGTCATCCTGGGATTCAAATTCTAGCTCTATTATGCCAGTTCAACCGAGCTTTGGGGATATGCTTCTGGTAAGGAAGAGGGTAGGGTGAGGCAGATGTAAGGCCCCGGGCAAATTCATAAACAGCAAATAATTGTGTACTCTGAAAGGCATAGCTCAGAAGGGTGAGGTGGGGGGTATGGTAAGAGATCAAGCAAGTGAGAGAGACAAACGTCAAATGATAGAAGGTATTGCAAGTCATGCTAAGGCACTTGGAACTTATCCTCAAGTGATGGCAAGCCATTAAAAGAATTTTAAGCATGGGAGCAGCATGGACAGGTTTGTTAGAAAGATACTCTGGCAGTAGCATATCAAATGATTCAGAGCAGGAGTCAATACATTTTTTCTATAACAGGACAGATAGTATATATTTTAGTCTTTAGAGGGCCACCTATAGTACCTGTTGTATATTCTATTTCGTGTTTGTTTTAAATAACCCTTCAAATAACCTGGGTTCAAATCCCAGCTCTATCACTTACTGGGTGTGAGACCTCAAGCAAGTTGACTCAATAACTCTGGGCTCAGTTTCAATAGCTCTTACAATAACCCTTTAAAAGCCATTCTTAATAACCCTGTAAAAAATATTAAAGTCACTGACTGTAATTTGCCAACTCCTAATCTAGAAAAGGCAAACACAGAGTTTAGAAGGCTGTTGAAATCATTTAAAGTGAACAAGGGACCAAAGTAGAGGCAAAGAGAACAGAGAAAGGTGGAGGAATGAGAACCACTGAGGGGCAAGAACAGTCTAGAAATATTTTGGTTTGGGAAGCTGGATAGGTGGGAGTACTCTTTCCTGAGATCCTGACTTCAGTTTTAGATATACAGAGTTGACTTCTGTGGGGCATCTGGTAAGGATGTCCTGTAGGCAGCTGTGCAGAAGAGAGGCTTGGGCTGGTGCTGGACACATGAGAATCACTGGCATCTAGGGGAAGTCTGGAATCTTGGGGGTTATTAGTGTATACAGAGTGAGACTCCCAGAGGGTAGATAAGAGGTAGGTAGCAGAAGAGAAATACACAGACTGAGAAAGAATACCAGAGAAGTAGGAAACAAATCAAGTGGGTGGTTTCTAAAGAAGATGTGCTTAGCCTGTATGGGATCCTGATCAGAGTTCAGATTAGGTAAGTGTTTTCAGAGACCATTTTCTTCTTTTGGAACAAACAAGAAACAACTTTTTTATTGGGGGCAGGGAGCTCTTTCCAAGAAAGTATATTGCATGCAGCCTTAGAATATGAGGTGGACAGGATACCATCAAAATCCTAAAGGACAACACAGGCAGTAACCTCTTTGACATGGGCTGTAGCAACTTCTTATTAGATAGGTCTCCCAAGGCAAGGGAAACAAAAGCAAAAATAAACTATTGGGACTTCATCAAAATAAAAACCTTTTGCACAGCAAAGGAAACAGCAAAACTAAGAGGCAACCTATAGAATGGGAGAAGATACTTGCAAATGACATATCTGATAAAGGATTAATATCCAAAATGCACAAATAACTTATAAAACTCAACACTCAATGGCTCTGTACATTAAGGGTCTGACTTCAGCTCAGGTCATGATCTCAAGGTTTGGGGATTGAGCCCCATGTGGGGGTTTCATGCTCAGCATGGAGTCTGCTTGTCCCTCTGCCCCTCCCTTGCTCATGCTCACTCTTTCTCTTAAATAAATAAAATCTTAAAAAAACAACACCCCCAAAACAAGTAATCCAGTTAAAAAATGGGCAGAAGACACGAACAAACAGTTTTCAAGAAAGACAGAGATGGCTAATAGACACATGAAAAGATACTCAACATCACTCATCATCTGGGAAATATAAATCAAACCACAATGAGGTATCACCTCATACCAGTCAGAATGGCTAAAATTAACAACATGGGAAACAAGAGGTGTTGGCAAGGATTTAGAGAAAGGGGAACCTTCTTATATTTATGATGGGAATGTGAACTGGTGCAGCCACTCTGGAAAACAGTATGGAAGTTCCTCAAAAAGTTAAGAATAAAACTATCCTAAGACCCAGCAACTAGGTATTTACCCAAAGGATACAAAAAATATGGATTCGAAGGGATAATACATGTACCGTGATATTTATAGCAGCACTATCAACAATAGCCAAATTATAGAAAGAACCTAGATGTCCATCAACTGATAAATGAATAAAGATTTTATATATATATATGCATATATGTATATTATATATATATAAATATATAAATACACACATACATACAATGGAATATTACTCAGCTCTAAAAAAGAGTGAAATCTTGGTAGTGTGGATGGAGCTAGAGAATATTATGCTAAATGAAATAAGTCAAAGACAGTGCCATATGATTTCACTCCTATGTGAAATTTAAGAAACAAAACAAATGAGCATAGAGGGAAAAAAAGAGAGGCAACTAAGAAACGGATTCTTACCTATAGAGAACTGAGGGTTACTGGAAGGGAGGTGGCTGGGGGGTGGGTTAAGTGGGTGATGGGAATTAAGGAGTGCACTTGTGATGAGCACTGGACGATGCATGCAAGGGGTGAATCACTCATTTTACATCTGAAACTAATATTACACTGTGTTAACTAACTGGACTTTAAAAATTTGGAGAAAAAAGTAGAGAAGGCACCATATATTTAACTCTTTGAACCACACACACGCACACACACAGACACACACATACACAAAGAGTATGTATGAGGTGGACAGAGAGAAGCCAAATCTATAATAAGCTGAGAGAGAATATTAGGTGGAACTTAAAAAAAATTCATAATTAGCAACCTTGGGGGAGGCAGCTAAAACAGTCTCCTGTATGCAAAATATTTCCAGGGTATGGGCTGGCTACTCTAGGGCTATCGTATTAAGGTTTTCAAGCCACTCAGATACCATTAATGCATGAGACCCCAGAGGTGAGGCTCTAAAACTTCTTTCCTGATGTACTTTGTAGGGCAGCAATATGGTGAAAACAGTCAATTAATTACAGGTTCACAGAGCTATGGGTTCAGCAATGAAGGCAAAGAGAGAAGGAGGCCAAGTTTTCTTGTTTTCTAAATCAAGCGGCATCACAGCCCTGTGAACATAAGTTTCTAACTCACTCCTTTTCTGGCTGAGTTGGAAAGTCTAGTTCTTCTTTATTTTCAGGTTGAACCAAGTGGCCGCACTTGCTTATTTTAACCTCTACGCAGTCCAGAATGTTCCCCCCAAACTGACAGATTTGAGGTCTGTTAACTTCCATCATGTCTGCTCTCATCACACCCCAGGCACTTTGTGGTTTGCCTCAAATCCAAGGACCTGTGTGAACTCAATCTAACCCACATGCCGGTGTGTGGGTTGAAGGAAGTATATTAGGGGGAAGGCAGGGAGGAAGGGAAGGTGCCTGGAATTCCTAAGTGTCACCTTCAGGGTGGAGTTCTGTCTCCCACCACTAGGTCTTTTCACAGAACTAATAATAGCAAGTGAGCTTCACTTTCTTCCCCTTTTCTTGCTCAACATGTTTCTTAACAGCAGTCCTCGAATGTCTGGTCTCAGAGTCACCTGTGGTGCTTGTAGGGTGAGAATTATGGGGTACTGCTGTAGAGGGTGTTTCTGGAGTAAGGTAGGATGTGGGAATCTGCTTTTCTGACAAGTTTCTGGTAATCATTGTGCATACGAGCTTGGGAAGGCCTTTTCTATTCACTTTTAAACGTTTAGAAGTTTTGGGTTTTTTTTTAAAGGATTTTATTTGTTTATTCATGAGACACAAAGAGAGCCAGAGACATAAGCAGAGGGAGAAGCAGGCTCCCTGCGGGGATGCAGGACTCAATCCTAGGACCCTGGGATCACAACCTAAGCCAAAGGCAGATGCTCAACCACTGAGCCACCCAGGCATCCCTAAACATTTAGAAGTTTTAAGAGAAGTATTTTTTCCACTGGAGTTTAAAAGAAACTCAGGGCTCAAGTTATTTTATTCCATACCAGCCTTTCACTGTTTCTTAGCTTCTAGAGAGCAGAGACTTTGATTTATTGTTTCACGGTCTGGTGCCTACCACTGTCTATAATGCCAAGCATATATTTGTGGAATCGAAGGGGTGATTGCGAAGGATATCTCACTAGACCCCCCACTTCCATTCATGTTCCCCTATAATCCACTTGCCACAAAGTAGACAGTGTGAGTCCGTAAAAATGGAAATTAGATCATTTTACTTTCCTAATATTTTCCAAACTCTCCCTGTGATACTCAGACTAAAAGCTAGATTCCTTCTCTTGGTCTCTATTAACCTCATGGCCTCAGGCCACATCACCTCTACCTTCTACCTACCACAGCCCAGCCAAATGAGTTTCTTTTGGGGTTCCTTCAACACACTGAACTCATTTCACTTTGAGAGTTTCACATTGCTCTTTCCTTATGCAGGAGTGCTCTTCTCCTGATGTCATATTGCTGGACACTGGCCATCACTCCCATCTTGGCTTATAGGTAACCTCCTCAGAATACCCATCTAAAGTGGACACCAAATCATTCCCTATCACCTGTTTCAATTTTCTGTCCAACACTTATCACCACCTGATGCTTGTGCATTTTTCTGTGTTTATTGTCTTGCTTCATTCATTCATTCACTCACTATTTAGTATCTGTTTGGTGCCAGGCACTATTCCCAACAGGGGGATACAGCAATAAAGTCCCTACCCTTATGAACACACAGTCAACAAATAAATATGTATCAGATGGTGGTAAAAGTCTATGAATAAAATAGCAGAGTTAAAGGGATAAAGGGTGATGAGGATTGCTCTTCTAGATAGTGACCAGGGAAGGCCTTTCTGATGCACAAATTTGAGCAGAAATCTAAATGTGTGTAAATTGCATGGGAATACAGACTACTTTTTCATTCACAATAGTCCTTCTTAGTGACTAGGTGTGTGTGTATGGCATATAATAGATAGGTTAATAAATTCTTATGGACTGAATAAATATCCATACTGATTTTTTTTTTAGCGCTTGAACACTGCATTTACTTCTATTGCTTCCACATGAGACTTTGAGTTTCACTGATAGGGAGTGAGTCTTTTTTTCCTCTATCCCCAGTATCTAACTGAGGGTCCGGCTCTGAGGATCCATGGGAATGTTATATGAAATAAAGGAGAAGCAGGGGATTATGATGAACCAGTCTATCATAGTATATTCAATAACATCCCATAAACTATTGCTTGATAAGTTGGCATGTGAATTCATTTCAACTAGTAAATTATATATATGAGGTACACTGGTATTGACTTGATAGTGATTTTTTCATAGAAGCAATTTCTTTCAGATAAAACTTTGGCATACTGAAAAGCCAAAGAAGTAGTAGACTTCTCCTTAGTTACTTTCTTCATCTCTTGACCTATCTGGCTGGCTCAGGTTACTAAGAGTATACTTTAACACATGGCAAAGTCCTACAAACCAATAGCCAGCTGAATCTTGCAGATTCTTTCAGAAAGATGGATTTGGTACTAAGCAAAAACAGACTAACTGAACTACAGCACTGGGCATTTCAGCACATCTCTGTGTGAAAATAAATGAGCATTTCTGAATTGCTACCGGACACAGGAATGATGACAAGCAATGAAACCCAACACAGAGAGGTCACCAATGGCCCATAGCAAAGGAGTCCCAATGGCAGCTCTGTGCTCCTGCATACTCTGTGCAGATATATTCACTCTCTTTTTTTCAACAGGACTTGGAAAACTGTATAGAAAATAAAGCTCCAGTCATATTTCTTTTTGGCTGGCTAAGTTAAATGGAGAAATTATGACATCAGAGATCAGTATCCCAAATCTCATATTTTTCTTTACCGGGTGCCATTAACTTGCATTGGAAAGCTCTGTCAAGGGTAGATCTAGAAAAATCTTGAGAGTGGCAAAAACTGTAAAACTGTTTGCCCATGTGCTTCATGTGCTCTTCCTCTTAATGCTACTCCTAACCCTTGCTGCCACCAATGTCCTTGTGACTGAAGAGCCAGGACTGGCTCTAGTCTAGCACCTTCGGTATCTTTAGCACCTGGCTCCCATGTGTCTTTTTCTAGTAAGATTCCATGGAACCCTCTTCATCTTAAAGACGTTAGAGCTAGACACAGAGTACCCAAGGAGGTGAGAATTAAAAGGTGAAAGTAATGTTTCCTAAGTGGTATTTCAAGAACTCTTGGTATCCTTGAGATGACTAGGGCAAAAAATTGTTCATTGATCAAAGAACTACTTGGAAAATAACGCATACTGCATTATTCACTTGGACAGTCACAACACACATTGGAGTGCTTAAAGGAGTTTAAAAAAATAGAAAAACCAAAATAATTTTCAATTGGGGGATAGTTAAATGCATTCAGGAACAGTAATCAGCCATTAAAAATGGTGACGCAGATCTCTACATACTATAATGAAATGTCTTCTAGACATGTTGTTGAGTAGAAACCACATGAAATTTCTAAACATGAGTAATATTCCATTAAAAAACCCAAGTCATATATGTGTATATGTGTTTTATATATAATGCAATAAAATATATAAAAATTCCAAAAGGATGTATACCAAATTATTAAGAGAGACAGACTCTGGGGAATCGATGTGGGAGGATGAGGGAGACTTACTTTTGTACTTTATAGATTTAGGTATTATTTGAATTGCTTTATAGTCCTTTTACTGCTTTTATAATAAAAATGAGAAAAAATATCAAGCACTATATTAAAAAAATAGAAGTAAAATCCAGCAGCAAAGTACATCTGTTCAGCTTTAAGTGAATATGTCCCAAACTCATGCAACTGGTGAACTCCCATTTTGTGGAGGGGGCTCAGAAATAGCTCATGCGACAGAGATTGAAGCTCCTGTGCTCAAGGCTTTCCCCACTCCCCACCAGCATATGGGTTTTTGTCTTCTGTGGCTTTTTGTAAGTGAGTGAAAGAGGTAGAAGGGACCTCAGAGATGAACTGGTACAACCTCCCTGCCACTCCCCTGCTTTTGAAATGAAGGGACTAAGGTCATACCAAGTGAAACAGCATGGGCTAGGGTTGGGCAGACCTGGGTTCGAATCTGCCCTCTTGATTCTGCCTTTTGCGAGCTAACATCATCGAGCTCCCAAACTACTTTGGGCCACAGTTTTCTCATCTCTGAAATCGGGATAGCAGCTCCTATGTTGTACCCTGTGGTGGCCATTAACCAAGGGCGATGGCTATGAAAAAGTTGCTGGCACAGAGCACTGGGTCTGTGGTGAGTCAAGAAACATTAATTCCCATCTTTTCCTGTGTATAGCCAAATGCTATTCCCTTCCATCCCAGTAGCGCAATCCTGGACAAGAGGTCTAGGAATAAAATGGTACCTACACTTGAGAAGCTGACTGGCTGGTGGAGAAGATGACATGATTTGGTCACAGTAGGTAGGACGGTGCACTAATAGGCTTCGAGTGCACCATCCACCCCAGCACCAGGGCACCACTCTTCACCCGCACCCGTCATCCTGGGGGATCTGACACTGGGGCTACCTCTCATCGACTCCGTGACCTCAAGGGGATTTACTCCAACTTCAGCTTGACCCCAAAATCTGTTGTAAAGATTTCTAGGAAGATCTGCAGGAACCCTAGCCATTAGCTGACCAATGAAAGCGTGAGCTGGGGAGAACCAAGCAGCACACAAGAGGAGAGGTTCTTGAGGTGTGCATTTAAAATGCCTGGTGCAATAAATCCTGCATTCAAACCCTGTCTCCGGCACTTCTGTGTGGGTTCCCACATCTGTGTCTCAGCTTTCTCATTGTTGAGAAATATTGTTGTGGTAACAATAATAGTGTTTAAACTGTAAGGTTATTTTTGGAGATTAAATAAGATGCCGCTTTTAAAGCACTGATTACCGTGTCTGGCACATAATAAGAGTACGCCGGAAAAATACTTACTATCGTTGTTATTAAAGGTATTTGGCCTATAAGTACTAAGGCTGAGAGGCAATATTATTGCCATTTCAAAGGCACAAAAGATGTAGGCAGGCAAGACAAAGTCACATTTGTTCCCCAGTCTCAGAAGAGGAGACCAAATTGGACTCAAACAAACTTGATATGGAATCGTTGGTCTGGCTCTTACTAAAGTGTGATCTTCTTGGGTGAGCTGCTAACCCTTGATTTTCTATGTGAAACTGGAGGATAATGTCAATCTTGTGGACTGTTAGAATAAGAAATGCAGTTACATATAAATATACCTGGCAAAGTGCCTGGCACAATAAATCCTCGCTCCTTTCTTTCCTTTACCCAAAGCTAGCAAGCTAGGTACAAGGATTGCCAAGTAATAGTATTTGGGATTATTCTTAATGAAAATAGCATTCTACATGAATTCAGAGAAGATAAAAATTTAAAACGAGGACTCTATGTTGGAGGACCTTAAAGACCCCTCTCTCATCCAGAGTATATGATTCTTCCCATTGACTGCCTATCTTATTTGTGTCACGTATCTTGGCTCTGCCACCTACTATTAAGATCTTTAGCCAGTTCCTAGGCTTTGTTTTCTCTTCTGTAAAGTGTGGATAAAAACTATACCCACGGGGCACTTGGGTGGCTCAGTGGTTGAGCTCAGGTCATGATCCAGGGGTCCTGGGATCAAGTCCCGCAGACTCCTGGAGGGGAGGCTGCTTCTCCCTCTGCCTATGTCTCTGCCTCTGTGTGTCTCTCATGAATAAATAAAAATAAAATCTTAAAAACAAAAACAAAAACCGTACCCACTTCTTAGGGCTTAGTTAGAATTTAACGAAATAAACACACAAAGACCCCATTAGCCTGGCAGATTGTCGCTACTCACTTAATGCTAGCTATTATTGTTGTCAGGGCCACTATAAAGATTAAAAGAGAATATATGCAGGAATTATGGCACGGTTCTTGGCACATAGTGTTCAAAAATATTATTGTTATAACTTCTACCACTACTATTGATTTTACATTATAAATGGCCATGGCCCAAGGAAATCAGTAAGTAATACATGCTGTCATCCTCGTAATGACACATCAAAACAGAGACACCGTGAGATATTAGGATAATTAATCACAGGTCTGACTGGGAATAAAAGCTTTCTGGAACAACCAGCTTTGTCGGGCCCAGACAGAGGATGGGCTCACCCACAGGGAGCAGCAGGTGCTGGCTGCACTCTCTCTCCAGCCCTGAGGGACCACACACGGAGACAGTATTCTGATGGATAAGCTGTTCAGTGGGCCATCTCACAGAGTGGTAATGTAATAATGCCTTGGCCTTGAATGATAGCTTTCTGCCAAAAGTTCAAAGCTATCTGGAGAATATCTCATTAATCTTTGGGACCCTACGGGGACTGGGGTGGATAGGCACTGTTACTGTTACCTTACCAAGAGGACAGCATACAGTTTAGAGAAATCAAATACTTAGTCTTGGCTCCAGCAGGCCTATTGGTGACTTGCAACTCAGGCTGCCAGGCCCGAGGCCCGGGGTTCTAAGCCCTACCCTTGGAACCACCTGGAAGGAAGAGCCGCGCGAGCACCCCGGCGAGCACCCCGGCGGCGACCTGTGGCCCCTCGCCCGCCCCTCCCCCCCCCAGCCCCGGTGGCTGCCAGGCTCACCTGTCACTGAACTGAACCGCTTCTCCGTTCCTGGCCCAGCTGATGGTAGGCCTCGGGGTGCCTATGGCCTCGCAGTGCAAGAGCACGCTGAGCGTGCCGCTGGCCAGGGCCACCGTCTGCCCGAGGTGCGTGACCACCTCGGAGGCCGACAGCTGCTGGGCGGCCGAGATCTTCCGCAGGATGGTGGGCTTGCGGTGCGGCCGGCGAGGGCCCCCCACGGCCTCCCCCGCGGGGGCCGAGGTCCGCAGCGAGCTGCTGAAGCCGGACACGTGCTTGCGAGGGGGCACGGCCAGCGGGGGGGGCCTCCGCTCCGAGGGCTTGGGCAGCGCGTCCCGGTGCTCCAGGTGGCTGCGGAAGATGTCCTGGGCCAGCTGGGCCACCAGGTGCTTGCGGTGGACGTCCCGGAGCTCCTCGGGCTGCTGCGACAGGTTCCGGAGGATGTCGTCCAGGCGCCTCTGCTCGGTCACCATGGTGAAGGGCAGGGGCCGCGGGGCCTGCTCGGCGTTCTGGTCCTCCTCGGAGGACGCGTTCCTCTCGGCCGAGTCCTGCACCTCCCACGCGGCGAGGAGCTCCCCGGGCCAGCCGCCCTGCTCCAGCAGCCGCGAGACCAGGTCATCGTAGCGGCTCCCCGCGTCCGTGGCGGGGCCGCGCTTCTCGGCCTTGCTGCCGTTGGAGAAGATGCCGTTCTGGTGTTTGTGGGTGTGCAGGGCCTCCTTGGGGCTGGCCTTCCTCCCCGCCGGGGCCTCCTCCTCGCTCCTGGGGCTCAGGGGCCGGGCCACCAGCTTCCGGTTGCCCCCGATGAGCTTGATGACAAACTGCTCCCGGGCGGGCCCCGCCGAGCAGGTGTAGACGCCGGCGTCGGAGGGCTTGAGGCGGTGGATCTTCAGGTAGCCGAACGGGGCCACGGTGACGTGCGCCGAGCTGATGAGGTGGTGGCCGTCCTTCTCCCAGGTGATGAGCGGCTTGCGGAAGCGCCGCGTGGGGCAGCGCAGCACCACCGCCGTCTTGGGGAGCAGGTAGGCGAAGCCCCCCACGACGAAGTGCAGCTTCCTCTGCCGGCGGGTCTGGATGTAGACCTTCCTGGCGGCCGCGATGTGGGGGCTGTGCTTGCTGGACGGCCGCCCGGGCCCTGCCGCCGAGGCAGTGGGAGGGGAGCGCACGGAGGGCGGAGGAGAACGAGAGTGAGCGCGGGGCGCGGGCGCGGGCGCGGGGCGGGGAAGCGAGGGAGCGGGGCGGGGAAGCGAGGGAGCCGGGCGGGGAAGCGAGGGAGCGGACGCACTGGAGCCGAGGAGGGAGACAGGGCTTCAGGGGAGGCGCAAGCCCTAGGCTTTGCGGGGAGGAAGCGGCTGCCAGCTGTGGGCCGTCAGGCTGCCGCCCAGGCTAAGCTCCAACTAATGGGGTGCAGCGGGGGCAACCTGCTATCACCCTGCTGGGGCTTTCTACCCCTAGAAGCTGAGATGCAGGTTCTAGATGGAGGGGGACGCCAGGGGCAGAGGCAGTTCCTCTCATTAGAAGGATTCAAAAAGAAAGAAAACAAGCATAAAAACAGGCAGGGGACAAAGGGAAGGGGACTGCTCTCCGTTTCCACATCCCTTCGTGTTCTGCAGAGCACGGGCGGGGGGCGGGGCAGGGTACTTGGGGAGGAGAGCCCAGAGGTGTTACAACTCCAGGGATTAATATTAAACATAACAAATCTGTTTAGGGCATTTTAAAACCCCCGAGTGGACAGCATTAGGCTTCATCGGTAATATGCTGACTCCAGCTTCCAGATCTCTCTGTGCCAGCCAGTGAACTTTGCACTACCCCCTGCAAACTGTTTTTCCAGCAGAGAAGAGAATTCTGCTTGGCCACGTGTAATTAAGATTTCTTTTCCATCTCCAGCTGAGCCCACCAGCCTGCTGCTGTCCTCCAGCCCTACTGCCTGACAGCCTCCCTCTGGTCTTGGGTTTAAGGAAAGCTACCGTGTGGCCACAGCTGCTCCTGGGTGGTGGGTTCGGTCCCCCTGTCCCCAGAGCTCAGACATACTCACGTGCACAGGTTGCCAGCATGCAGGGCCTGATGGATGAAGAGAAGGGCAGGGGAGGGCACAGGGAGGAATTGACAATGGCCGAGACCCCGGTTTTTAGCACCTGCCGGCAAATGGCACTCCGAGTCTGGGTGCCTTCTCCGCAGCTTGTGGAACACTGGTGAGGAAAGAGGGACCACATGTACGTAAATGCAGGAACTAGAGGCTAATGGGTTTTTGTATGGACTCTCAAACTCACCAAAATGCGAGAAAAGTTGCTTAAAAAAGCAACAGTCACTGAAAGAGAGAAACATCAAGTATGCAGCACTTTGGGAAGACACGGCCATATTGTAAACACATCCCAAGATTTCTCTGCTCTCAGGTTTCCTGTAGACACTCTACCTGTTCTACTTATGTGGCCTGGCCTTTAGAGTTACAGAGTCATAGAGCCCTGTGTTCAAATCCCAGCTTAGTATTTTACCAGTTGGCAACTCAGAGTCTGTTTCTACTTTGTACACTTATTTTGCAAGGTAGGGATTTTTTTTTTTTAAGATTCTATTTATTTATTTGAGTGAGAGAGAGAGCGAGCAAGCATGAGCCGGGGGGAGCTGGAGAAGCAGGCTCCCTGCTGAGCCAGGAGCCCAACATGGGGCTCAATCCCAGGATCTTGGGACCATGACCTGAGCCAAATGCAGACACTTAACTGACTGAGCCACCCAGGCACCCCAGCAAGGTTGGGAATTAAATGAGATAATATAGTTTGAATTTCACACACAGAAATGACACTCAATGCTAATTATGTTCTTCCTTCCTTCACAAATATAATTTTAATGTTAAGCATCCGATAACCGTCATACATCTACTTTGTCTGAGCTCGGGTGCTAGAAACTCTGGGAAAAAAAGTGCAAGGTGGTTTGTACCTCAAGGGGCTGTCATCAAATGAGTGTGTGGGGGGGAATCTAAATGTGTTTTTAAAATGAAATATCGGGGGATCCCTGGGTGGCGCAGCGGTTTGGCGCCTGCCTTTGGCCCAGGGCGCGATCCTGGAGACCCGGGATCGAGTCCCACGTCAGGCTCCCGGTGCATGGGGCCTGCTTCTCCCTCTGCCTATGTCTCTGCCTCTCTCTCTCTCTCTCTCTGTATGACTATCATAAAAATAAAAAAATAAAAAAAAATGAAATATCGTATTAGGGAGATAGAAATCAAAACCACAATGAGATACCACTTCATATCCCCTGGAATGGCCATAACAAAAACAGACAGTAACAAATGTTATTGTAAATGTAGATGTGTAAAATTAGAACCTTCTTATCTTGTTGGTGGAAATGTAAAATAGTGCAGCCTTCTTGACAACAGCTTGATAGTTTCTTACAAAGATGACCATAAATTTACAGTATGACCCAGCAATTTCACTTGTAGGTATCTACCCAAAAGAAGTGAAAACATCCATTCACACAAAGACTTGAATGAGAATGTTCAACAGAGAAAAATGTGGAAACAACTCAAATGTCCACCAACTGGTAAATGGATAAACAAAAATATGGTATATTTATATAGTGGAATATTATTCTACCATAAAAGGACTGTTGTTCTTTTGGATATGTAGTAAACAGATAAACCTTGAAAACAATGCGAAGTTGAATTTTATAGTATGTACATTATACCTCAATAAAGCTGTTCAGGGTGCCTGGGTGGCTCAGTTGGTTGTGTTTGCCTTTGGCTCAGGTCATGATCCCAGAGTCCTGAGATCAAGTCCCACATCGGGCTCCCCGCTCAGCGGAGAGTGTGCTTCTTCCTCTCCCTCTGCCCCTCTGCTCCTCCTCATGCTCTCTCTCTCACGTGCTCTCTCTTTCTCTCGTATACCCAATCACTCTTGCTCTCTCTCAAATAAATAAATAAAATCTTTTTTTTTAAATAAAATCTTAAAAAAATAAAGCTGTTCAAAGAATTAGACAGTAATATAAGATTTAGTAGGAATATAAAACTACAAGAGAAGTGAAGTATTACAAAATTAATGCTAACAATGGTTGAATGTTGATGGTGCACAAGTGATTTCCCAGCTGAGGTTCTGAAGGTGAGTAAAGTACAAATGTGTGCAGAAACTAGGGATAAGCACGGGAGGCAGGGGAATATCCAGAGCGACAGTTGAAGAGTTCAGTGCAAGAATCCAAGGCAGGCTTCGAGGAAGAGCTAAACCAGTCTGACTGAACAGAGGGAACAAGTCGAGAGTGTCAGGAGCTCAAGAGGTAGTTTGGGGCCAGACGTTGGAGATTTTTAATTTTCAGACAGAAGGTTTGGAATTGGTCCACTAGGCAGTGAGGAGCCATTGGAGGGAGGAGTG
Source organism: Canis lupus baileyi (assembly GCF_048164855.1). NCBI lineage: Eukaryota > Metazoa > Chordata > Mammalia > Carnivora > Canidae > Canis > Canis lupus. The sequence continues at coordinate 39,960,073 of NC_132847.1, read as the reverse complement.
AAATGATGAAAGAGGTGTTTTGAGAAGGTTAATCTGGCAACAGTGTCCGGGAGGGAAGGGAGTAAGAGATGTATGGCAGGCAGGGATGTCAGTTAAGGAGCTGCCACAGTAGTCCAGGCTCGAGATGATAAAGACCTGAACTAGGGTCATGGCAGTGTGCCACGTTAACTTGAAAAATGACACTAAGCCCCAAAATATTATCTTATATTTTCAAGTGTTATATGTTAACCTGCTGAAATGAACTACTCCATGCAATGTGCTGTGATATACGCCACCCTGAAAGACATTTTAGATGCAAAAAAAATGGAGGTAGGAAACCCATTGCTTTTGTTTCCTGATGATGGTGGATTCCAGATTCTACCCATCTCTTATTTTATTGTAAATGACAGCCCCAAATCCTGGGATCAGGTGGGATGGAGGCAAAGAGCCTGGAAAATTTAAAAGCATGGTCAGTTTAGTCCTGCCAAGCAGGAAAATAGACTATATCTCTGAAGATTGGTTTATGATTTTGGTCAAGTCTAGTTCTTTATTGAGGCTCAGTTTCCAGATCTCTAAAAGAAAACTAAGCATGAGGAGGGATTTTCAAACCCTCTTCTATGTTGAGGAAGTGATTCAGAGGCTTTCGGGTGATCTGGAGATCCAACCTATGGAGATCTGGGGCCCTTGACCATACTTCAACCAAAACAGCTCTGATTTTTTTTCTGTTTGAGATTCTTGGCTTTGTAGTAACATTTCAATTGAAAAGAGGCCTCTGTGGCTTTAATTTTTAAAAGAACCACCAGGCTATAGAATCTTCTATGTTCCTTCTAGCTCTAAAATTGACTACTCTGACCTTAATTTCTTTTATATTTTTTGGGGGAAAGTACTTTCATAAAAATATGATTTAAAAATATATGATAGCCATCTCTTTCCAGAGATGCAAGGAATTCTTTTAAAGAAAAGAAGTAAAACCTTTTAAGGGGTCTTATTCTCAGAATAGAATCTGAAAGTAATTTTATTTGAAGTGTCTAAAATTTTGGCTTAATTCTGTCTCTGAGGGATTCTGTGCAGTAACTATAAGATTGAGCCCAGATACTTGAGGATGAAAAACACCCATAGATCATCCAGGTCTTCCTTTCTCCAAGGGGAGTCTTGGGGGCAGGGGATGTGGAATGCGTGTTTCATCTCAATCAGAGCACCAGGGCCAAGGCAAGGGCTGTTGGATGACAGGGCCAATAAGAGCCTCTGTGAACACCCCCGGGAGCACATTTGTATGGCACCAGCTTGAGTTGAATCCCAGTGAACTGGTGATTCCTACCCACCATTCCCAGCCCCTCCCCAATGTTTGGAATTTCTACACATCAGCCCAGATAACCCAGAACCTAAGAACATTCCACGCATAAGGGCTAACCAGTCCTACTTCCCAAAGTGTGACTTTCTCTTCCTAAGAAGACTGGAAGAGCCCGCAGGAAGCCTAGGCCATGACCCTGGGTCTAGCCAGTCCAGGTAAGTGCTTCCTTTTATTTCCTCTCCTCCTGACAATGAGCAGGGATGGAAGAGGACCATAACATTAATAGGGTTAACTTTTACTAAGCACAAAGCTTTATATGCATCATTTATCTAAATCCTCTCAAAAACCATATGAGTGGACATTATTATCTCCAATATTCAGATACACAAAGTGAGGCTCAGACAGGTTAAATAACTAGCCCAAGGTTAGAGAGCCAGTAAGTAGCAGAGTCGGGATGAGAACCTAAATTTGCCTTTGAGTCTCTCTTTCTCTCTCTCTCTCTCTTTTTTGAGAGAGAGAGTGCACACTTGAAAGGCAGAGGGAGAGGGAGAGAGACAATTTTAAGCAGACTTCACATCTGGTGCAGATCTCCACATGGGGCTCAGTCTCATGACCCTGAGATCATGACCTGGGCCGAAATCAAGAGTCAGATGCTTAACCAACTGAGCCACCCAAGTGCCTCTATGAGTCCAACTCCTGAGCACACACGGCAGGGTTCCAAAGGTCTGTGATACTTAAAGGGACTCAGAGCACCTCACTTGAGCAGTCTCCTTTCCTTAGTGCCTAAAAACAAGGGGCCCTGCCTCAAATCTGCAGGCCTGAAAGAATTTTTTCTGAATTCTCTGTGTCCCATGTGCTCAGAGGCCACAAACTCCAGAAACATGGCAGGTCCATGATAATACGCACAAGTCCCTTCCTCAGCATTCCACTCAGGACAACTATCACCGACAGAATTTGTAGAAGGACACCTTTTACCGTATGCCCCTGGAAGGAAGTCTCCATCTAGAGCCACTTACTTCGGTGCACTCTCCTACATGGTTAGTTCTGTTATGATTTTTCTTACATAACACCACACCTCAAATCAACATTCCATGGAAAAACTGGCACTTACATGTTCATGCACATGTGTACACACACACACACACACACACTTATTTTACATGCTTTTAATCCTTTATCCTATTGAAAGATAATTGTTCTTAAAATTAAAAAAAATAATCATACCTATTTCTCTTCTGGGACATTTGGGGTGAGGCACCAGAAGGCAATTTTATTGCCAAATATAAAACCTGTGGTGAAGTAGGTTACCTCATTCTCGCGATGCCCTTAGTAAACACCACCTGAGTGAACTTTATATCTATAAAGCTCTAGATAAAGCGCAAGAATTCTAAGAACCCAGGTTGAAAGAGGTGGCCTCTTAATCTTCAGAGGCAGCTTTTCCCTCTGTGGAAGCAAGCGTCCTTGTGAGGTGTTTCAACCCCCAGAAGCCCCATCCTGTTGAATACATAGAACATACACATATGCACACAACGATACCAAGAAGGCAATGGGATCAGCAAGCCCAGTGCAAGTGGTTAAATGCAAGAAAGGACAGGGTCTTGAATCTGCTTTTTACACCAAGATTTTCACTTCAGGCCTGGCAATTCTGTTCTTGGTTAAATCTGCATATGAGGCAATACTTTTAGGGGGACTTCTTTATGGAAGACACACATGCCTATGAAGCTGGGAGAGTTGTACACAATTCACAGTAGTGGTAGAGGGGCTGAGAACAAGTCAAAGCTAGGTGTAAATGACTTAATTTAGGCTAGTGTTAGAGTAGGAATTATTTAGAAAAGTTAAGTGAGTTGGGGGTATATCTTAACTTATGAGGTAAGTAAGGAATGGTGGATGCTGATGTAATCATCCCCCCAAATGCAAGCAGCAGGGGAAATCAAGTTCTCTTGCTGGGAAGCTGTTAATGTCCTGGAGCCAGGAAACTGACAGTAAAGAGGCAGGATTTCCCTGGCCTTCTTTTCTTAATAAATCATGTTCCTTATTGTCCAGTAACTTGGAAGGGAATAATGAAAGAGGCTTTGCCCATCCTGAGTAGAGACTAGAAACATCTGGGAGGAGGAGGTGCCGGGAGGTCGGAAAGGGGGGTGTGGATAAAGGTAGAACAACACAGTCTTCTGACAGGAATTCTGGGCCAGACAAAGCTTGGTTTTGTTCCACGAGGAACCTGTTTACAATTCCATGCTTCTGATTGTCGTGTAATGGCTGGCTGCTTACTTCATGTCCCTGTAGCCTAGTTAAAAGCTGGTTGCACATTATGGGATAAATGGTTACAAAAATACAGTTCTGAAATGCTAGGAGGATTATTTTGTTCTGTTTTCATCTTCTGTTTGTGTAAATTTGGGGTACCTCCTCTTCTTCCTTATGCTTCTTTTATGATCTCCTTCCAAGGAGCATACATACGTACCTCTGTCCAGTCAGAGAGGAGCCACTCGCTGGGACAGTCATCTTTCTTGCAGGCTTGCTGGGAGGCCAGTTTAGAGGCTGAACAGAAGGTCTCAGGAAGCTCCAGGAAGCTGCCATCAGCCATGCGCTGTTTGCAAAGAACCTCCCGCTTCTGGATGCCCCCTCCACAGGTCCTGGAACACTGGGGAAGGAATAAAAAGTCCATCTAAACGTAGGACAGTGGTATGTTTGTCTGCCAGTACTCATCTTAGCCTTGGGTGAGAAAAGAGTGGGGAAAAAAAAAACAACAGAAGAAGAAGAAGAAAACTAAGAATCAACCCAAAGGATTTTGCTTCCTTTCTTTGAAATGAAGTTTGTCACAAGATCTACACCCTCCAATCTTAATTTCAAGTATTTAACTAGAGCATCCAGGAATTTCAAGGGCCTTTAAATCATAGAAAGTTGTTCCTAAAGTATATTTGCAGCCACCCAAGACAACTGGTTTAAAAGGTTAGTATAATAGGGTGTTAAACATATTTACGACCCAGTGAAAGTAATCTGTTCAGCCTCCAGAAGGAATAGGAGAGAGCGCCTGCCATCAGTGTAAATCTGCAGGAATTAATCTGCACAGAAGGCAAGACTTTCTCTCCAAGTGTAAACATCCATTCTGCCTCACTACTGGAGGAAGCACATTAGAGGTAAGGCCTGGTTTCCTGAAGAACTCCCCTGGAACACTTTTCTTGTAGGACTGTTGATTTCTCAGGGCAGTGGGAACTAGAGTCACTGGAATTGGGATGCAGGAAAATAGTCTTATTTCAGTGGTTTTCAGTGGGATTCCAGTCAAACACACTATTTACATGTAACTGAATAGTTACAATCCAGTCGCATGAGGGGCAAGGGAGGCGATTTCAGGCATAGACTGTTGGCTGTTGTCCCAGTAGTCCCCTCCCTTGCAGTAGCAAAGGAACCCCCAATTTCTAGTTGGGCACATGACTTTCCAGCATACAGACTATATTTGTCAATCTGCTCTGAAGGTGCACCTGGCCTTGTGCCTGAGAGCTGGCCAGTGGGATATACATGGAAGGTGGTGTGCCGTTTCAGGGAAATGACCACAAAATGAGTGTGTGACACCCCACCCCCACCCTGTCCCTTTCTCCTCCTTGCTGGCTGGAATGTGAACATGAAGTCTAAAATTTAACCTCCCGTCTTGGACAGTGATAGGCAAACAAATGGAAGTAGCCTATCTTCCCGACTGTGAAGCTACCACATGGACCCTGGATAATCTGGGCTTATACAAGTGAGAAATACTTTTCTCTCTTATTTAAGTCATTGGGTTTTCTGTTATTTTTAGTCGGATCTAAACTTTAGTCATTTTTATTTTTTTATTTTATTTTATTTTTTTTGTCTTTTACTTTAGTCATTTTTAGATCAGCAATTGATGACTACTCTGTGCTGGGGATACTTTACTGTCAACATTCTAGAGAGTGTTCTGCTTTCTTCCAGAATAGTCTTCTTCTTTCCACCTGCTGCCCTTGGGCTCACTGGGAGGTTAGTGCTGGGTATACAAACCTGAACGTTTTTGCTGAAGGAGTAGCTCCTGCTCTAGCAGTGGTCTCTCAGAGATGTCTGTGCTCAGTGGGCTTACTTGGACTGCAAGAGGGATTTGTGCTCATGGTCAAGGTTAGGATGGTGATGTAGTGTCCTTGAGTGTGGTCAGAATGCTGCTGTGATCCAACTGTCACTTTCTTTTTGTGTTCCCACCCTGGATGCACTTTAAAATCACTTGGGAGCTTTTAAAATTTCTGAAGCCTAGATGAATCCCATCTCAGATCCATTAAATCAGAAATTCTGGGAGGTAGATTTTAGCCCCACTTTACAAATAAAGAAGCTGAAGCTGGAAAGAAGTGATTCAATTAAGGCCACTCAGGGGCAGAAACTGGTTGACTTCCATTCTATGCAACATTCACCTACCTCCTATGGAGCACCTGCTCTGGAGCTAGGGTGGCCCATCCAACTGGAGAGGGAGCCCAAGCACAGCTTCTCTTTCCTGTGGCTATAGGAGCTCCTCTCCCTTTGCAGTGGGAGAGTATTCTGCTGCTGCCTCCTGCTGAGAGCCCCAGGCCCCCTAAGCACCAGCCTGCCAGAACCTGGTCTCAGCCTCTCCTCCACTGGAGGGGTGGTGCTTTGCAATGCAAATTTGCAATTCTAATCCTCAGCCTCCACTCTGTGACTATCTCTGATGGCGTATGTCCATGTTTCAGGTTGGGGACCAACATTCTCAAATAGTTCATCTGGGCACTGTGGTGGCCCTGAAAATGTGTTCTCCCTAGACCTTTTGACTTCGGAGCCAACAGGCTACATTTGAACACAGCTTCTAGGCTATGCCATGAAGCTGAGTGTGTAGGTAGACTGAAGAAGGTGGTCTTCAGCCAGTTGTGACTCATCACAGATCCAAAAAGTTCCTTCCAAGGACTGGTCTAGCTTGCTGTTTAGCCTTATTTGAGGAAAAATCTACAGCCTCAGAGCTAATGCTTCAAGCTGTGAGTGGGCCAGGCCTTTGGCTTCTCTGGCTCATTGTGATGACTCCCTGGCCTTTTCATTTATTGCAGAAGCAAAACTTAATTTTAGCTCTCATTTAGTAGCACTTCAATAAGGTCTCAAAGATTTTATTTCTGCAATGAGTTTTGTACCCACACTGTCTAGCACAGTGCCTTCTGCGAATGTAAATCCTCAATATTTGTGGAATTGAAGTTGGTGGTTAGGGGAAATTTAAATTGGTGGCTAAGAGTTCCATATACTTAAAATATGCCTTCTTGTTATACGGACAGCTAAAGGTTTCAATTTGGTTTTATAGTCTTTTGCATGACTTCTTAGGTTTAGCCTTCTTGTCTTTTTATTGAATCCTCACTTCCAACCATCCAGTTATTCTATCATCAGATTAGTTATAACCTTTACTGTTCAGCCTTTCTTCAGGACTCTTTTATAATTATACAACTAACCATGTGCATTACTGATTCCTAAAATCTGCCAAACTTGGGGACTGTGTTTTCCACAATTCTTTCCATTCTATGAATTATTAAAATTCTTCCATGAACTTAATGTAATTTTGTTGAAATTGTACTGTCTAGAAAAAAAAACAAAGCTTGTCCTGGTGAGTCAAAAATTTAAATCTTAGGCTCTGACTTCTCCCCTTTGCTTACTCAGTATGTCCACTTAAATGCAAACAGGTATCTTGACCTAAATATGTCCAAAATGGAACCTGTGATCTTGCCCTTCTGTCCTTGCCCCAAATCTTCTCTCCTCTCAGCCTTCCCCCTTTATTTGATGGCTCCATATTCAGGACAGAAATGTCTGAATTCAGTAGGAAACGTCTTGAGTGTTTCCTTTTTCTTGCCATCTCTTCCCTAACACTCAATCTGTGAGCAAATACTTTCAGATATCCCTCCAAAATAAATAAGCTTTACCTCTGCAACAAATAATAAATTATGATATCATCATCTTTGCTTAGACTACCACAAAGCCTCCTAACCAGTCTCTAGTTTTCTCAGTTAGGTCCTAGCAGGATATGGATGGTGTACTCAACTTGAAGACAGCTGCTCTCCTTCTGACAGCCTGCTGAAAATGCCATTGGTTCAACACAACTAGAAGCCAGAAAGTGGAGTCTCTACAGGTCAGCCTCCTGAGACACAGATGGAGAAGGTAAGGTGAATCTACAAGAGCCGTGGAAGATATTTAGCATATCTAAAGTCTACTCTCCACACAGAAGCAAGAATGATGTTTTCAAATCAGATCATATAATTCCCATGGCTTTTCCTTGTGATTAGAATAAAATCCAAACTCTTTTAACCCTGACCTCCAAAGCCTTAAATGTTCTGGTTCCTGCCCTGAAGGAACTTTTGAGACAGCCTGTCTCAAATTTTAACTTCATTTATTCATTTGACAAAAATTTCTTTAGTACCAAGCATGGTTCTAGATTCTTGGTTCTAGCACTGAACAAGAGGAACCTGACACACCTCTGCAATTTCATCTCATACAATTCTCCCTTTTCCCTGCATAAACCAGCCACACTGGTTTTGTGTGTGTATGTGTTGTTCCTCCAACATGCCAAGCTTGTTTTTCCCACAGGACCTTTGCACTTGTTCTTCTCTCCACCCAGCCCCACTCTCCTCTTACTCTTCACATGGCTGAGTGTTTCTAATTATTCAGGTTTAATTTCATTCTTACCTGCATGGAGATTGTATCCTCAACCACCTCGCTAGAATGGCCAAACAGTCTCTAGTCTATTAACCTCTTTTTGTTTATTATTTTTAAATAGCTCTTTTAAATAGCTTTCATCCCTTTGAAAATTATCATCCATTATCCTATTAACTCTATACAGGAAGGAATTTTGGTTCTTGTTGCTCATATTAGTGTTTTAGAATTGCATTCAAAACTTTCCCTCAGGGAAAAATTATGGAAAAGAAGAGAAACCATGAGAGACTCCTAACTCTGGGAGACAAACAAAAGGTTGCAGAAGGGGAAGTCGGTGGGGGGAATGGGGTAATTGGGTGATGGGCACTGAGGAGGGCACGTGATGAGATGAGCACTGGGTGTTATACTCTATGTGGGCAAATTGAATTTAAATAAAATTTAAAAAAATTAAAAAAAACCCAAAACCAAAAAACAAAGCCCCAAACTTGCCCCACTGTGATAGTTACATCTCAAATAAGAGACCTTAGGATTGGTTGTCTCCATCTCTAGTTTTCTTCCATACTCTCTCCATTAAAAAAAAAATATTATTTTTTTAAAATATTTTATTTATTCATGAGACAGAGAGAGAGAGAGAGAGAGAGAGAGAGGCAGAGGCACAGGCAGAGGGAGAAGCAGGCTCCAAGCAAGAAGCCCGACATGGGACTCCATCCCGGGTCTCCAGGATCATGCCCTGGGCCAAGGCAGGCACTAAACTGCTGAGCCACCCAGGCTGCCCCCATTTTTTTTTAATTAATGATTTTTTTCCTAATAAAAAATGTAATTGTATATAAGTTAAACAGTAGAGTGACATTTTATAACTGATGCTGGAGGAATGAGACATTTAGGTATGGTGTCTACACTGTAGTGAAAATGCAGTGTATTTTTCTTTGAGAGAAGTAATAGCTGATTCATAAAATCATTATCGCCTAAACCTCAACATTACATCAAACCACTTTTCTTCTACTCCTTTGATTATAATTCACAAATTCCCCATGAGTCCTATTGAGTCTGTGAGGCATAAAAGAACATGCTCTTGAAGTTTCTGTCATCTGGTAACTGACATTTTAGGCACTTCACTAGTGATGTTGGATATGTAGGACTACAGATCTCTTCAATGCTTGATGGCTAAAGTCTTCTTTCCCTAAATATCTAAGAAGGCACATGGGCTTCCATTCAATTTGAATAAATGCTTCCCAAACAGACAGATAGGTGCAACAGAAGAGCTCTCTGATCCAAGCCACTCAGGTAGAGCCTTTTGGTCAATGTGACAATAAGGAGAAATGCAGGTGATTTTTCTCTCTCTTTCAAACTGAGGAAATCTATGGTGAAAACAATTGGTCTTATTTTAAGGGTGGAGATGTAATAAAATTGTGCTCATGAAACATAACCTAGCTGGGTCATCATTTTGCAGATAGCATTGTGATTTAAGGGACAGACCCTCAGGTGATTCCCATCAGTGCTGTGCACAAGTCTGTGACAATATGGTGACAAAGCAGCTACAAGAAAATATAAAGAAAATCAGCTTGTTGTTTGAGAATTTGATCTACACAGAAAACTTTTAGGAAATTCTCAACACCCTGGAGGTTATAAGGCTCAGACTCCTGAGAATGCCCTTGAGAGCCCTTACATTTGGCAGCTCAGCTCAGTCATGTTCTTTGCTGGCCTGCCATGGGGACAATTTGCCCTTCCCTGGGCACACAGATGCCCATTCTGCTCAGGCCTGTGACCACATTGTTCATTCTGTGAGCAATGCCCTTTGCTTCTTTGCCTATCCAGAAACTTTTAAGATACCTTTGAAGGCCCAGTTCAAAGGCTCAAAGAATGAGTCACCTCCTACTCTGCCTTAACCTGGAAGGATACTAAGCGTCTCCTATAAGGGCTAGTTGTTTATGTGCCTGCCAGCTCCTCCCTGCCCCCCCCCCCCCCCCCGACTTCCCGCCTCCCTGCATGCACACAGGATTATGCATCTTTTGAGGAAAGGGAATGCACATCATCCTTCTATTCCCTAGTGCCTAGTGTAGCATCTGGCAAAGAGCATGCACTTCATAAACGTTTGTTGAATTGATGATTAGATGAACAAAAGATCCAAAAATCCAGATGTTTAAAAGACGTGACACAAACAGCCCGCTGATGGGCTGAACGTATACCTTTTATCGAACTGTTTTATCATTAACCAGAAGCTGCTTCTAAGTAAGTCAGCAATGGGGGTTTTAGCCAGATGCTGCGTGTACTCTGCTGGGTGCTGTGACCTTCCACGTATGGTAGACAACTATCTAGCTAAGTTAATGTTGTCAGGGATTTTGCTCTTAAACAATAGTCCATCTTGGCTCAAAAAATTTCCTTGGTGTGTTTACATTGCCGAAAAGGTGTTCTTAGAAAAATTTAAAAACCATAGATAAAATTTCAAATTATTAAAGTTTCTGAAGTCTGTGACAACTTTGTAAACATGTTGGGATTACCTGATGAGGCTGATAGTTCTGAAGTGAGAAGCAGAATGCAAAGAAAATTTTAAAAATAGAACAGCAAAATAAATTTAATAAAACTAAATGAAAAATGTTTGCTTTTATGAATCATTTAAAATAATATTATGGTATGAAGAGGTAGATCTCTAGTAAGGGGTATTATTTTTAAATATGTGCCATAAATAAAGTACAGAACAAAAAATAGTACTTATGTTGCTTATCTTTGCTGCCATATGTGTTTCACAATTTATGGCCATAGGTTCATTAGTTTTATAAAAAAGTAAAAAATATACAATGAGGGGAGAACTTATAAGTTATGTTTCTTTTTTTTTTTAATGGTTCATTTATTCTTTTGAGGGGGGGAGGGGCAAGAGAGAGGGAGAGAGAATCCTAAGCTGACTCTGTGCTGAGTATGGATTCCCACCTGAGGCTTGATCTCAAGACTCTGAGATCATGACCTAAACCAAAACCAAGAGTTGGATGATTACTCAACTGAGCCACTCAGGTGGCCCTAAAAGTTATGTTTCTATACAAAATTACAGTGGCCTAAATGTCTTGTATTTTTAAAGATTTTCCCATGATCAGCACACTAATAAATTCTGCCTATATTGACACCTTTGACTTCATGTAGCTCCATTTACGGAGAGGTGAGTTCATTTCCGTGGTCCCTTTAGTCATGTTATTAAGCCCTAACACAAAGTAACATTTATGTTCTTTCTAAGGTCAGCTTCCTAGTTTCAACATAATGTACTCTGCCTGTAGTTTCTAACTCATTACATTCCTTTCTTCATCCACTCATCCATTCTTTCACCAAACACTTACTGAGTACTTCCTGAGTGCCAGGCACCATATTAGGTGCTGGGAGTGTAGGATAACCAAAAACTGGTTACACTAAGCTTCATGTATTTGCAGTCCAGTGAGGGAGAAAAAATTATTATTGAATGTGATCAGTTTTACAAAAGAGGGAATACAGAGGAGAGGTAACTAAAGTCTTCATGGAAAATTGGGGAAGGCTCTACAGAGGGGACACATGAGGGGCTTGCCAGGGAGATAAGGAGTGCTGGCAGAGTCACATTGTGCGTGCACAGACCCTTCATGGTATAAAGGAACATGGCATCTTTGAGGAGACCTGAAAAGGTAGAGCACAGAGTTCATGGGGAAGCTACAGTCAGGAAACCAGACTGAGAAGCCAGGTGAGGGGAACATAGTGAAGGGCCTTGGGTATATTTGGACAAAATCTCAAGACCATAGGGTGTCATTAAAGATTTTACAGTAGAGGGTAACATGATCCAATTTGTAGAAAATGATTCAGGCTATGAAGGCTGATGGGTTCTAAAGAGTACAGCCTTGTGAGATATTAATTGGTGTACCAAGGAGAAAA